>NC_090172.1:43692053-44292053 GCF_024679245.1 Pseudorasbora parva
TCCATTTGAATTTTAATCAATAAATAATTAGTTTAAAGAGGTGTCATACGTGATCTTTGCAAACACAGCACATGACCTTCTTTAAAGCCCATGTTATAGAAAACAATTAAAAGTATTAGGACATCACTTTCAATTATGTGCAAATATATTTTTTGCAGCTCAAAATATTGTAAATTCAGAAGACCAGTGTTATATATATAATACATTTTTTAAAACTTATTTTTCACAATAAAGTGATAGATATTGCTGATAGCCTATGATATGAAAGGGTTAAATTATGAAAAACAAGAAACAAGGCGACATACACAGAGTGAGAGCGACCCCCTCCACACACACACACACACACACACACACACACACACACACACACACACACAAAGTGATCCTGAGAGAGAAGGGGGGGGGGAAGGGGGGGAATGACAGACACAAAATCTAAACAGTGAGAGAACATTGTTTTTATTTCACTGTCTGAAAACACTGTTTTGCAATAACAACAATAGTTTTATCTTCAAAACAGTGTTCCCTAGGACATATCCAACCTGGTTACTAAATAAGGCTACACTCCCACCTTCTGGTTATTCTATATGCTGGTTGCTCATTGGTTATCATTTTTGTCCTTAAACAAAAGGCATTAATCTTCTCATTTTTTTAAGTTACACACACTACTTTTTTTTCCTTTTCTTTTTAAAGACAATTAAATGTGTTTTTTCTTTTGTTAGTAATGTTTTTTTAAATATTTATATTTTTTTATTAATAATTATTTGTATTAACACAATTATTTAACTAATTATATAAAACAATATTGTCAATGCCCTACAAATAAACTGGTTTTATACATGAATTTTTTTATTCAAACCCAGAATAATATGTTTAATCCTTTAATGCAGGCCAAAGCACAGCATTGAGAGGTAATCTTTTTAGACAGAAGAGTGGCTCACACACACACACACACACACACACACACACACACACACACACACACACACACACACACACACACACACACACACACACACACACACACACACACACTGTAGAAACCAGTGACACGTGTCCCAATGAGTCTGTGTGCATTCAGGTTGAAGTCCCCACCAGGCTAGAAAAAAGAACACACACACACACACACACACACACACACACACACACACACACACACACACACACACACACACACACACACACACACACACACACACACAGTAGTAATGCTGAAGTATGCTGCAGGCAACTCTTATCAGTTAAGCCCATCCACCATCCCCCATCCACAACCCCCCCCCCCCCCCCCCCTCCCACACACACACACACACACACTGTAGAAATCAATGACACATGTCCCCATGAGTCTGTGTGCATTCAGGTTGAAGTCCCCACCAGGCTAGAAAAAAGAACACACACATACACACACACACACACACACACACACACACACACACACTAGTAATGCTAAAGTATGCTGCAGGCAACTCTTATCAGTTCAGCCCATCCACCCCACACACACACACACACACACACTCATGTCTGGTTCACTATCTATTTGGGGACTCACCATAGACATAATGGTTTTTATGCTGTACAAACCATATTCTGTCCTCCTACACAGCTCCTACCCCTAAACCTACCCATCACACAAAACTTTCTGCATTTTTACATTTTCAAAAGAACTCATTCTGTCTGATTTATAAGCTTTTGTACCCATTGGGAAGTCCCCATGAGTCTGTGTGCATTCAGGTTTAAGTCCCCTCCAGGTTAGAAAACCATTCACACACACACACAGAGGCAAGGTTTTTTGCTTGAAAACTTATACAATATTGCCCTCTACTGGACATTTAAGGGAGAGCATGTGTTGAAAAAAAAAACAAAAAAAAAACACAGTGTGATTATATAGAATAACCAGCAGGTGGGAGTATAGCCTTATTTATGAACCAGGCACTTGTGTTCTTATTTTGTGTTTTTTAGCCTTTTGCTATGGGAAGACCGTTTGAGATATCCAATAACCGTTCGCATTTTAGCATCTTCTGTATATTTACTTCATGTTGTCCGAGTTTGGAGGAGATTGAATGAATCGCTTTTGAGGAGAAGGTAAAAACCCAGAGCTCGCTTTGCCACTTCTTGTTATCTTCCAACCAAATTATCTGACTTCCTGTTGGTCACAGCTAATGACTGTAAATTAGAAAGTTGTCCGGCTCGAAATGTACAATATATATACCGAGTTTGGTGAATGCAGATAAAACTAACCCCCCACTTTGGACAAAAGTGACACTTCCTGCTGCCAGTTGGTGGCGCTATAACTTTGACTCACAAAAGTCATATCCATGTGATCGGCCTCTTACAACGAACACACAGCTGAAGTTTCATCAAAATGAATTAATGTATGCAAAAGTTATAACACACTTCCTGTTTCCCTTTTCTCGCCATAAATTCGTCTCTTCGCCACGGCCAAACCGTTTGAGATATCAAAAAGTTGCTCGCAATTTAGCATCCTCAGTGTCTTGACTTCATGCTGACTGAGTTTGGTGCTGATCGGGTGAATCGTCTAGGAGGAGTATCGCAAATTCCAGAGCATGCGTTTTCCGAACAACCCATTATAGCTCACTTCCTGTTGGGCGAAGCTTATGACTATGAGTGCGGAAGTTGTTTGGCCCGATGAGATCTATAAATGTACCACGTTTCATACATGTACGTGCAAGTGTGTTTAATATATAGACCCTGTTTTTCAAGGGGGCGCTGTTGAGCCCCCCTGCCACGCCCGGGTCAAAGGCCTCTGCCCGACCCTGTTGGCCGCGCATTCCGATGTGTGTGCAAAGTTTCAAGAGTTTTCGAGCACGTTAAGTGCCCCAAAAATGCCCAAAAGGCGAAAAGATAATAATAATAATAATAATAATAATAATTAAAGCTGCGAGCAGCGATGACGGGCCCAAGCCGGGGGCACCGCCACCCCGGTGGCATCAGCTTAACTGTGCACAGCAGGCCAATAGGCATTTAATATGGGAAAATAAATAAAGGGACTATGTCAAAGTCATTTGAATTCACCTCATTAACTGCAGCAACTGGTGCTGCTATGACCAGGAACCACAACAGTCACATCTCTGAGATCAATTACATTTTATTCACTAATTTTATGTCAGATGATGTCAAATGTCAATTTCAAAATGAGTGCAGAATACTGTCCAAATGCTGAAGTTGTATTATCCTTACACTTCTCTTAAAAATAAATTAAGCCAAATCACAGAGACCGCAACAATGATTTTAATATCAGTGTCAGGGAAGAGTAATATGCGTGCATATAATTTATGGAAGTTTATTATAAACAGCCACTTTTATAAGATCATGTGAAATTATTATTTTTTATCCATTTAAATTCTATCAATAAATAATTAGTTTAAAGAGGTGTCATACGTGATCTTTGCAAACACATCACATGACCTTCTTTAAAGCCCATGTTATAGAAAACAATTAAAAGAATTAGGATATCACTTTTAATTATGTGCAAATGTATTTTTTGCAGCTCAAATTTTGTAAGTTCAGAAGACCAGTATTTAATTAAAGATATAATATATGTTTTAGTTTTTTACTTATTTTTCACAATAAAGTGATAGATATTTGTGATAGCCTATATGAAATTGTTAAATTATTAAAAAACAAGAGACAAGGTGACACACAGAGTGAGAGAGACCCCCTCCAGACACACACACACACTAACACACACACACACACACTAACACACACACACACACACACACACACACACACACACACACACACACACACACACACACAGAGAGTGATCCTGGGGGGGGGGGTAACTAATTATATAAAACAATATTCTCAATGCCCTACAAATAAACTGGTTTTATACATTTATTTTTTTATTCAAACCCAGAATATGTTTAATCCTTTAATGCAGGCCAAAGCACAACATTGAGAGGTAATCGTTTTAGACAGAAGAGTGGCTCACACACACACACACACACACACACACACACACGGAAGAAATCAGTGACACGTGTCCCCATGAGTCTGTTTGCATTCAGGTTGAAGTCCCCACCAGGCTAGAAAAAATAACACACACACACACACACACACACACACACACACACACACACACACACACACACACACACACAAACACACACACACACACACACACACACACAGTAGTAATGCTGAAGTATGCTGCAGGCAACCCTTATAAGCTCAGCCCATCCACCCCCTCCCTCCCCCCCCTCCCCCTCCCAACACACACACACACACACACACACACACACACACACTCACACTCACACTCACACTCACACTCACACTCATGTCTGGTTCACTATCTTTTTGGGGACTCAGCATAGACGTAATGGTTTTTATGCTGTACAAACCATATATTCTGTCCTCCTACACTGCCCCTACCCATCACAGGAAACTTTCTGCATTTTCAAAGTAACTCATTCTGTCTGATTTATAAGCTTTTCTACCCATTGGGAAGTCCCCATGAGTCTGTGTGCATTTAGGTTTAAGTCCCCACCAGGCTAGAAAATCATTCACACACACACACACACACAGAGTCAAGGTTTTTTGGTTAAAAACTTATACAATATTGCCCTCTACTGGTCATTTAAGTGAGAGCATAAGTGTTGAAAAAAAAAAAAAAAAAAAAAAAAAACAGTGTGATATATTGAATAACCAGCAGGTGGGAGTATAGCCTTATTTATGAACCAGGCACGTGTGTCCCTATTTTGTCTTTTTTAGGCTTTTGCTAAGGGAACACCGTTTGAGATATCCAATAACCGTTCGCATTTTAGCATCTTCTGTATATTTACTTCATGTTGTCCGAGTTTGGAGGAGATTGAATGAATCGCTTTTGAGGAGAAGGTAAAAACTCAGAGCTCGCTTTGCCACTTCTTGTTATCTTCCAACCAAATTATCTGATTTCCTGTTGGTCAGAGCTAATGACTGTAAATTAGAAAGTTGTCCGGCTCGAAATGTACAATATATATACCGAGTTTGGTGACTGCAGATAAAACTAACCCCCCCACTTTGGACAAAAGTGACACACTTCCTGCTGCCAGTTGGTGGCGCTATAACTTTGACTCACAAAAGTCATATCCATGTGATCGGCCTCTTACAACGAACACACAGCTGAAGTTTCATCAAAATGAATTAATGTATGCAAAAGTTATAACACACTTCCTGTTTCCCTTTTCTCGCCATAAATTCATCTCTTCGCCACGGCCAAACCGTTTGAGATATCAAAAAGTTGCTCGCAATTTAGCATCCTCAGTGTCTTGACTTCATGCTGACCGAGTTTGGTGCTGATCGGGTGAATCATCTAGGAGGAGTATCGCAAATTCCAGAGCATGCGTTTTCCGAACAACCCATAATAGCTCACTTCCTGTTGGGCGAAGCTTATGACTATGAGTGCGGAAGTTGTTTGGCCCGATGAGCTCTATATGTGTACCGAGTTTCATACATGTACGTGCAAGTGTGTTTAATATATAGACCTAGTTTTTCAAGGGGGCGCAGTTGAGCCCCCCTGCCACGCCCGGGTCAAAGGCCTCTGCCCGACCCTGTTGGCCGCGCATTCCGATGCGTGTGCAAAGTTTCAAGAGTTTTTGAGCATGGGAAAGGCCCCAAAAATGCCCAAAAGGCGAAAAGATAATAATAATAATAATAATAATAATAATAATAATAATCCTTAGAAGAACAATAGGGCTCTGCGCCCTTTCAGGGCTTGGGCCCTAATAATAATAATCCTTAGAAGAACAATAGGGCTCTGCGCCCTTTCAGGGCTTGGGCCCTAATAATAATAATAACAAATAATCCTTAGAAGAACAATAGGGCTCTGCGCCCTTTCAGGGCTTGGGCCCTAATAATAGTCATCCCTTCAGACCCATTTGAATAAATCTGGCATCTACAACATGACACAGACAAACTTATCCACTATTTTCAGGAATTTTAGTGGAGTTACACACTTACACACTCAAATGAATTTATAAAAATAAAAAGTGCCTACTTTTTTTTGGGTGGGGGGGGGGGGGTATTATATATAGCTTAGACAACATATACTTACGTGTTTATCACTTTTAGCAGTGTATGTATTGTATTGCTTGTATGTAACTTTAAAGGGTTTCCTGTGAAATGACACCACAATTTTGAACTTAGAGACCACTGTATGTGTGTATGGGAAGCTTTTCAATTTGGGTAGGCCAAATCCAGGCAGAAATCCCCAAAAATGGCCCTGGAGTTTAAGATCTCACTCACTTAAAATGAACGCGAAGCAAAAATTTGCAGCATGCAGGATGATCAAAATAATAGATTTTATTTTTAGATATTTAAAATGTTGTTGCCATTTTTGGCTTGGAGATGTCTGTCATGTGAATGTGGTCATCATGTAGAAAATTTACATAACCACTTTTACACCACCACCACCAATTTTTGTGTGTGTGTACTAGAGTACTACTAAGTTACTAGATAAGAACATTTGGGATGAGCAATGAGCGTGTGCAATTTACGTTAGAGCAAAAAGTTCAAGTAACATTGAGTTATGTTTGTCACAGACTTTATTTTACTCATAAATTCAAAAAACCCCGTAGGAAGATCTTGACAAACCATGTATATTAGCCTTCCGGGTTTTAACGTCATCCCTGCACCCCTCTGAGATGTGTTCTCCCCTCTGTTCTGGCAGAAGAGGAGCAAACACATACACAGGCTCAAAGATACCTGCCAACAATGATGTGATGAACCGTTTCTTCTTATCTTCACTATGTGAACTTTACAGAAAGTCGATCCTTTGTTTGTAAATGACGTGTTTTCATTTTAAGAAGATAAGCCAAAATGAAATTCACGATCAAAGTATATGACAGTGCCATTCTCTATAAAATGATATAATAATTAACTTCTAGCATTGTTTAGTTTGATCAAATACATTTGAAATGGAATTGCTCACAATTCCCAAATCAACTGAGAAATTATTCAAACGGAAAGAAATAGAAACAATGAATTAATTAAATGCAAAACCGGAAAAAAATGCAATTGACAATCGCGTATTGAACCGTGAATTCTGTACCGGGTTCAATATTATACTGAGAATTGTGGCATCCCTGATAGGGATAGGCGTTATGGCCTAAAATCCATATTGCGATATACACTCAACTAAAGGATTATTAGGAACACCTGTTCACCTGTACTTTAAAAAAAATATCATTTCCTTTCAGGCTGCATTAATGTCCCTCTCTGTGTTCTTTTTTCCAAACCCCCACAGTCAGCAGAGATGATGGCCATTACTCATAATTGTTTGATATTTTCATTATTTACTTGGTAAAATGGTTCCAAGAAGCATTACCAGATACATTATTGATCAGTGGATTTTCTATCGTGACCTCAATAAATTATATACTCGAAGTATATGACAGTGCCATTCTCTACAAAATTATATAATAATTAACTTGTTCAGTTTGATCAAATGCTTTTGAAATGGGATTGTGTTTGCAATAGACCCTTTTCACATTTCCGGGTTTCTCAGAGCGGAAGTCGTCATAGTTGGGTTAACTTTTACAGCGGTTTTTAGTCCCAACAATGAAACTGAGTTTTGGCATCTTCTGAAGCATGTTGACTGTTTTGTTTGACATTAAAGGGTAACTAAACCCTAGAACAACTTTTTTTAGTTAATGATCTGCAAGAATGGAGCTTTATTATTATTGTTCATTGAGTCGAGTAAATCTTTTGACAGTTGGGTTTAAAGTGTTTAAATTCTATAATATATGGTGTAAAAACGTCTTAGTGCTGCCCTCTTAAGGTTGAACGGTGGCTACTGCAGTCGAATTTTCCTATTGGACGTTATGGTACTTCGTTACGTAGGTTTGTACTTCCAACGGCTCACTACCACGCCCCTGGCGGGAACTCACAAGCCCCTGGCGCAGCTCACCACGCCCCTGGTATAAAAGCATCCTGTTTCAGTTCAAAACCTCTGTAGAGTCAGGAGTTGTAATTGCAAGTATAGAAAATTATCAGGATAGCATATATTATCATCTAGTTAGCACAGCCATTTGTATAGTTATTTAGATTAATTCGTGTAGCCTAGTTAGTTAATTAGCATAGTTGTTAGTGTAGCATTGTTAGAAGTTCTCTTCACTTGCTTTCAACATCCTAATGAAGAAAATACAGATATATAATGCAGTTGTAAGTACATGTTTAGCTTTTCTTCTGATATTTTTGCCGCCTGTCATGTCTACAGATAATTTTCATACCTCAGACGCTTTCAGACAAACCCTGACACGCAAATGGTTGCCGTGGTAACAAACAACAAATCCGTAACGTGCTAGACTGCTGGTGTATGTAGTCTAACTTTTATTTAATGCATGAGGAATATTTAATATGAGGAAATCTGTTGTAATAGGCTATTAGGTTTGAACTTATTGGTCCTGCGCTTTTTTAGTGGCATTCAGTATAAGGATATGGCTGTTCAGTGTTCATAGATTAGTTAGTGATCTCATTCTCTCTTGCGCTGCTGCTTCGCTAGCATTAATGAATGAATGAATGAAAGCATCGTCGGCATCGGGAGTTAAAGCAGTTTGAGCCTACAAACTCTGTGTCTACAGACATTTCACCCTCCTCCAGTCCACTTCAGGTGAAGGTGGTGGAGAAAAGTCCTCTAGTTTAGATGACTGCTCTGTTGCAAAACTACTGTCCTCACTCCAGTCACTATCCATCTTTGCAAGTCTGACAACTGTCAAACAAGTTGTCACTACGGGTCTCAGGTGCACATCTCATTCGTGTCTTCTGGCTCTACACGCGTGTGATGATGGTGAAAAAGACTGGTCATATTCTAACATACGGCAGCACTCGCATGCATTGAACAAAGTTTACAAAGAGGTGAAACAGTATGCTATTTTTATTTACCCACCACGGTGGCCGGTAGGTGAAGCGAGTTTACCCGCCACAACTCAGAATCACCCGCATTTGGCTGGTGACGGGTGCTAATTTCCATCCCTGTTTATAGGGATCGTCCTTGGTGTGAACAGGCTATAAGGATATTCTGACGATCAACAAACTGGATATGTAATAAACCCATATAGTCAATGTACTGCATGTTGTTTCAAATACAGCACAAGAAAAGTAGTCTCTAAGTAGTGTGCTTTAGTTTGTATGTTTTTCAGAGATATTTACTAAGGTCCAGTTTACACAGGATGTGTTTTTGTGTTTAAAGGCTCATGAAACCCTAAACCAAATATCAGAGATTTTAACAGAATTATATGTTTTGAACATCATGGAAGACAATAGTTTGTTACATATAACAAAAAAAAACAACATGCTCTGTTAGTTTTGAATGTGGGAGAAAAAGTTAATCTGAAACCATTTGCTCTATTTTCAACTTCCTTAAAATTCCTTTAAATTCGTCTTCATGTCAATGTCATAGGCTGTGACGTTTTCTCGTACTATAGTACGGCGATGACTCATCTGTGTATCATAATTATTCATGAGACTGCGTGTCTTTATCCTGTGAGAAGATGCATTGCTTAATTCATGACAGCACGTGCTTAATTATTCATGACAGCACACGCTTATGGGCATTTTCCCCTGACTGGTGCTTCAAACAGTCAGATCGCAATCATCGCATACAGTAAGTGAGAGATGCATTAATGGACCAAAAACGAGCGTTTGTTTGTGCTTTGTGTGAGTTTCTTCGTTGCATATGTTCTCGTCAATAGATTCTGAGTCTTCACGCAAAATCCATCCACACTGTGAGTGTAACCGCTCTTTACGGTCATTTAACCAACCAAACGGCATATAAAACTACACAAAATAAGCCTCAAAAATTATTGGTTAAGCAACAGCATGTATATATTTTCGATGCAGAGAATAAATTGGGAATAGCTCTGGATTTAATTGTCCATTAAATTATATCGGTCACAGGATATATGTATATGTGGAACGGTGAGCTTACAGAACCATGTGTATATTGTGCTGCATGTAACTTAATGGTCATTTGCGGCATGCATTTGTGGGGAGCTTTGATGCTTTTAATTAGAGCGAAATCAAACAGTTTGAATCAGAAGCTGTTGATGTGCTGTCAGTCTGCCGGTCGTCCCCCTTCACTCCACCGCTAAACCACGCCCACTTTTATAGCATTTTTCAAAACTGGTGAGAACTGACTGCTTCTGAAACATGACCCTTTAAACATGACACACAATGCATGTGAGTGGGGGAAAAATTAAAGGACTTACACTAAGTTTAACCTAAAACACTATGCCATGAGGAAGATGCATGTTTACATATAACAAAAAAAAGTCAAAGCAGACTAGTGTAATACAAAAACAATCTCTCTGAATGAACAGCATAGTCTTTGTGTTGCTGCAACTCAGGACAGTTTTATTCCATTTTGTTTGGTTTCATTGCTGTTGTTACAGGCTGCAGACCACAAAGCTGTGCATAACCAGCAGGAAATTAAATATGGTACGTTATATCAGCACAGCTGTTACCTGCAGTCTTGTGCCTGCAGCCAAATTGTTGAGCTGATATTCAAAACAAAAGCACTCCTTCTTATGTGATATTGCTTAAATAAATAAATATATTATAATTTTGTGTGCATTTTATTACATTTAATTGTATCATACATTGCCATAAGAGATCTGTATCGGCCTCAGCCATTAAAAACCCTTGTCGATCCCTATTGTTAAGTATTCAAATAAGAACAGTGCTAATGTTAAATACAGAGTAATGTTAAAGTTCATGAACTTAGTTGCACTATTGCACTCTTTACAGTAGTTTCTTCCTGTTTAAGATGATTGGCATTTGTCTGTCTATAAATAGTGCTACATATATAATCTGATTACTGTTCCTCTTATCATTTTCACTCCGAGCGATGTTACCAAACAGATCTCTCGCCCTGCCCTGTGCCCTTATGATAAGACCCAGTCTGGCGGTCACACCGCAGTGCCTTGCGAAAGTATTCGGCCCCCTTGAACTTTGCGACCTTTTGCCACATTTCAGGCTTCAAACATAAAGATATATAACAATTTTTTTGTGAAGAATCAACAACAAGTGGGACACAATCATGAAGTGGAATGACATTTATTGGATATTTAAAACTTTTTTAACAAATCAAAAACTGAAAAATTGGGTGTGCAAAATTACTTTCAGTGCAGCGAACTCTCTCCAGAAGTTTAGTGAGGATCTCTGAATGATCCAATGTTGATCTAAATGACTAATGATGATAAACAGAATCCACCTGTGTGTAATCAAGTTTCCGTATAAATGCACCTGCCCTGTGATAGTCTTAGAGGTCTGTTTAAAGCGCAGAGAGCATCATGAAGAGCAAGGAACACACCAGGCAGGTCCGAGATACTGTTGTGAAGGAGTTTAAAGCCGGATTTGGATACAAAAAGCATCCCAAGGAGCACTGAGTATCAGAACACTGCAAATCTACCAAGACCTGGCCGTCCCTCTAAACTTTCAGCTCATACAAGGAGAAGACTAGTCAAAGATGCAGCCAAGAGGCCCATGATCACTTTGGATGAACTGCAGAGATCTACAGCTGAGGTGGGAGACTCTGTCCATAGGACAACAATCAGTCGTATACTGCACAAATCTGACCTTTATGGAAGAGTGGCAAGAAGAACGCCATTCCTTAAAGATATCCATAAAAAGTGTAGTTTAAAGTTTGCCACAAGCCACCTGGGAGACACACCAAACGTGTGGAAGAAGGTGCTCTGGTCAGATGAAACCAAAATTGAACTTTTTGGAAACAATGCAAAACGTCATGTTTGGCGTAAAAGCAACACAGCTCATCACCCTGAACACACCATCCCCACTGTCAAACATGGTGGTGGCAGCATCACATCATGGTTTGGGCCTGCTTTTCTTCAGCAGGGATGGTTAAAATTAATGGGAAGACGGATGGAGCCAAATACAGGACCATTCTGGAAGAAAAACTGATGGAGTCTGCAAAAGACCTGAGACTGGGACGGAGATTTGTCTTCCAACAAGACAATGATCCAAAACATAAAGCAAAATCTACAATGGAATGGTTCAAAAATAAACATATCCAGGTGTTAGAATGGCCAAGTCAAAGTCCAGACCTGAATCCAATCAAGAATCTGTGGAAAGAACTGAAAACTGCTATTCACAAACGCTCTCCATCCAACCTCACTGAGCTCGAGCTGTTCTGAAAGGAGGAATGGGCAAAAATTTCAGTCTCTCGATGTGCAAAACTGATAGAGACATACCCCAAGCGACTTACAGCTGTAATCACAGCAAAAGGTGGCGCTACAAAGTATTAACTTAAGGGGGCCGAATAATTTTGCACGCCCAATTTTTCAGTTTTTTATTTGTTAAAAAAGTTTGAAATATCCAATACATTTTGTTCCACTTCATGATTGTGTCCCACTTGTTGTTGATTCTTCACAAAAAATTAATTACAGTTATATATCTTTGTTTGAAGCCTGAAATGTGGCAAAAGGTTGCAAAGTTCAAGGGGGCCGAATACTTTCGCATGGCACTGTATATATATATTGGACTTTTTCTTAAACTCTTTTCCAGGACTGTTAGAGCTCTGCTGTTCAGAACTGTGTTTTCTGTTAGGAGTAAACAACTCTGACCAGAGAAAGCAACCAATATGAAGCCATCTGAACCTTTAATTGTGTTCCAGGGACAAATTGCCAGTCTGTTTTGCCACAGTATCACTTTCAGCCAGCTCAAGTTTTTTGTGAAGAGTGGAGATTATTTGACTACTGAGTTCCCAGGCTCACTTACTCACTTGAAAATAAGTCGTTTTTTCCCCCCCCTAAGTTGACAGAGATGAAGAGGAGAGCATCTTTCCAGTGGTTCAGTTCAGCTCCTCCATCCTAAACATGCATCAAGTGTAGTCCAAATCTTGGCATGAGAAGAAACAGTGCATCTATACTATTAAACACCCACCATCGAATGCCCACAGCTCAGGCAAAACAAAGCTGATTTGTGTCAAATCTTCTGCCATGCCTGTCTGACCAGTAGTTCACCCATGGGTTCAAATCAGACTTCTTTGCTAGTCTGCACTGCATGTGAAAAATATAAGTAGGCCAGAGATAAGAGTAGAGAACAATTTCATATAATTCTTTTCAGTTTTTAGAGAAAAGGACAAGAGGTTCTTGAAGAATTGTATTAAATACAATATTATACCCGTATCCAGAAACCCTGTAGTTCTTTTTGTGCTTTGAAATGTAGGTCTTAACTGTATATCTGAGTTTGCATTTGCCATGTGTGGTTTACTGTCTCCAGAGTTTCTTCTGTAACCTCTTATAAGGCGTTGGTTATAGCAAAATGAGTGTAAAGGTCACTGGCCCCTCACACAGGCTCTGAATCATGAGTCAAGCTGTTTACACTTCCTGTAATTTTCTGGCTTGTGTACCACCCAGTTCAGCTTCATGCTTCAGTGTTTAAGGATATACATAGTTAATATTCGTGACATACTGATTGAATTTTTGATGGAATGTATCATCCTGCATTTATCTAGTTTCCTCGATTAAATTTGTTCTGTCAGTATTGGTGGCCATATGAAATTCACATAAGCTAGTGATGTTCTGAGCTCAGAAATATTTTTCATGCATCAGTTAGCATTGGGTTCAAGATTGGTGGTACATTTGAAATGAAAATCAATGCTCTTTGTGGCCTTTCTATGGGTGCAAACAATGGAGAGGAAACTGGTTTGTGTTTATACACATTATTTGTGTTTCTTTTCTGCCGAGAGACTTGAGTAGTGATTCGAACAGACAGGTTTTTTTCACTCTTTGTTTTGTGTTGTTAAATGTTATAGAATTAGGAAATAAACATAGACAGTCTTTTGCATCAAATGGGTGCAAAGCGGGTGGTACGATTGATTTTTTTTTTTTTTAAATATTTTATCAGCAAGGCTACAAATTGATTGAAAGTGAGAATAAAGATATTTGCATTGTTACAAAATATTTCAATTTCAAATGTTCTTTTGAACTTTAATTTCAAATAATTTTTTCATTATCAAAAAAATATTTTATCAAAGAATCCAGAATTTTTTTTCTTTGAGAAAAATATTAAGCAGCACAACTGTTTTTAACATTGAATGTTTCTTGAGCACCAAATTTGCTAGGGGGGCACTGGATCACAATGGATTGGCATATTTAAAACACCACATACATATGTAAACAACATTAAAAACTTGATTTTCACCACAGAGGGACTTTAACTTTAATGGCACAGACAGCGGCAGGATTATTGGGCTGCTGTCACTTTAAAGGCGCCCTAGAATAATTTGAAACAATATTTAAAAAAAAATTCTGATATCTAAATAGAGGGTATGTGGCGTATTTAAGGTCAAAAATTGTCCAGTTACGGTTTTACAGGTCCATTTTACAAGACTAGAAATTGTCTGTTCTAATGCTCTGTTTTTGCCTTATTTGGAAAGGTTCTGCTCTGATTGGCTGTTTCACTGCCCTGCTGCTCAATGACAGCTAACACATCTATACCATCCGTCATGGCAATGATTGCTTCTTAACTTTGAATCACAAACTGAACTAGGTAGCGCGTAAAAATGTTGTTTACATTAACGTTACTGTTTGACTGATTTAAAAGTCGATTTATTTAGCCCAACAAAGTAATGTAGAAGCCACTCAAAATAGTCAGTGTGATGTTTGCTACTCATGCGCTGCAAAATAATCATACTTCAGTTCTCAAAAATGTATATTTATTTAACAAATTGACTAGAAGCCAACTAGTTAGCTAACTTACAAGGATTGAGTGAGCGATGTGTAAGCAACTAAACAGTAGTAGTAAATGTAGTTAGTTTCTGAGTTGTGTTAATTATGAAATATAGGCTAATTTAGATTTCAATCCGTCAAAAGGGATCGACATACGTATCTACTGTTGTATTTTATGACAACACTGGCAGGAAATAATATTAACCTTTGTCATTTGACAAACTGTTATGTGTGCTACTTGCGGTTTCCAATACTAACATCTTGGGTTAGATATAGACAACACAGGGGATATTATCGTTAATGTTGTCTTACTAAGAAACTTTCAATTTAATCCGAAATAGGTTCGACAGTCCATAAGTGGATAAAATCACTACTTACTGTTTGCAGGAATATGGTTGAAATCGGCCCTTTCTTCTGTATCAGATGCTGAGCGAATCCTGCTATATTGCCCCAGGCTAGAAAAACTCTCAGTGGTGAAATGAGCCGAACAAACCAACATCTTTGAATTAAATTGTTGCCATATCCGAATGTAAATAAACATCAACCATGACTGTTGACATTTTTTATCTGTGGGAAGGCTATGAAAAGTCCTCACATCCCCTGCACAGCCTGGAACATATTTATTTTCATGATCTGCCGTTTTCGCTATCCTCGCGTGACTCTTGTTTATCTGCTGAACTGATGATTCAGCTGCGCAGTTCCACCTGAAAATGAACATTGGCTGACATGCAAATGTTGGGGTGTACATATTAAGGATCCCAGCGATTGCATCACAGGTTGTTTTTCACAAACAAGATTAACATATAAAGGAGGAGGCAATGGTGTTTGAAATTCATGTATGTGATGTCCATGTACTGAACTCTTTTTATTTAACTATGGCAAGGTTAATAACATTTTTCATTCTTGGGCACTTTTAATACCAAATGCACAGACCAAATATACTGACACATCTGGTTTCGTTCTCAACTGTTTGTAAATTGATTGTAAAATGGTACATTTGCTTGTCTGTGGAACAACAAACAAAAGTTTTGAACATTTCCCCCAGCTTGATGTCAAATGAGAGCGGCTCAGTTTAACAAAAAACAGAGTTCAGCTGATTATAGATGTGATGGCTGCTATAAAAGGTGTTTAATCACAGGCTGTCACAAGCAGTGTTGCTATAGAATATAAAAACTACTGTAATAACTTTCCATGCTCACCATTATTTTCAACAACTAAACAATAGACCTTTTCCAGCATCAATATTGTTCAGGCCGTCCACTCGTCTCATCCAATGGTGTCGTGCATTACTTCTAACAGCACTGTGGTTATCTTTGTGTGGGATAACCGGCGCTTTTGTCCTCACATGTGGGGTAATTTAGGCAGAAATGAGGCAGCTATTGTTTGTGCTTGTACAAAAGTGCTCAGTGTCCACCCTCTTTTCACAGTCATGCCTTTCTCTCTGTCTGTACATTTGTCATTTACACTGAAATATGTTGGCATCTATAAATTCGGTCTATTCAGGCCTATCATGGGAATGCCTGCACTCTTAATATAGAACTGAATAACTCTGTTATCCTGACTTTGTCGCTACAGCAGAAGTGATCTAAATGAAGGCCTTATGTTGTCAACCTAATACTTTGTTTGCATCATTTACCCACTTCTCTGATCTCTTCCTTCAAGTATGGGAGTAGCTAATTATTCAAAAGGCAGCTAGTATTTAGCATTTCCATTTATCTATAGAACTTACTTTCAAGGTTCAATCCTAAGTCCCAATTGATTTAACATAAAATATATAATATCTTCATAAGTAAACTGTTTAGCCTTAACAGTATTTAGCCCTCCCAACAGTTCTGATAACTGTGCCAATATATTAAACAATGAACATAACCACTGGCATAAAGTCATGTTATCAAGCACTCGAATGTTCCTAGATTTTAACCTGCTCAGTCTATTGAAGAGCGCTAAATAAAAAGAGTGAGATATATAGAGAGTTGGAGAGGTAGAGCACTAATGTGTATGGAATTGGAATGAGTGTTGAGCGTTCTGCTCTTCTGAGGCAGTGCTGCTCCTGATTTCTGCTTTCTCATTCTCTCTCCACAGCAAGATGAGAGGAGGTTTTTATCACCACTGTACAGGTGGAGTAACAGTCTGCACTGATACTCCCAGTCAATACACACACACTTTTTCAGGCTCCCTCCCACTCACTCTCTGCCAATTGTGCAGTTTGTTACTGTCCATGTTTTTTTATTTCTGTTATTACCGTTTTATCTCGCAACCTGAACATCTGTTAAAGAGAAGGAAAGTGTCATCTAGAGGTTATGTTTTATGATTAAAGGTGCATCAGACAAAGCTGCAAATAAATAAATAAAAAACCTTGAAAAAATAGAAGTTGAACATAGTCGTTTGCTGAAGAAATCTGCCCTGCTGATTTTTTTGTATTTGTTGTGTTCTATTGGAAAGAGACTGATAATATTTATCTCAGATTGACACTGGTTGATTTGCAGTTTGCCATGCAGAAATGATTGCTTCAGCTTGCAAAATCTCAGCATTTACCAATGTAAAGTTTTGGTAGTGTTGCAAATATTCACAATTTATTTTTCTGTGATGTTCACGTATTTTGTAGTTTATTGTTGAAGAGAAAGTTCACCAATGGTAATTCAGTGATTTACTTTCCTTTAATTTGACTTTGCCTAATTTTCTTTCTCATGTGGAGCACAAAAGCAGCGTCTAGGGATGTGAAATTTTCACATCCCTAGAGATAATACTGGTGTCACCGACTGGGATTTTAAATCGGGGGTACCGCTATTACTGGTGTTGTCACACGTGAAGTAACTGTTGTGAAAATTTCTTCACCGTCACATCCCTTTAGCACGCACGATCGCAAAATTGAAAGTGAAAGTAAATGGGAGCGCTCATTCAAACATGATTTCAATACGTTACTGCCAGGGATGGAAATTAGCACCCGCCACCAGCCAAATGCGGGTGATTTTGAGTTGTGGCTGGTAAACTCGCTTCACCTACCGGCCACCGTGGTGGGTAAATAAAAATAGCATACTGTTTCACCTCTTTGTAAACTTTGTTCAATGCATGCGAGTGCTGCCGTATGTTAGAATATGACCAGTCTTTTTCACCATCATCACACGCGTGTAGAGCCAGAAGACACGAATGAGGACTCGCGCGCTGTGAGAAGATCCCTTTCTGTGCACTCATCCGAGAGCGTGCACACGGCTCACAGCGCACAAATATTGAGTTCTCTTTAAATTCTTGCACTTAAACGGATAAACTCATACAAAAAGTATATCAACATGTCCCTCTTGATAAGTATTCTAGCAGACATAGTCTGTATATGCCTTAAGGCTTCAGAGAACTGTATACAGTCGAGAAAGACGACGACTATCCCTGCATTAGGTCTTAAAGGGGCAGTAGCCTTTACTGCTGTCTGTTTAATGTCAAACAAAAGATAAGGACATCACTCACTTCTCTTGATTGAATAGCTTTTGTAAGTTTAATAAGGATTAATCTTTAATTTAAACAGTTAAATATGCAGTTATTTTACATTTGATTACTTTATTCAATTTCTGTACCTTTCTGTAGGCCTGTACATTATTATTTAATGTACACGAGTGAGGTCAAGTTAAACATTTTAGTTAAGTTAAACATTTTAGAATTTTATTTTATACTGCACTGTAAAAAAATATTGTTGTTTTTTTGTTGGTTTAACTTAAAAAAGTAAGTTACCTGGTTGCCTTAAAATTTTGAGTTTATTGAAATAAAAAATTTGAGTATATACAATGAAGGAAATTTGTTTAATAAATTGAAACTCAAAATATTTTTGTATGAACCACATAAAAAATTTGATGAATCATGAAAATAGCACTATTTGGCATGTTTCACTGCGTCATCAGAAATAAAACACACACAATTACCCAATATGCTTACAAAATCTTTTAATAATATTTTAATAAAGGTTGTCGAATCTCCAAAAAATGTTCATTGTATTAACTCAACATTTTAATTTCAATGAACTCAAAATTTTAAGGCAACCAGGTAACTTTTTTTCTAAATAATTTTTTACAGTGTGTGCATTGAACTGAAAAGATGTGCATTACAAGACGATGAGTTAAAACATTTCCTGGATTCACAGTGAACCTGGATTCACTTTTTCCAGTGAATCGAGGATTTAGTAAAAAATACTATGTAAAAAAAAAAAAATCTTGTGAACCCTGTCTTGTCTCATCGCGTGAGAATGTCTTGTCACACCCCTATAGATATTTCCTTTATGCACAAATGTTAAAAATTTTACCTAAGAAAGTCATGGTTTAAAAAAGCTTTGTACAGAATACCAGGATTTTCATTTTTGGTTGTGCTTCCCTTTAACTTGTAGCCTCTGGCACACTCTTTTAAAGGTATAATAAATATGAAACCCTTTTTTGTGCATTTGAGACACACTTGATTAAAAAAATTAAATGCTTCCTAATATAACATGCACCATTACAAAGCTCTTAGCCAACACTTGAACACTAAATGTCACAGGCCAACTACTGTTTTTGGTGTACAGAGGCATAAATGGGTTCAGGCAGTCTCCAGACGTGACCTGTCTGTAATGATGGCCCTCTTGAACTATCGTGATTCTTTTCTCAGAGTAAAAAGGAATCGTTCCATTCAAGCCAGTTTAATGTTTGAGGCTTACTGTCATGATACCAGATATGCTTGGAGCCCAGGGGAGGTAGAGTTAGATTCAAAACAGGAAAGGTTTGTTCTCTGTGGGTTTTGTTGACTGATGGAAAGCCAGTGTCAAAGTTCTTCCTCTGAAAACACGTCAACTTGAGTTTGGTGGGTCTTATTAGTCATATTATCTTTTATATTTAAGCTGATTATTTTACATTGGCAGACTACATTGCCCTGTCCAAAATAAGCAGGGTATATACCTGTCATTTAAGATTTACTTGTACAACTGTTGTTAGACAGATTCTATGGTGTTGTGACGGGGTAAACGCTCCCTGCTAAGGTCAGGCTATTCTTAGCATAAATGCTACTGTGCCAGGAAGTCACTTTTTGAGTCTGAGGAAGGATGGGAGGAAAAAACATGAATACTGTAGAAGTGTAAAATGTGCCCTGCCCTCATCTACATATGACATTACTATGATTTTTGTCTTTTTATTTTTATTTATTTATTTGAACCGTATATGGCCAACTTTACACATAAGCCAGTAAAGCCACAGGTTTTAGTGCCCATATTTACACTTCACAGTATTCATACTGTATGTATAGCCTATTTTGCAATTTTTAATTTTTAATTCAAATTTTATATTTACTTTTTAAATGTCTAATTGCAAGTGTTCTATTTATAGTCGTACATACAAAAAGATCTATTATTAAAAAATAAATGTTTATTTTTGTTTACCAAATGTTTTACCAAAAGAAAATGAACAAAAACAGCTGGGAATTATACAGTTATTATAATGATACAGGATGTTCCAAGGCAGAAATAAATTCATAACCACTTTTGCTGGAAAATTTGTCCACATTTGTAGTTTATCATTTTGTTTGGTCATTTGCCCAGTTCCCAGTTACAATTTTATATTTTTATAATTTCTTGCTGTTATTTAAAAGATAAATTGTACCCTGCCAGACATCTACTTATAAAACAGTCTTTGATAGAGCCGCAGATGTATTACGCAGCAGAAACTGTTTGAAAGTTCAATGCCCTGCTGTTGCTGCTGTAATGCTAATTTGCTTACATGCTGCACACACAGAATGTGTGAAACGGGTCTAAGCCTTATAATTTACAAATAATGAGTCATCATGCTGCAGCTCAAAGTATTATTCCAACCGTCACAGAGGTTTATTCCCACTCTGTCACCACAGTTTGCCTGTTAACCTTCTGCCCTTAGTCTTGTGTTCAATAACAGTTAGTCTGATCACAATCTATCCCTTATTTTTATTCTTTCTCTCTCCCTCTTTTCTTTAATTCTATAGGTCAATATGAAAAATCCCTGAGCAAGTACATCCGACATTACGAAGGCCTGACCTACGACACAGACGTCTTGCACAGCAAGCACCTGAGGGCTAAGAGATCTCTGTCTCACCAGGACCAGTTCGTCCACCTGGACTTCCACGCTCACGGCAGGTCAGCCAAACGTTTCTTGCTCATGTTTTTTCCTAGAAACCCGGATGTTCTGGTTTAATACTCGTCCTCTGAGCATTTATGAGGGGAAAAAAAGACTTCCAAGTCTTTTTTTTTTTCTTTTTTCTTTGTTCTACCTGAGGTTACACTTTTCACAGAGCATTAGAGTGGTAGAGACCCTCTGTGATTTAGCGCTCCAGGCAATGCGGAAACAAATTGATTTAGGCTTAGACCTTTGAGGTCTGGCAAACAGCCCGCTGACAGAAAGCTTCCTATTTCTGTGGTGTGTGAGCATGTCTTTATGCATTGCTCTGTTCTCAGACTGTGCAAATGGTGCCACATAATTGCACCTGAGGCAGTGTCGTAATATGCCAGTAAGCATTTACACAGGATGTGATTTGCACCATTTTGATGCCAGGTTTTGTCTTACTGTGACATTCACTGTCTTCTCTTATAGGTTTATGACTAGTAAATTAACAGTTCATAACTCACTGTAGTAAGTTTAATATAGCTGCCAGCTTTTTGTTTTACATTCCTCTCTATGTTTAATCTACAGATTTCATTTGACATAACCTATTTTTGTAGCTTTCTTTTCAGTACAGGGTTTTTAGAGATTAATTTTTCAGTCTCTGGAGTAGAGAGACTGATGAAATTGGAGTGGGTCTTCATGAAAGCAACATTGCAGTTTCAATACAAGTTAACCTCTGCCGCATCTTTAGTGTGATGTTGATTACCAAAGAATATAATATCTGGTACCTCAGATTGAATAAAAATGAGTAAACGTACAGCCTTTTCCCATGAAAGCTTTTGGTGCATATTTATCGTAGTTTTTAAAAGCAGAAGTGTAAAGCTTGTATTGAATTGTATGAATTATTCATTTAAAAAATAAATTCCAAGGAGTTGCTCATACTAAAAGCAAATTGTGGTGGCAAAGCAAAGCTGGATTTTATTTATTTTTATAAAATATTAACTTTTTTTGTTGATGCAAGCAAAAGAGATTGGCAATGAAATAAAGTTGAGCAAAGCTCAGCTTAATGGAAATGAGCAATGGAAATCAAGTGTAGTTCTTGTTAGTTCTGGTAGGTCACGTCATTCAAACTCGCATCTGCTGACTCTCAGCGGATCCATGTCTACATATAGGAATATGATGCTTATCACAGCATTCCTATATCCCATGTTAAAAAGAGCTTGAGTTTATTTAAAATGTTAATTTAACAGATATTTTACTTTTTTTTTTTTACTTTGTCTTTTGAGAACCATTAGTGACATAGCCCATCTCAGTATATTATGAATGAACAAATGAATGAAAAGCCTAGTTTATTAGCTTATGCTATTGGGATTTGTAGTGGGACTTGTAGGGACAAGTCTGTGATGCTACTAGGGATGTAATGGTATTTTTTGCAGTATGGTATTGGTAACAGTCTCAGTTGTTATTATTATTGACCGTTAAACAAAGTCACGTGCAGCCAAGTATGTTGTCCCATACTCGGAATTTGTGCTCTGCATTTCACACACACACACACACACACACACACACACACACACACTCACACACACACACACACACACACACACACACACACACACACACACACACACACACACACACACACACACACACACACACACACACAAACACACACACATCAGTGAGCTTGGAGTTAGGTGCATTGCTCAAGGTCACCTCAGTTGCGGGTAATGAGCGTGAAAGAGAGTGCTGTTCACTCACTTCCCCCACCTACATTTTTCTGCCGGTACTGAGACTCGAACCTTCGGGTTACAAGTCTGACTCTCTAGTCTAACCGTTAGCCCATAACTGCACTGAAAACAGGTTCTTAGTTTGAATAAAAGTTTTTTTTTTTTAATAACAAACGTGAAACCATTAGTTTTTGTTTATTTAAATGTCAATAATCAAAATGCATATCTAATAAATACAATTTAGTAACTGGTTATTGATTTAGATTAATACCTTATTTTTATCATTCATAATTTATATTTAAAAAATTAAGAATAACAGAAAGTTAAATGTCTTTTCATTTTCCTGGATTTTTTGTTTTATGATTTAAAACAAATATATTATTAAACAGGTAATCAAATTATTAATACAAAAAGTTTTCAGAAGTACATTCTATTGAACAATAGTAATATATTTGTGCCATAATGTTAAAGTTAAACCTAACTTATTTTGAAGACCTTTTGTGTTTCAGAGTGTATCTGAGCGTATTTTTTATTTTATTTTTCAAATAAAATGTATAAATGATCAATAGGCAGGTTGTATTTTTATATAGCAGGCTTTTGCACTTTAAAGTTCCCATGACATGGATTTTTTTATTATTTTATAATGTTTTCTGAGGTGTACTTATATTGTTAGTATGGTTTTTACATCAAAAAATTTCATAATTTAGAAATAAAAGGCATTTTTTTTCTATATTAATATTAGCCCCCTGTTTTGAATGCTCTGTTTCAAGGGGCGTGTCTGCTGTGAGACGTCAGTGAAAACACCCACTGTTTTGTAGGTGTGTGCGATATTGACAAAAAATGATATCGATATTTTCTGGGATTTTCTCTAACGATAATTAGAAAATATTTTGCCAAGTGTGTTATAGTGATCAGCTGACTCCTAAAGTTTTTGATATTCTTCATATTCTGTGTGATGGTCAGTTCACAGCAGTGACAGATATCATCTCTTCCAAAAAGTTTAAATGTATTTTTATCTTTTATGAGCATATATATATATATAAAGAAAGAAAGAAAAAAAGAAAGAAAGAAAGGTCATTGTTTTAACCTAATTATATAGATGCATAATTTTTGCGTTAATTTCATGAATTTAATCAGATTCAATTGTAATAATAAGACACAGATATATACGGGAATCTGCTGGAAGCGCAAAAAGACAGGCTTTGAGGTGTTTTTACTTTTCAATAAAATAACACCAAATAACACCATTTATTTTCTTCTTAAGTAAAAACTTAAGATTAATATTTGACAGCTTCTTAAGAATCTTTTAAAAATTGCACTTATGAACATTCTTACAATCTTCTTAGAATTTATCTTAAGAATTTTCTTAATTTTCGTGAATCCGGCCCCAGCTCGTCTGGGCTCTCAATTTCTCAAAGGCAGAGAAAGACAGCTAGAACTCGCTTTACACCGATCAAAATTTCTATCTACTTGGGGACAATATTCAGGCTAGGGGAACTCATATTAATGTTGAAAAACCTCATAAAATGAAAATTTCATGACATGGGACCTTTAATATTCACATACACTAGACTTGACCATATTGGCATATGATTTATGGAGCAAGTTGAGAGTCTAGTGGAAAAGTGGAAAGAAGTCTCTGTTTAATTTATTTATTTATTTTGCCAATGCTGCAAATGTGCACAATATGATCATCGTACATGTTCATGCCGTGATATACCAGTATACCGCTACAACCCTGGATGCCAGGGTTGTATTTTTTCCTTCTTTTATCCTAACCTCCTTTATATCAGCAGTAGTTTTCCTTTCTGAACCTTTTATATATAAACGAGCCAGAGGACTGGGAGATCTGAGTCTGCTAAGCTCAACAAAGAGCCTGCTTTCCTACAAAGAGACAGAGCTGTCCGTGTGTTCCTGTGAGTGAGTGCTGAAAGCTTGTTGACAAGTTCCCTCATCTTGAACATTTGGTTTTTATTTTACTTCTGCATAGTAAAATAAACTAAAAATAAACTGCATAGTACCGTTATACCATTATCAGGATGATGGTAAATGGACTGCATTTATATAGCGCTTTTAACAGACCCTATGGCCAACCAAAGCGCTTTACATTTTTGCCTCACACCCATTCATACAGCGACGGTGATGTCAGCTATGTAAGGCACTATCCAGCTCATCGGGAGCAGCTGGGGTTGGGTGTCTTGCTCAAGGACACCTCGACACTTGGTCAGGTGGAACCGGGGATCGAACCACCAACCTTTCGGTTTGTAGACAACCTACATGAACCACTGAGCCACTGCCTCCCCATGATGCAGAAACCAAAATACAGACCAAAAATTACCAAAAAGTACATATTACTCACATGTGCACAAGCACCAGTCTATTCCTTTGTGTCGTGACAAAGAAATGCACCAAAACTCACACGCAAGTCCACACAACCATCTGCTTTCTTCCTGCCTGCATGTATGTGAACGTGTTCAGCGGCCTAAAAATAACACATCCCAAGTGTTCATTTATACTCTCTCTCTCTCTCTCTCTCTCTCTCTCTCTCTCTCTCTCTCTCTCTCTCTCTCTCTCTCTCTCTCTCTCTCTCTCTCTCTCTCTCTCTCTCTCTCTCTCTCATATACTAAGGAAGTACTGTTGTCAGTGAGGGAGTATGCCACAATGGATGCTATATTAAATAGTCATTGTGGACCTCAGTGCTATTTAGAAATGTTTCTACATCATATATGTAGTGCAAAGACATGTAAATACCAGTTGTGAACAGCTATCTGTCTAGTCTAGATGGACGTCAATATCAGGTCTAAAGGGCCCTTGTTTACATGAGAGGGCTCCTTTCTCCCTTCAGACTTCAAAGGTCTCTTTTGAAGCCATTGTACTTAAACATGATAAAAGTCATCTATTTTTAAAGGGGTTCTAGGAGTCCAAAGGGTGAGTCAAGTTGATGTTTAGGAACAGGAGTAATAAATATGGCTAATAAAAAAAAGACTATTGAATAGAAAGCATTTTTTTATTTTATTTGTAATACTATGTCCTAATACTGTTTTACTTTATTTTTGATCCAATAAAGGCAGCCATGGTGAGCACAAGACACTTCTTTCAAAAAAAAAAAAAAACTATTTTACCCTGAACTTTATCATGAATCATCAAACAATACAAACAACCAGTATGATACCAATATTTTGTGGATCTCAAAATTATTTGTAACAAATATACAAGGGGCAGGTGACAGACACATCTTTGTAACTGACAGTCAGTCCAGTTTTCTGAGCACACACATTCCCTATATACTCGAGTATAACACCACTAAGGAGGGTTTTGTTCAATAGGTATTCTCTTCGGCCCAAATTGTCCTCTGTCCCATTTCTTGATGAAAAGAGCCACTGTGCTTTGTTTGACTGCTGGATAGTTTGCATATGACAAGCCTTGGTGTTCTCGGTTATCACTAAATGCTGTTTTGTTTTGTTCCTGACATTAACTCAACTGTTCAGACACATGTGGCATGTGGTGGTGTGTCTACAGTTGTCCGCGGCTGAAAGCAGTGCAGCAGAGTGTGTGTGTGCGCACGTGCGCATTTGGTGTGTTTTGCCTATTGGGATTAACGGTTTAAGTCGCAGTGGAGCATCATGCCAGAGGTGGAACAGAATGAGCTCTGGAGCTAATCTCTCCAAGGTGAGTCCACAGCCGCACTCACTCCTCTCAGCGGAAGCAGAGAAGCTTGCAAGTTCATGAATATTTAATAATGCAGGCGATTCATGGGGGTCACACATCTCCGTATGACTTGAGCCTAGTCTGTGTGAGTTAATACGGATATGCACAGATCAGTCTGGCACCTTTTATCACTCTCACTGAAAAAGCGAGGTAACCTCTTTACTGTTCCTGCAATGTCACTGACATCATTTCAAGTCATCTGTGTGATATCCAAAGTCAGAGTGAACAGTGTATTAACATTATATTACAGTTCATTAGCAGTCACTTTCCAATCCAAGGTGACTTAGAGTACATCATCTATGGCACAGTCCATCTGGAGCAACACAGACTCGAGTGTATAGCTCAAGGGCACAATGGGAATAGGATCCCAGTTTTTCTCCTGTCATGCATGAGGATTTGGATTGGACCCAGATGATCACAGCTGCCTATATGTTAACTCCCCCTAGCCCTTTAGGTATTGGCGAGGTTTTGACAAAAATCACAAGCTCCGTTACTAAGCAAAGTCTCCAACTAAGCAAAGCTGAACTGAGAGCTTGTGATTTAATCTCTAGGGAAGTAACTGTATACATCAGCATCAAAATAACAGGAAGATAGAGGAGGTTTGTTTGTCATTTGTGTTGACTGTTTTCAGTTTTTCAGCTCCCTTCAGTCTGATCCTATGGGAATCTGTCTGTGATTTTGCCATTTTGGGTTGTTTGGTCCTGTTTACAGTGATTTACTTTGACTGTTAAATGCATAAAAAACAAGTGCTTTTCAAGTCAGTAGCTTTGTAATAGAAAAGCTTTTCAGTACTGTGTACGTTGTCAGAGTTATACAGGTTATACAGTAGCCACGTTTTCATGCATATTTTTTTGTCATTCAGATTTAAAGATTCAGTGGATCATGAGACGTCATCTAAACCGATCTGGGGTTTAAATGTGCTGACTTTTAATCATTTTGTGACAAACACACAGTTTGTCTGCCACATCAGAAATGTTCTTGATGCTTTCCTCTCCAGCAGCTGGAATGTGTTCACGGTTGCCATAGCAACTCTCAACGGCCACCAGGACTTATCCACAACTTTCCCGAACTCTGACCTTTACCATGATCGCAATGGGAACATAGAACAAGCCGGTAACGAACTTCCGGTCAAAGTATGCGTTATTAATACATTTTTAATGTTAGCCTACTGTTAAGCGTTTCCACGTCTTCATAACAAGGATTGGAAACATTAAGTGTTATAAAAGCAGAAGAACGCTTACCGTGCCGGTGTCTTGTATTCACAGAATATAATACAAGTTGAAAGGCATTTGTTTGTGGATAGTAAAAAGTTAATGGATAATTGTGCGTGCATCTATTAATCATTTTGAGTCTAAAATCATCCCATAATAAACTCTCTTCGGTGGATTTTTTTTTGCTTTAGGTTTAGTTTTCTCATGTTGTTTGTACACCCAACAACAGCACTTATTGAGCCACAAGAAGCCATTGCTTAATCTGTCTGTCAGCAGCATATGCAATCAGTTTCACTCGTTTGTACTGCCGTGAGTGTTATCTATGTATGCTAAACCAGAACTGAGATACCGTCCACAGGAAGTATCGAGTGTCATGGCGACGCCCAATAAGACTTGCAGGAAAGTTGTGGATACAGTTTTATAAAAGCTATTTATTTGTTTTAAAGTGTAATAATCATCTCAGAAAAATTAATTATTCTGTCAGGCGCAGTTGAAGTAAAAAGTCCATGGGACAAACACTGTCAAGATGAGAGGGTGTAGCCAGGCTATGTCTGTGTCATTATTCCAACATTATCTTCATAACTTCAAATAAACGAAATAAAAAGTTTACCCCTCAGAAAAATTTTACTTTCTTCCCATGTCAACAGTATAGCCTGGTGTGAGCGCGTCACACACTCTTCACTTTTGGAGGCGCCTGCTGTATATCACATCACATAAGGACGTACACTATAAAGTAATCAGGTCAGGTCATTAACATGGTAATTTTTAGTTTGATTAGTTCATGTAAAGGTTTATCCCACCCCTCTCAAACCAATAACTGTTTCATTCGGTTTGGGCGTTTTATTCCGATTGAAATGTTTAACAGTGTTTAAAATTTGGATTGGACTTTTAAACCGATTACAGTGCTCCATTTAAACACATACAGTGTTTGTTTTATTTATCAAAGCAGTCCATATGGGGTATAGATTCACTGTATATAAAAAAAAGTTGAGAACTTACAAGTTTAAGGAAACCAGCTGCAGAACATTTTTTGAGTTATCTCAACTTTATTTCATGTTAAATAGTTGAATAAACTTTAAAAGCTGGATTTGTCATACAAAACATAAATTGGATTTTTTAACAGTGTTGGACAACATTGAATTTAATCCTCACTCTAATTGGCTACCAGCTCTGTAGATATGCTAGTAGTGTACTTTGGAGATCAAAAGTGAAAATCAGACAATGGATCATACTACTTATTATGATGGTTTTCCAGCAGAGGCCATGGAGGAATCAGTACCTGTAGCGTACAGATGAAGTAGAAAATATCTGAAGCCAGAAAACAGAAAGACTGACAGAGACAAAAATGAGTGTAAATTGAGTGTAAAAATCTTGAGTAGTGATGCCCAAGGTGCTTCTTTTTGATGAACTAGTAAGGGAATGAATTATTGTTTATTAGACTAAAACTCACTAGAGTATCAGTGTGATTTACATAAAATTCTGAGACGATCATGCTGATCCACATTGAGAGATGGCAGTGTAACGTCTGACATTATTGCAGTATCAGTAAAGTACATGGAATACAGTGTTGCTAACTCTAGCTAAAAACTACGGTATGACCCTTTAAAATGTATAATTTATGTTAAATGTTATCTTCAGCAAATGCCGAAATGAATGTTTTTTATAATTTGCATACGTAATTATTTTTGCTTTGTATTTTTTTATTAGCTTTTTTTTGAACACACAATTGTATTTTAATATAGAAATGGTTTGGTTATTGACCATAACATAAATTGATATTGGTTTATTGCTATTGGTATCTGTCAAAATTATAATATCTTGACTGTGTTCCGTGCATGTGGTTTAACTTAATTTTGATATGATATACTACAACTTTTCTAATCTTATTGTTTTTGGTGAAGGTCTGAAAATAAATTCCAACATTCTCAAAAGGGATAGTGGTTTAACAGAAAGTGATTTAGACTTTGCTATGAAGACTGAGCAGGTTTATAATCTCTTAACACCCTCTCTGTGTTTTTATTAGCCTGGAATTTATTGATTACACGCAGCCGTGATCACTGTGAAGTTCCGACTGCAAAAATATACCAGTCAGCAGGCACAGAGTGAACCAGCACTTTAAACAATTGTCTTTGTGTTTGCATGAGATTTATTTATTGACTGTGATGTGATGTTTCTGTCTCTTCTAAACGCTGATGCTGCACATCTGCCAGCATGTTGCTTTTACAGCATAGTCTATAGAGACTGACTTTTAGACAGATGGAGTGATAGATCACTGCAGGTGTTTTTTCATTTTTGTATTGGAGGCAACTTTTTTAGTTTATAATATTTGTTATCTGATATACCTCTCTGATATTTTGATATTTATTCCTACAGTACTTTGTTCATGTTGGTGGAATTGCTAAGTTCTGTTAGTCTCTGAGAAAGTCATAGAAAATTACCTCTGTCATTTGGCACCGGCCTCCAGCTCTCAGAGGTAGCGGGCTGGGCTTCAAATGCCCTCCTCAATAACGTGGATGAACTTGTTTATTTAACCAGAATTCTGTGATAGATGCAGTATCACTTCACTACAGGATATTACCCATCCCTCCTTTCTCTCAGAGGTATTGTATAACTCATGCCAAGTCGCGTTCATTTATATAGCACTTTATATAATACAGGTTTACAGTGATTAACATATATAAGGATTTAATGATGTAAACAGAATAACTGTAAGGTTCGTCAATTCTTGAAAGAGCTCAGCTATAACACAGCACTACAGAAAACAGCAATGTCATAGTCTAGATCAGCTCAGTTCAGTTCACATCCAATAGTGTCAGTGCCGTCAAATCAATAATATTGGTGAATATTAAGTGGGAACTCCTGATGTGTGATTTTTGCGCAATCGAGTTACATCAGAATTACATTGGCTAATGAAATTTTAAATGAAAATTGTCTCCTGAAGCATGAGGATTTTCATTTAAGAGAACCCAGTCATTTAAGAGCCTTAAAGATAATTAGCTCAAGTATTAAACTGTAATTGATGTTCCCTAAGTTATTCAACATGATTAGGAAAAATTGACGATTGATGATTTATTATTATTTGCATGGTTACATAAATTATTATGTAGAGGATTATAGCCAACTTAAAATTTGAATAATAACTAAATATTGTCTCCAGATCCCCATCAAATAGATGTACTATAACCAAAAAAAACAAACAAAAAAAACTAAAGAGAGAAGCTGGAAAGACTTACAAATTAGAAAATGTTGGGGATATTCTTGATTCTACTCTGGGTTTCTTTTGTATGTTTAAAAAGTTATTTGACATTATTTTGTTTTGTCTTGAAATGGATGAGTGCGAGTGAATGGTGCCTAGGTAAGCCAGGAATAGATTTTAAAGGGAACCTGTTATGCCCATTTTTACCATATGTAATACAAGTCTCAGGTGTCCCCAGGATGTGTCTGTAAAATTTCAGCTCAGACCCACAGATTATTTATTATACCATGTTGTAAATGCCCATTTTTGAGTAGAAGGGAAAACATGCTTTTCGTGCATGTATCTTTAAATCCAAATGAGCTGCTGCTCCCTCTCCTTTATCAAGAAAAGGGCGAAACCTACAACTTGTGCCTAAGATACTCTGCCAAAACCTAAAACATCTGTTTGGTTTTGATTATCATCTCTATCACGGTCACACTCACGTGACATTGCAGTTCTTCATCATCGTGAAAGTTTATTATCTGCATGTATTTTAAATCCATATTTTCTAAACGCACATATTCGAAGCACGCGAACAGGCAGCTGGGTGTCAGACATCGTGTCCTGTGAGTTCTCTTTCACATCTTATTGCGCTTAAACTGTCAAATACACATAAGGTTATGCCAAAACACACGAAGATCACATAAACACAGTCGGTTATGTCTGTGAACGTTAACAGCAAGTAAAGAAATCGTTTGTGCAAATTAGATCGGTGTATTAAAGTAACGGCAGAGAAATATACAGTACTATACAGTACAGTACTCTTAGTATGAACCAAAAAGCAAAAGATGAAAAGATCACTCACTGCTTTTCTTTGAATAACTTAGTAGCTTAATAATAAATTTCTTATTAAAGGAGTACTTCAGCGCTGGGAAGATGAATCTGTATTTAAAATGGGTCATTGATGTAGTAGAAATGTGAAATTATTTTTAAATTGGTGCTTTCTAGACTGAGATAAGACAGAAAATTTATTTTTGTCTCATGGGGATGAAAGACAACAATTCCCAGAATGCTTCGTTGCCCTACGAGGCCACTCCCAAAGCCACTGCTACTGAATCACTTTGACTGAGTTGGTGAACAGACACTACAATCAAAAACTGAATGTGTCTGTTCAATATAATGTGATGTTGCCGTTGAGGAAGTGTCACAGCACAAACGCAGCAGGAGTCAGATTACATTCAGCGTGACGAATGAGCTGAATGAGGTTTAGTGATGAGAACTGATGTAAACGTGTCTGCGCTCGCGGCATATACATTTACAGCGCATGTTCAGTCTGGCACGTTTTCAGTTCATGCCTTTGGAAGCTTAACTTTCATAGAAATTAATTTGAGAAGTTAAAACACATTGCTCAGCATAGCTCCATTTACATGAATGCCTGCAGCAGCGAGCTGAGCTGTGAGTGCGATCCCAACCCCCATGTGCGAGTTGAAAACATGCGGAAATAGCTCCCTCTGCTGGCTGTAGTCTTTAGCCTCTGGCCAAAAATTGCTGCGATCTGAGTAATTTTTCCAGAAATAAAATGCATAAATCTCTCGTCTCAGGGGAATATGAGGGGGGAGCACGATCATTCGAATATACTCCAGGGTTTCTACTGATAGAAAGCCATATTCTAATCGCTGAAGTAACCCTTTAAAATGCAGCTGTTAAATGCTCTGGCGAAGAGATAAACATGGTAGACCATGTACAGCTCACTCAGGGCAGGCTCTATGCTAACAGGGCGTAGTCTGTCAGAGTGTTGTCAAAACTGCCCACCGCGATACCAAATCGGTACTGAAATGTTAAAAATGTGACGCTTTGAGTGCTGTCGAGCTGGAATCTTAAACTCCTCTGACTGGCCATTGTGCTCACGCACTCATCGGATGTGCCTGTGATTGGCTACAATGATCAACACACAGGAGCATTTGAATGCACACGGAAGTGTTTGAAAGTGTTTTGAAAGCGGGAGCAGGAGTGTTAAGCAGGCGTCAACCAGCGGACCGGTAGGCTAATAGACACCTGCATTCAAACACTTTGTGTGTATTTGTGTAAGCGCTCCATTAAAAGCGTCATTGATGTATATTTACAACATGTTTGTGAAGCGTTAATCGTTGTAGCCAATGATAGACATATTTGATGAGCATGTGAGCACAATGGCCAGTCAGAGGTGTTTACGATTCTGCTCAACAGCGCTCCAAGCGTCACATTTTTAACATGTCAGTACTGATTTGGTATCGGGGTTGGTACTTTTGACAACACTAGTCTGTCAGCAGTTGTGGGGGTGGAGCTAGGCATTTTGTGACATCATCAAGGTAGAATCTGAATCTGCAAACAACTTGTTCTGAGACTCTGCTTATTATGGGAGATTAAAAAAGAGTTTTACCATTTATAGTGTGGTTGACACACACTGCCATTGCCGCCACACACATTTTTGTTCAAACACCATGTAAAAGGGAATTTTGCATAATAGGTCCCCTTTAAACCATTCTAGCTTGGAGACTATTCACACAAATCTGTTTAGAAACTGTCATTGTTTTTTTCAGGGCACAACATGGGCTTTTTGGAATGTTTGTTATGGAGGAAGAGGTTTTAGTTCTAGTTTTGTAATATTGTTGGAATTTGTTGTTGCTGAAACCAGATTAAATCAAGGGTTGTTGTGGAGCTGTAGGTACAATTCCATTCAATCACGATTGGAAATTTCCGCTCCACCCTTAAAAGGGAACACATTTATTGAAATATATTTATTAAATTACATTTATCACAGCATTACACCGACTTCACTGTGACAGTGCTCCTGAACTTTTTAATTTTGATTGTGATGTGTTTTTGTGTACCCATCTTCACTTCCGCTGTTTTCCAGTGCAAATAAAAACGGTCTGTTATGAATCCGCACAGAGACATTCGTTTTGATTGAATTAGATATTGAAAATGACTGTAAAAACTTCTATTTATCATTTTAATATGACTCAATTTCTTTTCCCATTGAATATAATTGCATAATGATACCAGGTTTTTATCACTCTGCTCAGATTATGCGGACAAAGAGACCATGCTGTCATGTTTTTCTAGTCATAAGATGGAGTGTGTGCATATGTATAATACACATGCCATTTCTTCTGCTTAAAACAGGCAAGGCAGGGTCACATGTGCTTCATGTGATGCATATCTCCCCTCTCACTCCCTCATGTGAGGTCAGAGAACAGAGAGATTAGGAAAAGTTGCGAACAGTCTCTCCTTACATTTCTCCTGAAATTCCTGAAGAATGAGTGTTGTTGGGCATGTGATCAAAATAAGATCCTTCTGTATGTGAGAGAAGACTTAATTTTCCTCTCTCACTGTTATGATATTAGTTTTAATGGTATCACTTTAGTTTTATTAGTTAACATTAGTTAATGTATTAACTAACATGAACTTACCATGAGGAATACATTTATTATTGTATTTGTTAATCTTGTTAGTTATTATTAAACATACTGCTGTTATTTCATGTTAGTTCACAGTTAACTAATGCATTAACTAATGTTAAACAGATTTTAATAAAGTGTTAGTAAATGTTGAAATGAACATTAACCAAGATAAATAAATAAATTATAAGTGCAGTTCATTATTAGTTCATGATAACTAATGTAGTTAAGTAATGTTAACAACAACAAAAAAAAAAATCCCCCATTGCAATGCCCTGCAGATGTCCTGCCACACAAAAAGCTTGTTCACATTTTTGAGAGATTTCATCTGATGTGTAATGCTTTCTTAGTATTGATCACAGTAAAGGGATTTAAAAGCACTGAGGTGACTGAAATAAAAAAGAAAGTGTAGAGAGATCAGAATAGGGTTACATAAGGATCTGGTCTTCTGACCACAGACTGCGAAATGAGACCGAGGCTTTGGGGCTTTTTAAGATTTTTTTTTCAGGATTCTTTGTTGAATAGTAAGTTCAAGAGTTTTACATTTCTCTAAGCGATTGGAATTGATGATAAAACTGGCTAACAAATCATTGAGGGTCAAAAGATTTATATTTCAAATACAAATCTTTGAGGGTCAAAAGATTTATATTTCAAATAAATTAAATAAAAATCTTTTGACCCTCCTTCAATGTAAGCCAAAATAATTTATAAGCCAGTTTTATCTTCTAGTTGCTTAGTAAAGTAATGGCACAATTTAATGTCCATGTCTGTAGTTGCTACGAAATTAGTTAAAATAGCATTACTGAAGCTTTCCTTCTCTTTTACACTCATGCATGCACACTTAGACTAATGCTTTATTTTTTTCTTCTTCTCTCTCTCTCTCTCTCTCTCTCTCTCTCTCTCTCTCTCTCTCTCTCTCTCTCTCTCTCTCTCTCTCTCTCTCTCTCTCTCTCTCTCTCTCTCTCTCTCTCTCTCTCTCTCTCTCTCTCTCTCTCTCTCTCTCTCTCTCTCTCTCTCTGTGTGTGTGAGCGCATCACTGATTGGTCGACTCCTCCCGCTTTTTGTGGGCATTAATGTATTCACCTAATACGTGTTGTGTTGTGTTTCATTGTTTAATTTTATGAAGTCAGGGCAAAGTATTTCAAATTTAGGATAGAATGTGTTTCTGATTTGTTCATAGTTAGTTCAGCTGGTGAGGAAGTGTGTCTGTCTCCACTTATCCAGCAGTGCAGTATGGTCAGATGCGGCTCTCTCTGGACAGCCAGTTCTGTCTGTATCTGCCCGTCTCTACAGTCAGTGTGTGATTGCTCAGTCTGTACCTCGTCATTCTTCTTCTGAACTCACTGTCTTTCACTGCGCTCAGGTATTCTGCTGTTGTGTAGTTTCTGTTTAGGGCCAAATAACATTCCAGTTTACTTTGTTTTTGTGTTGTATCAGTCCAATAGGTCAGGTAATTTTCTTTTTGTGCTTTAATCATTTGGTTGGGCTGGATTGTGTGGATTAGGGTGTCAGTGTCCTGAGGCTAATTATTATTAGTCGTTTTAGTTTGTTTTTGCAGCCTCAGGACCAGCTGAATCAGGGGACTCTTCTCAGCGTTTACTTCATGGTTTTTAAGGGCTTAAAAATGGTCAGATTTGGGGTCTTGCTCTCGCTTTCTTGCACGTGCTCTTGCTCCCTGTCTTTCTCCCTCTCCCTCTCTCTCTCCCCTAACAAACATGCTTTACTTTATCATCATGTCAGTGATCTCTACAATTTAAACATGTCCTTTGTGTAGTGGTATGTGCTATCCAGGAAATGTTGACTCATCGCCAGCGGTGTGTGTGTGTGTGTGTGTGTGTGTGTGTGTGTGTGTGTAAGGACTGTACTGAAAAGTTCTTAGAAAACTTTCCTTAAAAGTGCCTGCACCTGAATCTCTCTCTCTCTCACTGTGTCCTCTCTCTAGGGGATCTCGTGTGCCAGTGGCTTGTCCCTGATGTTTTTGTCCTGTTGCTCTAAATTGGATTTGTAGTGATGTGCTGTTCTAGGGCATTCTGCAGGAAATCTCACTGCTTCGACTTGCATCTGATAATGGAAGGACAATATCATGGCATGGTACATCATAACAGCGCATAGCATCATATTGCGATTTTATTTATGCTCCTGCAGAGGGAGGTGGAAATTGGAGAACAATGTCCAGTAAGACGTTTGATTGGATTAAAAGGTTACTGTTTACAATATTGGTTAGAGCTAAGTACGCAAGTATATAATAGTTTAATAAGGACTTCCATTAAGACTTAATACTGTTGACGTCTCCATGAGCACTAGTAGATGGGCTAGCAAATCAAATCTCATTTGCTTTTCCTCTGTTTTATGAATAATTTTGTAAAATCTCAAATGCAGTGCTGTTTAAAAGTTTAGGATTGGTAAGATTATTTTCTGTTTTTGAAACTTGTTTTATACACTACAGTTTTAAGGTTTGGCATCAGTAAGGTTTTTTAATGTGTTTGAAAGAAGTCTCTTACACTCACCAAGGCTATGTGATGAGAATAGAGTAAAACACTAAAATAACTTTTATTTTATTTATTATTTAAAATAACTTTTTTTTTTTTTTCTTATATTTTAAAATGTAGTTTGTTCCTGAGATGCCGAAGCTGAATAGCTGACTCCGGTCTTCAGTGTCACATGATCCTTAGTCATTCTAATATGCTGATTTAAGAAACATCTCCTATTAAGATCAGTGTTGAATATTTACAGTTGTGCTGCTTAAATTTTCTTGTGGAAACCAAACTGTACACCACATTTTTTTGTTGATTTAACTTAAAAAGTAACCTGGTTGACTTTTTGAGTTTATTGAAATAAAAAATTGGAGTTGATACAATGATTGGTTTATTAAATAGAAACTCAAAATATTATAGTATCTGAACTGAACCACATAAAAAAAGTGATAAATCATGAAAATAGCACAATTTGTCATGTTTCACTACGCCATCACAAATAAAACATATTTACTGATATGCTTACAAAATCTTTTAATAATATTTGAATAAAGGCTGTCGATTCTCAAACATGTTCATTATATTGACTCAAATTTTTAATTTTAATGAACTCAAAATTTTCAGGCAACCAGGTAATTTATTTTTTAAATACTTTTTTACAGTGTCATACTTTGGTGAACAAATTAGTTTGAAATATAGATCTTTTGTATAAAACGTAAAAGTATTTATTTTTAAGTCTTCCGTAGTTTCTTCTTGCTTTTGGTAGTCTCTCTCTGGATTGTAAGGCACTATTCTTTGTAAGACTACTTCAATGATTCATATTTTTTGGAAAAGTGCCTATATAATGAACCTTTTACTTGAGTAGAAGTGGATCTAATGAAATGACTGCATTCAAATTCCAGGAACCATATTTCTCACCAGTTCGCTTTTGCCTGCAGTGTTGCAGTCTGCAATTAATTGTTGTATTGATTCTGTGTGGCAAGTAACAATAAACACAGGCAGACTGGCAAGAAAAGTTGATTCAGGTCCGCTATGTACTGCAGGATCAATGGCTTCTATACCGTCTGACAATTCATTCCTCATTTTCTTGTTTTTTGTTTACTCCTGGAGCGAGCGTCCATGTGTATGTCCCTCTAGCAGCCAGATGGGCCGATCTGTGTCTCAGTAATGAGTCCTTAGAATGGAGTGGGATAAAAATAGTTAGCTTTAAAGAGGAGAGAAGGACAGGGGGAAAGGAGAGACAAGCAGATGATGCAATGTCCAGCTAATTTCTGCTGTGATTCACTAAACTCTCTCATGGTCTTCCTTATCTCCCTAGAAGTGTGAATTTTGCTCATTTTTATGCTTTATTTCTATATAGATAAATCACCCAACATTCCATCATCAGTGTTTTTTCTATATTTTGTGTCATGAGCGTCATATTATGGCATCTCAAGTAATCAAGTAAAAAAAAAAATCAATTTGTGTTTTTATTTTTTAATATATAATTTTTTTATTGTTATTTCAACTAATTTTTTTATTATAATAATTTTGGTTTTGTTTAATTTATTATTGATGATGATGATGATGATGATGATAGTAATAATAACAACAACAATACATTATTAATTTACTTACTATTATTAATGTTGTTGTATTCATTTTTGATGGTTATTTTTAACTTATTAAATGTAATTAAGTTTTTGTTGTCATCATCGTTTTTAATTAGTTGTTATTAAGATTTGGTTTGCTGGCGATAATGATTAGTATTTGCTTGTGAATGATGATTTAGAGTTTACAAGTATCCTGTTCCTTCCTCTGCCTCTGTTGTTTTTGTAAAGGTGACAGGTAGAGCCCAGGCCCCAGTTCAGGTCAATGAGTCAGGCAGTTGTGTAATATAGGGATGTTCTTCTCATTAGCGCTTACATCCTCTGTCCTGACCCAATTCAGCTGACATCTTTCACAGTCATCTTTAACTAGCTTAATGCTTTATTCTTTATTCCCCCCCTCTCTCTCACTCGGGCTGTTCCATTCTGGGTTCCTATCATTGGCTCACACATACAGACTCGCTCACACTCAATATTCCCTACTGTTTGTTACCGCCCCCATCTCCCGTCTGTCATAGAGCACTCTAGTAAAGCGTTCATTAATCGGTCTGTAGTAAACAAAGGAAGTATCATCATGTACTCAGTAATTCTCATGTGACCGTATCACTCTGTCCTCATATAGGCTTGCCATTTATGCTAGTTGGTGTCATCCTTTTTCTTCTCCTTTTTTTCTCTCTCTGTCATCAAAAATCCACTTATATTCAGATTAAGGGGCTGAGCTGGTGGATGTCATTGATTTCAGATGCATTACTGTAAATGAAATTGAAAGCGTTGAGTGCTGGATAATTACATAGCACATGCTGGTTTGAGTAAATTAGGTCTGGCTGGGATCGGTTGGGATATTCCTGGAACTGCCTTTAGCAGTTGGGGGACAAAAGATCACAGTAGGAACCCAGATGGCTCCCTTTGGCGGATGTTCACACAAAGGAGTTTGCTGGGTGCTTGACAACTGCGAGAGAAATGCAGTGATTCACTATGGAGTTAATGAAGGCTTGCTGGTGCTCAGCTGATGAGGGGGCCGTCTCTTCTGGCTCTGAGGTTGAGTGCTATCAGAGTCTAATGATCTGTTGGTGGTGGGACCCATTAAAATCTCGATCAGCCGTCTGCTGGCATATTAGGGATGAATGAAATGAATTATGGAGGAGACAGAGGTGCTCTCCAATCTAGCACTGTCTCGACCCACCTCAGAGGAATTTAGTTTTCTGGTTCCGGCTATTATTCCTAATGGTTACGATACCTTAATGGTTTTGTTAATACTTATTTTAGTGCATTTGAAATTATTTGAATTTTGTTCATAAGTAAATTATAAATACAAATGAATCGCTTCAAATGAATGACAACTTTTTCAGATGAGGTACCATAAATGTAATAATGTTGCTATTTTATGTATTGAAGTACAATGTTCATTCTGTATCAGTGGGAAGCAATGCACTTGTGAGATCAGCTAATGGACCTAAATATCATTGGAAATGAAAATGTTGCACCTCCCTATTACTATGAAAGCTGTCTTACTCTCTGTTTGTGCCTTGTAGTTGAGCATGCATTATCTTCCATATTTTGAGATTATAACTAAAACATTTGAAATTGGGCATAGGATAATTAGCCTAACTGCTGAGAATATTTAGACATGATGATCATATTCAGCTTAGAGGTCATTTTTTATTTTTTTTAAAACCCTTCAGAGAGAATGTATTCCCACCCTTGGGGTTGAATAAGATGGTTGATGTTGTTTGTGATAATATACTGATAATATATAGGTTCTCTAAAGATGAGCACGCGCATTGTTCTGCCATTGTAACTACCGGGCTTATTTATGTCAATTTGCCCATCTTTGCCCATTGCCCATCCAAATTGTCGAGTATCATTGTAAACATAGTCACTTAAGTGAGTGTAAACATGTGAGAGAAGTTGCATGTGTAACAGTATATTGGATCCATGCAGCTCTTAAAGTGGCCATAGCCTAATAATCCTGCTGCTGTTTTTATGTTAATCAAACAAAAATAGCTGACTGCTCTTGACTGAATTATTTTAATATGGGTTCATCTATATTTAATATAGTGAAGACTACAGTGATATTTTACTTTGTTTACCATTTCTGTATCTGATCATCTAATTTAGACCTACATGAAAATCCTGAAAAGAACAATTTATTTAATTTGTATGTTTGTTCTTTTGTATTTATTTGTGCTATTGCTCTTAATTTGATTGTTCTTATTTTATTACTGACTTAATAAACAATATTTAAAATTTGAGTTAGTCTAGTAGTTTTTGGCATCATAACCTTATTTATTCAGGTTACATACAATAGATCTAAAACAATAATTAGGTCTATTTTATTAAACTTAGTTATTTATAACTTTTTTGTATTACCTACAGGGCCAGTCGAAGAATCCTTAGCGTTGAGATAGTTATCTAATAAGTTAATTAAAGGTGCTGTCCATTAGTTTTACCTCTGTGTCGCCATCTCTGTTTGAAACCTGCAATTAAAGTTATTTGCAGAGTTATTATCTCTGTGAGTCATCTGAACAAGTAACATGTCTGCCACTTTTGGGAACGCTCTCGGAAAAAAAGGGGCGGTACCTTTTTAAAAGGTACACCTTTGTAACTAAAGAGTGCATATTGGCCCCTTAAAGGTACATATTGGTTCCAAAAGTGTACATAGTAGTACCTAAATGGTACATGTTAGAACCTTTTTAAAGGCTACTGTCCCAGTGACAGCTTTTGTACCTTTTTTTTCTGAGAGTGAACAAAACATTTAGAATAAATTGCACTACCAATGGTGATTAAATCTAATGATCTCTCATATAACATATAACCGAGTAATTGTAATAATTTGTTCTCACATTGTTAATGTTAACAGCATTAGCATTGTGTGACTACGTTTATTTAGTATTTATTAGCGTTACCTGGAGATTTCGATTTCTGTACAGTCTAATCTTTTGCTTTTGACTATGGGTGAATCTCCAGTTGTCACTGATGATGTCATTTGGGCCTTTCTGGATTACAATCCTATGGCAAGCCGTTTTAGCATTAAATACACCTTCGCATACTAGTCATAAATCAGTTTTGACTAGTCATAATTCCAGTTCCAGATATCTATAATGTGATTGTGACTAGTCATAATATGGATTGAAGATATCTACAATGTTAATTCGACTAGTCATAATATACATTCAAGATATCTATAATGCTATTTTGACTAGTCACATTCTTCCATTGACTTCCATTGGAAAATATTTCCAGATATCTTCAAATGAGTTTTGACTAGTAGAAATTGTAATTAAAGATATCTTTAATTGATTTAATACTAGGCATAATTCTAATTAGAGATATCTCAAATTACAATTGCACTAGTAAAAATTATAATTAGAGATATCTCTAACTGGTTTTTGACTAGTCATAATCACATTTAAGATATCTTTAATTCATCAAATTTAAAGATATCTAAAATACATTTGTAGATATCTGCAAATAATTTATTACTAGTCAAATTATAATTGAAGATATCTTGAATTGGATTTTTGTCTAGGCAAAACTTAATACGAGATATCTTGAATTGGAATTCTTCCTAGTCGAAACTCATTTAAAGATATCTGCAATTTAATTATAGATATCTCTGTCTGATTTTTGACTAGACAGATCTTTCTTTGGAGATATCTGCAATTAGCTTTGTGACTAGGAAGAATATAAATGTAGATATCTGGAATTAACATTCTGACTAGTCAAAACTCCTTTATAGATATCTTAAACATGCATGCAAATATGCCTTAGCTAAGCCACACCTTAAACATTTTATTAACCAATCCTACCGCGGAAACCGTTGTCATCTGCCATTTTGTTTAAGAATTGTATAATAAAAGTCCTGCGTCTTTGGTCATTTTAAGCTCATTTATATAGAAGGAAATCAAACGTATGAAAATAAAAAATGTACCTGGGACATGTGTAAAAGTGACATATAATATGCTGAGAAGATCAGGTTGTTGTCTAATTCTAGGCTATATATTAAAGTAATAAACAATGTTGAGATGTGCATGCTGTGGATTAAATTGTGTTAGTTTTCATTCCCAAACGAACACATTTAAAGCTAAGCATTTGGCCTTATTTCTGGTGCAACATTACATATGTTATAATTTTAAAATAACTTTTCAACGCACTGGCGCTCATCACTCAACACAGCAGAATATCACATCGCAGATCTTTTGCTATAACACACCACTCCCACCTTGTGGATTATTACCTTTATGACACGAGTAAACACAACGCAATGTACTAATCAATGTAATCAGTAGCTACATCATGTCAATGTTATTTAAACATTTATTAACCTGTAATCTTTTTTTAAATCATTCTTAAATGTTTTTGAATGGGTCTGCTGGAGACATTTAATCATATGCATCCAAATGTTGTCACTCGTCAATTATTGGTGGAAAATTTCCTCACGTCACAACCCTACACAACAGCGCAGATTTGACTAGGAGCAGGTACAATTCAGATATCTTAAAATAGAGTTGTGACTAGTCGAAACTGAATTAGAGATATCTCTAATTATCTTTGCGTATGTGTGACGCGTCTATTGAAGATATCTCTGACGTCATTACAGATATCTTTAAAAGAGTTTTGACTAGTCAAAATGTGTTTAGAGATATCTCGAATCAGATTTCTTACTAGTGCCATTATAATTGCAGATATCTCTAATTGTCATTTTGACTAGTCGAATTATAATTATCACTAGTCAAAATACAATTGTTACTATCTTTAAATATATTTATAGATAGTCAGACAAAGGTTTAAATGCTAAAATGGCTTGCGATACAATCCAGCTTGTTGTGTACTTGCTCAAATTGATTTTAGATCATTTTTAACCCAAAAAAGTTACGGACTGGAGCTTTAAAGATTGACTGGATCATATACAAAGAGCAGATACTTTAATGAGCTTCAGTGCAATAATATGAAATCAGCCATGTTGATCTCAACTCAAGATTATTTCTTTAATTTATGATACTCTGAATTTTTTAACATCTGACTAATTTATTGACTTATGAGTATGATGTATCAGTTAAGCTTGTGTGCAAAATGAGACGCTGTCTGTGGGCTTTGAAAATGTTTTAGTGAGTCAGGATGGACTTCTTTTGTTACTTCCTTTTGTCTGAAGGACATTTCACCAGGTCTCACAAGAAAGAACATGTAATATGCTCATTCTTTGAATAACTGCTGCTTTGTCCCCATAAATAGTGTGTAGTTATTGTTACCTGTCAGTGCTTGTTCTGAGGTATGCATGTATTTTGTGTGCGTAAAGCATGGGCTAGTGACACTGCATGAATGATGAACATGCATGTTCTACGGTGCTACTAATGTCCTTCTGTACTGTCTTGCAGGCTATTATTTCTACTACTACATATGTAAGTTTACCACATTGACAAGTTCAGCTCAAATTAGAACCAGTGTGTTACACAAACCTCACTTCACATCTTAAATAATTAATCTAAACATGAAAATTCTGTATTTTCTCATCCTCATGCCTAAATTCATATATGACACGTTTTGTGTTTTTGTTTTTTTTATATTTCTATTTGAAATTTTGTATTAATTTCATTAAAAAGAGTGGCTACTATGTTGGGGTTGACCAAATGTCCCCACAAAAATAATAGGCTAAACTACCTGTAATTTTTGACCTAATGGGGACTTTTTTGTGTCCCCATGATGAAAGCAGCTAATAAATCCATACAGAATGATGTTTTTTGAAAATGTAAAAATACTTTTTTCAATTTTTTTCTGTGATGGGTAGGTTAGGAGTAGGATTAGGGGACAAAATATACAGTTTGTACTGTATACAAATCAATATTTCTGTGGAAATTCCCCATAAAATATAGAAACGTGTGTACTTGACCATATTTTAGGGACAAATAAGTCCACATGAAATGAGCAATTAAATCTCCTTTTGGAGACATAAATAAACGTAAAATAAGCGGTAATTAAAATTAAGTTGGTTTTATTGTGAAAATTCAGAATGTTTTCTCTTTTCAGGTTTTTGCGCATTGAGTAAATGTTTTCTTGTAGGACTAAGATTATGCATTGTCTATAATTAATATAATTACCTGTACACAAAAAAGTAGATGTGTATTTCCTCCATCAAATGTCTGTGTGTGCATGTGTATGTGTGAGTTTTAATTCGAGATCTGAGAATGTCCTAACCTCTTCCACCTACCTATTTTCTCTAGGACGTTCTGTCCTTTAGTGTTCTCTCTTTCCCCCCTTTTTTTCTTTTTTTTGCCCTTCACCTCTTTTTCTGTTTCTCTCACATTGTTGTTCTCCCTTTTCTTATGCCACTATTGGTGTATGCTAGCAGCACTGATATGTATAGATACCTCATTAGGGACTGTTTCTATGGGCCGCTATGTTAGCCGTCCGCCATTTTAGAACGGTCAAAGCTGGTCGCGAACACGCTTTGAGACCATTCAAATGTCACACTGTATACATATCTATGGTTGACAGGGCAGAAGCTGTGCATATGGAGAGTGGGAGCCGCGCGCGCCTGACGCCTGTCCGTTGTGCATTTGGCAGCGTTTGTCTCGCTGATCACTCGCAGCTGAACCGTGTATTGCAAATACAGACTATAATATCGTCCATTCTGTCACATTTGCCGGTGTTCTCCCCCGAGACGTGCTTTGGTTTATGACGGGCAGCATATATCTGCTGCAAATTCCCAAACACACATGCATATAATATGCTGTATATACGTTGATCACTTGATAAATGGAACATTAAAGTTAAGATACGCTTAGTTTAATCATTTAAAGAGGCCTTGGAAGTTTGGGCAAAATCTTCTGGCAGTGATGTGTTTTCATGTATTTTATTATTTATTTCTCAGCGCTGGATGTTATGTGGTGAATGTGAAACACACGGAACACTGCACTACATGATTTTATGGTGAAATCGGTTATCTTTCATGTTAATCAGGTCAAGTTGATCAAGAACTATGCACCGTGGCTTTAATTCAGCGGGAGCAGCGTAGCAAAAATAGACAACAGACAGTCGCTGACAGAAGGGCATTTATAATACAGCAGAAATATGTCGGCTTTCTCTTCTTGAAATACTCTTAGTTTAATTTAAACACTTTCAAAGGGTCAATGTTTGTTTTCACATACATTTTCCAGTTCTTGAATACTGGGAATTTAAATTCAAGAACCATGAAGCCTGTTACTAACAAATGTTATGTGTTTTTTGTGTAGATCCAAACATTATAAATGCTAAACTAACACAAACGTCTCACCTGAGAAAGGTTTGTTCGGGAAGTTAAATCATGCCGGGCTTTATAGAGTTTCACAGAGGCTGCGCAGGCACAGTGTTATTTATATTATAATTTTTTTTTAACCGAGTGATGATTGACAGCATCTGAAGTGTTGACGTGTGTTGACGTTCTAGAATAGCGGCTCGTCAATGTGCCTGGAGCGTTTGAATGAGGCATTTACGTATACATTTCTATGGTTTCACCTACACAATGGCCAAACCAATGCTGGGTGGAGCACAGAGATACATCCTCAGGACTAGGAGTGTACTGGAGGGATGTGGCTCCCTTTGAGTCTTCCTGTTTTTGCACTAAGCCTTTTTATTATATTCAGCTTTGTTTTGATTAGGTCAATACTTTGGGTTGTTTTTCATGTTACGGTAATATCTTCTCTCTAGCTAACATTATTAAAATCTCCCCTGATGAGGCACATCTTGACCACATATATTGTTTAGCTCCTTTAGTCTCTATTAGGGACAAGCTTCACACACAGAAACATGCACACACATCTGCACACACAGACAGGGGCTCAGCTGCACCACTGAAGGTTGACACCTGATCCTGTTTATCTTGAGGGAATCCATGATCTCAGGGATGGTGAGCAGGGTGGTCAAGGCCATTTCAGCAGAGCAATACATTTCTCTCTCTACTGTCAACAAAACAATTGATTGAAGTAATATGCACACAAAATACTCTGTAGAAAATCATAGGCTTATTTAAATTATAGGTCTCTATAGACTTGTAATGCCATATATATATATATATATATGTATATATATTCCCCGACCCTTACGGTTTTGTTTTTTTTAAAATGATTGGGTGAGAGCAAAATGTTTGGCTGATAAGTGTCAGAGGCAAACGTTTATTTTGACAGCAATAAGAACGCCAGTGCCCTAGCACCTTTATTAGTTTACTGTCTTTGTTTAAGTTATGTCTAATTAATGATTAGACAGAACTGTTAAAGGTACAATGTGTAATATGTTTTGGGATTTAAAAATCCAAAAACCAGTAGAACAATGTTATATATTTTGTTGATATGCACTTACATTATTCCAGATGTTTCCAACAATGTTTAAATCATATTTGCATTACCCTCAATTTTTGGTTTTACTTTAGTCAAAACCATCCAAACACCATTTTAAAGACATTTTAATATATTATGTTTTATTAGACAGTTGAGCAACTGTTTTAATACCTTTATTGACTGAAAACTAATCCATTGTTATATAGCTTAACATGGTTAATGTTATTGTTTGAATCTCTTTTCTTGATTTACCGTAAGTCAAATGTGTGTACCATGCCTCAGACACAACATCATTCATCTTTTATTAATATGATATTCTAATATCAATCTATCTTACTGCAGTGTGCAACAAGTGTCTCATACCAGCCACCGAACTTATGCACAGAATTACATATTATAACATATAACTTTTGACGAACTCAAATGTAGTTTTAGTATAATTGTTTTGACCGAGTAAAACTGTGCCGCATTACCACATGATTTTAATTGGTCAAATAAAGTGGCCTGTATGATTAGTAATTCAGCACTTGCGGCTATTTTATTAGTGATAAAACGCAACTGTAACAAAGTTCAAGTTCAGGGAAGAAGAAAGTGGTCGTTAAACGTAACTTTATTTATAAAATAAACATAAACAACAAAATGAAAGGAGCCGGAGCCACTGACTGTGGCATATACGCACAAAAAAGTCCTGGCCTCACCCTGCTTAATTTCACAGTAACCTTAATAAAACATTAAAGGGGACATTCTGTGTTAAAATGCTATAATCGGGTCCCTGGTGCATCTACCAACCCAGAAAACAGGAAAAAGAACCACCCATAACTGTCACATGCCTGTCCTGTCTTGTGTGCACATGTGGTTTTTGTTATGTCTAGCATGTGCTCCTGTAATTGTCAGATCCCTCCCCCTTGTTATCTGATTAGTGTTGATTTCTCCCACCTGTTCCCTCTTGATTTCTTCCCTTTATAAGCTCCTTGTGTTTGTCAGTCTGGGTTGGATCCTTGTATGTCTCGTCTACGTCTTCCAGTTCCCCGTGATTCCTTTGGTATGTTTGAGTCTTTGGTTTATGTTTTATGATTATGTGTTTTTCCCCCCTCGTGGGTTTTGTTTTGAGTTTGTTTTATTTTATAATAAATTATCATTTTCTGCACTTGAGTCCCCACACCATTTTCCCTTGTCTGTGACGTGACAATAACTTTGTTTTGGTAAGCCTTTTTCTGCAAGCATGTGAAAAAACAAGCCACACAGATTTCTCTCCCCTTCTGACGTAGGAAGCGGATCTATTATAATATTATAATATTCACTAGTCTAATTTATTCACCATATATAGTAGTAGGCTATTTTAGTAATTGATTGTGATTTTATATATTTTTATTTGTTAAATTATTTTATTAAATTATTAAATTATTTTTATTTGTTGTTTTTCTTTATAATGAAGTCTGTATTTAGTTGATGGTGTTTAACTCACAAAAGAGGGATTTTCATTCAACACACTAATGTTTAGAAATATTACATAGAATTTTTTAACAAATCTGCATTGGTATTCGATCAATTTAGTATCGGTATCCATACTAAGAAGTTTTAATATTGGATCGAATCAGTTCTGAAAAAATGGTACCGGTGCATCCCTAGTACAGTGTTTTATACAGCTCTTGCAATAATTTTCTGGAGTGAAAACTGACGCTTCATCTTTTGTGTGATGAACAAAAACCTTCATAAAAGTCATCAGTAAAGTTTTGGCCATCTTTCTGACAGGGTCTGTTACTTACAACAGGCTTGTACTAATAGTGGATAAAAGCAAGATGGCAACATAAGTTAAAACTAAAATTAACTAAATGATAGCTGCTTTATCTCCATGCAGCATACCTTCTCTGGCTCTGTGGGCATTATTGTCTGACTCTGGTTCGAACTGAACATCCAGAGAACAGCCTAGAAAGAACAGCAGGGAGCACCAGCTCATTTGAATTTAAAGGGACGTACACAAAAACAAAGTGTGTTTTGCCTCGCCCCAAAAATGTTAAGGCTATAAAAACAAAACATGAAATGTGAGGTATTTTGAACTAAAACTTAACACACTCTGGGCACATCAGAGACTTATTTTACATCTTGCAAAAAGGGGCATAATATGTCCCCTTATTTTCTTCTCATAATCTACCAGGTATTAAAATAGGCATCCACGGCACGCTCCATTACATATTCCTACATGTCAGAACATCACAAGTTAATAACCCAAATTAATCTTTTTGAATCACTGCGAGTCATCCACCAGCACCAAGTGTTTTCTGAAGAATCCTAATGGACTGATGGGAAATGGAATAATCTGAAGGGAAAATATGAGTTGATTATAAATGCTAGTAAATAAGGGAAAAATATATTTTGGCATTGATAAATGCTGGTTGGCAGACTTCCCTTATACCTCACTAATCTCATAGCTCCAGTAATGCTCTGCATCATAACTCTTGGCTCAGACTATTAGTATTTTGGTGTTTGTTGCAAAGCGTCTCAAATATTGTGTCTTGTACGTACCCACCTCTGTTGGGACACATTGTGTATACTCATGGGCAACTTTACAGTCCATTAATCTTGTTCTCTTTCTCTGTCTCCTTCCATCAGGCATTTTAACCTTCGGATGAAAAGGGACACCTCTCTCTTCTCTCCCGATCTAAAGGTGGAAGTTTCTGGAGAAGAGCTCTCCTATGACACCTCTCACATTTACACTGGAGAAATTTATGGTGAGCATGGCACCTTTCCAGCACTTTCACATACACACACCTGCACATAAAGGCATGTGTCCACCTCAACACACTTTCTGGACTGTTACCACGGAAACGTTGCCTCCATCTATTGTATTTGTACACTGATTTTGTAGAGTGATTTTGTGCAGCTCATGTGAGGAAGAGGGTGTTTAAGAAAGAGGGGAGATGGTGAAGGAATCTTATTTTTCGGTCATTTCTCTGCGATTTCCACACAATCTGTCGGCGAGTCAATATCAGGGCTAAAATCATGCGTTGAATGCAAATGCACATGCAATTGTGAAATACGTTAGTTTGAAATCTTTGTCAATTATTTTTTTTAAAATCACATGTACATAAGTATTCACAACCTTTGCCATGACACTCAAAATTGAGCTCAGGTGCATCCTGTTTCCACTGATCATCCTTGAGATGTTTCTACAACTTGATTGGCGTCTACCTTTGGTAAATTCAGTTGATTGGACTGGATTTGGAAAGGCACACACCAGTCTATATAAGGTCTTGTAGTTAATAGTGCATGTCAGAGCACAAACCAAGCCATGAAGTCCCAGCAACTCTCTGTGGACTTTTGAGATGGGATTGAATCAGGGCACAGATCTGGGGAAGGGTACATAAATATTTCTTCAGCATTGAAGGACCCAATGAGCTCAGTGGCTTCCATCATCCGTAAATGGAAGACGTTTGGAACCACTAGGACTCTCCCTGTAGCTGGCCGCCCGGCCAAACTGAGTGATCGGGAGAGAAGGGCCTTAGTTAAGGAGGTGACCAAGAACCCAATGGTCAGTCAGACAGAGCTCTAGCGTTCCTCTGAGGAAAGAGGAGAAGCTTCTAGAAGAACAATTATCTCTGCAGCACTCCACCAATCTGGCCTGTATGGTAGAGTGGCCAGATGGACGCCATTCCTCAGTTATGCACATGACAGCCGGGAGTTTGCCAAAAGTCACCTAAAAGACTCTCAGACCATGAGAAACAAAATTATCTGGTCTAATGAAACGAAGATTTAACTCCTAAGCCTGAATGGCAAGCATCGTGTATGGAGGAAACCTGGCACCATTCATCACCTGGACAATACTTTCCCTACAGGAAAGCATGGTGGTGGCAGCATCATGCTGTGGGAATGTTTTTCAGCAGCAGTAACTGTGAGACTTGTCAGGATCAAGAGAAAGATGAATGCAGCAATGTACAGAGAGGCCTTTGATGAAAACCTGCGCCAGAGCACTTTGTACCTGAGACTGGACCGAAGGTTCATCTTCCAACAGGACAATGGCCCTAAGCACACAGCCAAGATAACAAAGGAGTGGCTACAGGACAATTCTGTGATTGTCTTTAAGTGGCCCAGCCAGAGCCCAGATTTGAACCTTATTGAACATCTCTACAGAGATCTGAAAACGGCTGTCTATCAACGCTCCCCATCCAACCTAATGAAGCTTAAGAAGTCTGTGAGAAACTGCCTAAAAACAGGTGTGCCAAGTTTGCAGCATCATACACAATAAAACTTGAGGCTGTAATTGGTGCCAAAGGTGCTTCTTCAAAGTATTGAGCAAAGACTGTGAATACTTATGTACATTGGCTGTTGGCCGCTGGTTTTCTCTGCACTGCTGCACGATGTGTGCATGCGTGAGACTCTATTAGCCCCACAGTTCACTGTCGCCCAGAAAATGCACACGAGTTCTGAGAATTCAAGATTAACAACAACGTGACATTAACGCTTGCCTGCTTGTCCCAGACAAGTGGATCTTTTAAAAGGAAAAGTGAAAGAGAACTTTGCTCGCCTGACCAAACATGTAGCCTGATTCAAATGTCAGTTACAACAAAATAACCAGGGAATCGCCAAAACACAAGAATGATTCTAAATTTCTGAATTCCGAACGTGTTCGTGTGCGCGCGGTTCGCGTTTATTTTGTCAAGGAATAGTTTTCAGTGTAACAGTAGGCAACGTCAAATAATTTTTACAAGTTATGCTTCATTGTGTAACAAGCTAATTAAAATACACATTTATATTCCCAATATGGAAAGAGGAAATAAAACACAATTTGTTAAGAGCATGACTCAAACATTCCATTAATGGGCTTATTCAAGTCCTCTTTTAGTTAATTTAAAAGTGAGTTATTTCCATCCGTTCCATGTCTACCACGTGTGTTTTAGCATGGGGGTCTGTGTTGCAAGGTAGTGAATGAAGATACTTGCAAGGTTACATGTAACTTTTGCATTATTAATTTATCCAATTTTTAACAGAGTAACAGCTCACTACCAGTTATAAAATACACTGTAACAGTATGTCAGGCAATTCTAGTTGTATTTTTCATAAATTTATTTAATATATTGTCGACTATAATTATTGATTATATTCTGGCCTGCCATATAGTGTTTTGTTTTTTTCAACAAATGTACTTGCTGACCCCTGTTCTACAGTATTAATGTGTGCTGTATGAATAGCCGCTTTTCCACTGCCGGGCCGAGCAGGTCTCGTTCCGTTCTATTCTGTTCTGATCTAGGCCAGCTGGTACGGTTCTGGTTTCATTTTTCCAATATGGTGCTGATAATGGCCACTCTTTGGAATGTCTTACAAAAGCGTCAGTCGTTGCCTTGGTAACACAATTGTTTACTGATGAAATTAGATGTAAATAAAGACCGCATTGTGGAGTGTGATCAGATATTGCTTAGATTTTTTTTTTTTTATTAATATGTGTTTATATTGCTCAGATAGAGCTTTTGGCCAGCTAGACAGAGAAACTGGTAGCCAGGCTACAGACTAGTGACAAATCCTAAGTGGCGACGTCACTTCATGGATTCATCATGTGACCAGGGTCAGTTGTGTAACTTCACCTCCTTTAATAAATCCTCTCCTTTTGCCCCATGGGATATTAAAGTGCCAAACTAATGCACACTGCAAAATCTCGCCAGGAAATAATAGGTCATCCGGGGTCTTTTCAAATTTAGACATACTACTCCGTAGGCATTTTTTGCATATTGTATGAAAATATTCGATTTTGAACGCAGCAATTGTCATGTGCCGCCGCCTGATCAATCATTTGTATGTTCCTTTAAGCTCACTCTCACATATGTTCATATTTCATAATTTCACTTTTCTCAACCTCTCACTTTTTTCCCTTTTCTCAACCGTTTGCTAAAACTCTCATACTCTCTCCCCCTTTGTTATCCATTAGCACTCTTTGTGCTCTCTAAAGGATAAATATCACTCAGTGCTTAATCTTGTTACCTCCTTATATTCACAGAAAAGTGTTTGAAGTATGCCGATATAGGGCAAATTCTCAGTGGAATGACAAGGACATTTACATTAACAGTCATTAGCATTAGCATCTCTCTTTTCTGCTCTATATTTTTACTCTGAAGTGGATGTCATCGCTACTCCAGTCCTCCTCATTAGCCACCAGATTACTTCTTGTCAAATTCAGTCCATTTATTACTAGGATTGACTTCATAAGAAATTAAAATTAGTGAAGTGTATTGTGCCAATATTCATATTGGCTGTTGCCGGTGTTATGTTCTTAAGTGTCTTCATGCTTCACCTCATCAGGTTTCCTGTTTTAGTCTGTGAATGTGAGAACAGAAGGTCAGGGAGGGATGGAGAAGAGCAGTAGTTTAATGTTACTCAAGGCGAGAGAGTGAATCTCCTCTTTGTGTTATTATCAGTTTTAGGGATGAAGAGTTCAAGAGCTTTCAGGGCTTGTTCCATTCTGAAAAAAGAAACCATATTGTTTCTCAAACACAGAAGAACAACCTGCAGACAAAACACACCACCGCTTTCCCACAGTCTTTTAACTGTGATTGCAGAGAGGTCCTGATAAATTCCGGATAACTGTTTTACTGCAATATGTGCAATATTCTTTTAAAGCACTTTTGCTGCTTGCAAGATCCCAATGGTTGTGAAACATTCAAAGCTCCTCTTTCATTTGTCTTGCTTAAAGTAGACCATCATTTGAAACGAGCAAAATGTTCTTTGAGATTTTGATAGCCTAGCTAAGATATCTAGAACATTATTGAAAAACAGCTCCTTTTGTTAATCTGTTCTTTGGTTCCATCTTTTGTTATTTAAGAGTTTCTAACTCCTGTAGAAATTGGCAATCTGTTTGAAATTGAAGCAGAATTTTTCCAGGATGTGCTGTCTGCGTAGGAAGCTCCACTCCCCTGTTTGTTTCTGTGCTGCACTTAACATTTTGATAAAATTAAATTCCACTGTACCTCAGTTGTAAAAGAATTTACCCAGTCCCCCACTACCAAAAAATAAATTAAAAGAAATAGTAAAGACACACATTTTCTGAGTACTTGACAACCCATTTAAAAGCTGTATTGATCTGTATGATGGTTTACCTTTTCATATTGTGTGTCGTGTGATTTTTTTATTTATTTAATTTTTTTAAATATATTTTTTTATAGCATTTTTTGGTTTGCCTTATCTTAATCTGAACAGATTAGGGTTAACAGGTGTCTACGGCTGTGTCTATGTATAGAGATGTTACATCTATATACATGAAAAATACACCTATGAATATTGCAAAACCGCTGCGCTGCATGGTTTTTTTTGGGGGGGGGGGGGGTGTATGCACTAATGTAGTTACTTTTGGAACAATTAGACAAGGTAATTATACCTCCTTCTTTTTTGTTGTTGTGTGCTCATTTGTGTTTTTACTTTGAATAAAAGCATTTTCTAAATGATTCAGTGCAAATGTTGATGTCCATCTACATACTGTTGTGGTACAGCTCTAGATTGAGTTCTAAAGTCTGCAGATGAAAAACCGGTCTGCTTTGATTGTCAGAGACAGTAACCGAGTTCCCAGAGCTCATTACCGTTCTAAAGGTCAAGAGCTTAGTTGCGTGGTATGCATGATGTGTTTATGACAGCGGAGATGAATCACTGGATCATAATATGGAAGCATCTCTTTACACATTCTCCCTCTGTCATATTTTTACAACATGCTCTCTCTCTGCCAGCATAGAGAGAGAGAGCTGTTTTTGTGCCCTCATGACTTTACAATTGCCTTTTGTCTTTAACTTTTGGTTTGTTTTTATCTTGCAGGTGAGAAGGGCACTCTGACCCATGGCTCTATCGTGGATGGGAAGTTTGAGGGTTTCATTAAGAGCCATCATGGCACATACTATGTAGAACCCTCAGAGAGATACCTCAAAGACCAGAATGTGCCCTACCACTCAGTCATCTACCACGAGGATGACATCGGTGAGCTAATATTAGCATTTTACTGACATATATTACATCCTTAATAGTCTCCTATTTCATACTGTGCATTTTACTGTACATGTGTCCAGCTTACTGATCAGATTCCTTTAGTGTTGTTATAGTTTCTATGGATGCTTTAGATTATATACAGTGGTGGTCAAAATTGTTGTTACCCCTTCTAAATATGATCAAATATGGCTGTAAAAAAATGAATCTGCATTGTTTATCCTTTTGATCTTTTATTTAAAAAAATCACCCTTTCATTGAAGTAAAATAATTGAAAATGGGAGGTAAATCACATTATGAAATAAATGCTTTTCTACAAAACATGTTGGCCACAATTGTTTGTTCCCCTAGAATTTGTTATAAGTAAAATATCTCTGAAGTATATTTACATTTTTTTAGCACACCAGTGTGCCAAGGAACATGAAATTGTCCAGCTATGATGTCTTGTTTCACAGGACTATAAATATAATGAGGCACAAAAGCCAAATTCCCTTAATCATTCATCACAATGAGTAAAACCACATAATATAGTTTGTGCTGCTGATGTGCAGCAAAAGATTATTGAGCTTCACAAAATAGAAAGTGGCTCTAGGAAAATAGCTAAAGCATTGAAAACCCACCATTTCCACCATCTGGGCAATAATTAAGAAGCTCCAATCACCTAAAGATGTTTCAAATCTGACTGAATGAGGACGTGTGTGTATATTATCCTAATGCATATAGCGAGTAGGAACATTAGAGATATTAGTTGAGATTAGCAGAGATTAGAGTCTTGGGTCAGAAACCTAAAAAAAAAAATCTAACAACCCCTACATCGCCAAATGTTGCAGGGCCGGCTCTAACTCTTTGGTTGCCCTAGGCGAGATGGAGTTTATAGTCACTCCAACACTTAATCAAGCAAATTAGGACTTGAAGGATCAACTGTAATAAATTGTTCATACACACATGCTAGAAAGAATTTTCAAGGTTATTTACCTAATATTAACTCCATAAACTGTGCAAAACCCCTCTTAAGCACATGCAAGGACACTTGAGCAAATTATGACCCATAAACTGGATTAACTAAACCCTCTAAAAACGCGCATGCACGCGCACACATACATTTTATTATATTCCTGAAAGGGAACTATACAGAAGAACGGACACCACTAGCCTACTATCACCATAATGGTTACTGTGTGTGTATGCACCTGCTAGTTGTGAACTCTCTAAACAGAACTTATGCATTTATAATTAATGTAAAGAGACTAGAAAGCATTTGTACTTTTCAAAACTAGCATCCATATACGTTATCCACATTTATAACGTACTAGACTTTTGATATTTAAATTACATCCATGTAGGTTATTGTAGATTATTGTCAGTGAGCTTATATATGGATGTAGTGAAGGTGGATATGAAGGTAGTCGGTCTGAGAGAAGAGGATACAGAGGATAGGACTAGATGGAGGCAGATGATTCGCTGTGATGACCCCTGAAGGGAACAGCCGAAAGAAAAAGAAGATTGTCAGTGAAGTTATGTTTGCAATACGTAGAAAACTAGCTAGTGATAGCTTATGCCGCCTTCAAGTGCTATCGGAAATTTGATAATTCCCACTTCTGAAGTCGTGATTATGATCTCATCCGATTCAAAATTTGAAATATGGGGGCGTTCATATGCAATTTTTACCTAGGTAACTCGTATTTACGATATTTCTGAGAGCATGTGAATGCAGCATTAGTGACAGCAATCAAACGTCCAATATTAGTTGATAATATTGATAATACTAAGTAAATTTATTTTGTTTGACAACTTAATGGCTGAGATAAAAAGACGTACCTCTATACTGGTCTATCATACTGTTAAAATCTCATACCGTTAAAACCCGATCAGCTTTAGATGCTGTAAATCTAAATAAACTGCTTTCAGCATAATCAAGTTTGCACACAGTTGAAGATCCATATCATGTATGGGGGTTTTTGTGAAAATGATAAATGAATGTGTCTGAGTGGGTCTGTCTCCAATCACTGATGTTCTGAGACTCTCTTAAGAGTGATGAGAGCTGTTAAAATGGCTAGATTATGGAATTGGTTTCAAATTGCATGTTTTGATTGATTTTGGAAAGAGAAGTGCTGTTAACGTTGGAATCACATCACATAATGGTCATTATAATCTTTTAAAAGGTGTTTTGGATCATGAGCATGAAAATGAATGAATTAGTATAATATAAAGCAATGTTTCCCAACCTTTTTTCAATCAAGGCACCCTTTTAGACATTTTCTAAATTTATCGTGGCACCCCCTCGCATACGTTACGGGGTGGGGGGAGGACATTACAGATTGCTCACGGTTTTAGGTTCATGGTTTCAGTACAGTTCGGTATTTGCTATGTTCAGGGAAAAAAGGATTACTGTCAAATAAAAATGAAGAAAATAACAAATAACGTGAATACAATCAGCAGCACAAATAAATACGATTGAGTAAAGATAGTAATAATATAAAAACAATCCTTTTCAGGTTGTTCAGGTCGGTCTAACATTAGTTTTTAGGTAGAGAAATTTAATAAAGTAATCAAATGTAAAATAACTGCATGTTTCACTGTTTATATTAAAAATTCATCCTTATTAAACTTACACAAGCTATTCAATCAAGAGCAGTGAGTGATGTCCTTATCTTTTGTTTGACATTAAACACACAGCAGTAAATTCTACTGCCCCTTTAAGACCTAATGCAAGGATAGTCGTCGTCTTTCTCTACTGTATAAAGTTAATTTTTTAAGGCAAATTCAGACTATGTCTGCTTCATCAAGATAGACATGTTGACATACTTTTTGTGTGTGTGAGTTTGTTCGTTCAAGCGCAAGACTTGAAAGAGAACTCAATAAATATTTGCGTGCTGTGAGACGTGTGCGTGCTTTGGGATGAGTGCACAGAGATAAATATTCTCATAGCGCGCAAGTTCTCATTCGCGTCTTCTGGCTCTACCACACCCTAGTGATGACAGAGAAATGACTGGTCATATTCGAATATACAGCAGCATGAGAGACCGTTTTGCCCATGTTTTTCTTTTATTATCACAGTTGTTTTAGTATATAACTGAGGAGCCAGCACTTGTATCCATCAACTGAAACATACATAAAGCATTATGTTCAAGTTACAGCCCAAATTAAAGATGCCTCATCAGATGTGAGATGAAGCAGTATTGGGAAACACTGATATAAAGCATTGGCACAAAAATAAACTAGTTAGGACACAGCAAAATGCAGAGCCCTTTCTTTGTCCTTTTAAATTCCCTGATATACTCACAAAAAAGTTTTTTTTCCCGTTCTTCATTTAGGGGTAAAACGTAGTTAAAAATACTCGACCAGCGATATACTGTTAGCGAACATCCAAGATGTTCCACACTGCTGAGAGCGGTGTTTAGATGAATATGTGAAAATGTGCTGCGCTCTATCCTCTCAATAACAAAATAAACACAATAAAATTTAGAAAACGCCAAGCATTTTAATGAAGCATAAGAAAAGCATCCGTGTCTGGTTTCATCAGAAGTACAACTGAACAGGCCAAATGAACCAGGAAATATTTTTACATGAAAGAAGGTGTAGCCTCCGCTCACACATACCTTTTACATAATTTCCATGGACTAATGTAAGTACGAAGGTGTTTAGCAGCCGGTGCAAACTTTTCCACAAAGTTTACTTTGCCACACTGTTTCAAACTTCCAAAACAAACATCGTTTCCGTCTGATTTTGTTCGCACTCATGGGTCTATATATCACACAATAGTCGCTTCAACCCGCGGACATAGAAAACAACCCGCGGGAAAAAAACGTGGACTTGGCAACACAGTGCAGTTGAGCTCTGTCTGTTGACATTTGACAATGTGTCTCTTCGTTGCTCTGATTGGTTGTAGGTCTATCCAATTGAGGTATTTTCTGGTTCGGTTGAAACACGCCCCATAATCACAGGCCAATGGAGCAGTTTCAGACTCATACTCTGACTAGAATTGAGTATGACCATGTCAGGCTATCTTAAATTACTAGCATATGTTAAAGGTCCCGTTCTTCGCGTGTTTTCAAAGCTTTGATTATGATTACAGTGTGCAATATAACATGAGTTCATGTTTCGCATGTAAAAAACACAGTATTTTTCACTAGGGATGTCCCGATCAGGTTTTTTTGCCTTCGAGTCCGAGTCCGAGTCATTTGATTTTGAGTATCTGCCGATACCGAGTCCCGATCCGATACTTCTATAATACATAAAAAAAGAATAAAGAAGAGCAAAAAAACGAACCAGGATGTTCCTTTTTTTTTTATTTTATTCATCTTATTTTAACATTCAACAACTCTAGAAAACAGAGTGTCCTGATCGGGATGTAACGTCCGATTCCGATCGAGTCTGAAATCACGTGATCGGGCCCGATTTCCGATCACGTGATCGGATCGGGACATCCCTATTTTTCACACAATTTACTTATCTGTACAGTGCTGTTTCCTCTGTCCTAAAAACGGCCTGATGATTTCCTTGTTCTATGAAGTCCCTCCTTCAGAAACATGTAACAAGTTCTGATTGGGCCAGCGCTTCCCGTGTTGTGATTGGACAGCAGCTTAGCGCACTTTGCCCGGAAAGGTCCCACCTCTTACCATAACGGGGAGATATAAGCGCTGAATGAGCGCTCTTCTCCACGTGGGAGACCCCTATTTTGCGTGTTCTTGTGGGCAGAGGGTTAGTCAACAAACGGTTCTAGTGACGTCATTCATGAAGGAAGTGCAGGGGTGTAGTCCAAACATTTCAAACTAACTAAAGTTTGAAAGATGGAATCGCGAAGAACGAGACCTTTAAAAATTGGTATTATTTTGAAAGAAATGAATCGTATATTACAGTTCCCACAAACATATTTTGTTTCTTGAGCAGCAAATCAGTTGTCTAGCTATCACCAGACCAAGCTTCAGTAGTCTGGGAGTCTGCTCTGTATTTTTGTGTATTATTAAGTGTTTAATTCTGGTATTGGATGCTGAAGTGATTGTTCAATGTAGCTTTTTAAAATATATAGGAAACATTGAAACTAGCTGCTTCTGATTTATAAAGTATAGTGTTAACAGCATGTGGAAGTGCTAAAGGAAATGGAGTGTTGTTTTTCCACACATCTGTCATTCTAGTACTGTGAAGTAATGAAGTGCTCAGTAACAATATCAGTTGTAGGAAAAACAGGATGACTAAGTCTATCTTACGCACATACACCACTGTAGATGATGTTAAACAGTCAGATTACTGGAAGCCTTGCTGAAGACACTGACATGGCTCACTCTAGCTTGCATGCACAATAAGTGAGAGAGTTAATCGTCACTGAAGAGAGCTAATGTATGTTCCCTGCAAATTTGGAAAAGGTCAGGTGGGGGCAGAGAGTTCGTATCTATGAGAGGGAAAGAGAAAGAATTAATTGTGGTTGAGACAGTGGTTTATTGAAGCAAAAGGACAGAGGTCAGAAGTAGGGCAGCTGGAGAGGGGAGTGAACTCTGGATCCCTCACTGGCTCATGCCAGGCTCAGAAATGTGGGGATCTTTCTCCTTCTGAAACACACTTTAAGGAAAAACTCACTGACATTTATGAATGAAAAAAATCAAAAACTGTGAACAATGTAACTGACCATATTAAGGCTCAGTTTCAAACAATTTCTCTGAATAAGGAAGGCCTAGAATTATGTATTCTCTCATTGTACTGTTGTCCTTAATCTCTGACTTTAGGATAATGCTTCTCACTTGAGTAGTTTAATGCTTCAGCAGAGCTTTAGTCTAACTACTGGAGACTGAGAAGAGATCCTTACAGAATCACAAATATACCCCTTTGAAAAATCATGAAATTTGTCATTTCTTCTACATGCATTAATTACAGTAAATGTGTCTACTGTGATATTTATTGATGTGGATTAATGGATAACTGATATAAAGCGTTGATCCCACAATGCCCACTCGCATTAGGTTGTTCCAGGAATAGCAAAAGTGTTTGCATCATACTTTGCAAAGTCAGGCAGCTTATGTCCACCATAATGGAGTTTTCTGAGAAGTTCAGCTGGTATTATTGCATATTTTAATAAGCTCAATCTTCACAGTATGGGTTTTTAATACTGAAACTCTACACTTGTCACTTGAGGCATGGCACAACCTGTCATCACCACTTGATTTAGGCTTCTGAGTTGGTTTAAGTGTTTGTTTGTCCGTTTCATTTGTGTTGTTGTTTTGTTGTTCTTTACTTAGCACAAGTGTGTCAGTACATGAATAATTTCCACTCAAACAATCCACATTTTTTTTATTGTTTTCACTTTCTCAAGAGTAAAAAAAATGAATCTGGGATTTCAGCTAAAAGCTTGCCATGCTTCCATTTCAATTACTTTGACAAGTCAGAGACTTTTCCCATCTCAGAAGATGAATTTCTGTTCTCTCCTCGAGGCACTTTCTTTTGCACTCTTCTCCTCTAGACAGATGTCCCTCTTGTTCTGCCCAACATAGATTTGCATTTGAATAGGTCTGCATTCAGTGTGGGACAATAAAAACCTCACCGAGTAGAAGTGGAGTTGTTGAGATCATAGTGTCAGTCTTTCCCTAACTACCACCAAGACATCTTTTACCACATACACATTCATGCCCTCACCTGACAGCCAATTTTGATGATTCATTGTTTGTACATGCTAACATTATTCCACCTCCGATACCTCCTGCTTGAAGAAAATGTTGCTTAATTTCTATCAGGAGAGAGGATGTTTTTGAGGCTGTCTCACTTTAAAAGCTCATGTATCCTCACACTTCTTGTACACCTTTCGGCCTGTGACACGGACAGGCTAATGCAGAAATTCCACTCAACCAGAAGCTTCATCAAGATGTCTTGCACACGATGCTGAATTGTACAGATATTAAGAGGGTAACTCATGTGGGATTCTTCTATAACAATTACTGTCTATGTGTGGTTATTGTTTTCTGTGGAGTTCTCATAGACATAGATGCGCTCTTATTAGACCAGCTCTCTTTTTTCACTGAGAGTGTCTGACTGTTGTGGGACTTTTTTTACAGTCTTTTCTTGACAATTTTGTGAGTTGGATAGATACTCCACTGGTTATCAGTCTTGTGTCAATGACAAGCTGATATTTGTCAGAATGACACCCATGCTAAATTGTATTCTGTGCTGTACTGACAGAATTTTATTTAATGGGAATATGAACAATATCCAGAGGTTCACAACATACTGGTCACTTCATCATTCAGAATTTCTGTTACAGAATGGTATATACCAATACAACAATCGGAATTTAAGTCATCTTTGGTTTCAAGTAACAGACAGGGTCATGAGTCAGTTTGTCATATCGTGTGGGTGTAGGGGTGGCTGGTAATCACTACGTTTAGGGGGCAAAATGTCCCCACAAAGATGGCAATATCCAAAATCCTTGTCCTTGTGGGGACATTTTTTGGTCCCCATGAGGAAAACATTGTATAAATCATACAGAAGGAGTTTTCCTGTTTCCTGTGATGGGTAGGTTTAGGGGCAGGGGCAGTGTAGGGGGAAAGAAAATATGGTCTTCTGTGATGGTTAGGTTTAAGAAGACCGTTTGTACAGTATAAAATCCATTACGCCTATGGAAAGTCCCCATAAAACATGTAAACACTACATGTGTGTTTGTGTGTACACTTTGTCATATTTTGGGGATATCCTAAACTTTACCAACAAAATAATATTTTTTATTCAATTGAATTTAAATAATGCAGATTGTTTTCTCTTAGCATTAGTGTGTGGAGGAGAGAGTTAGGCTAGTATTTATAAAAAAGCTGGGTAGCACTTTTTTTTAAGGTTCAGTTAACTAGTTGCTTATAAAGCATGCATATTACTAGGATATTGGCTGTTTTGTTAGTACTTATAAAGCACATATTAATGCTTTATTCTTCATGACCTTATTCTACATCCCTTAATCCTACTCAATACCTTAATTTAAATGCTACAAATTCTACCTTACTAACTATGAATAAGCAGTAAATTAGGAGTTAATTGAGGCAAAAGTCGTACTTAATAGTGAATATGTGTTCCCCATACTAAAGTGTTACCAAAGCTGTATATAAAAACAATAGCTGTCTAAATGGGGACTTTCCCTAGACAATTCTTTAAAGGGGGGGTGAAACACTCAATCTCATGTCAATCTTGAGTACCTATAGAGTAGTATTGCATCCTTCATATCTCTGAAAAGTCTTTAGTTTTATTATATTTACAAAATAAATATAGGCTATACCGAGTCTTTCCGGAAAAAAACGAGCAGCTGGAGGCGAATCGAGTGGGCGGAGCTAAAGAATGACGATAGCGTACAAAGGGGTGACGTCCTCAAGCGTGGAGAAACTCATGACTATCTCAGCTAATACAGATAATGATCCACAATCAAATCTGACGCAGAAATAAATTGAACAGGAGAAACAGCAACATCAGGATTTCCATCTCTGTGGTATGTACTGTATTTAGTGGCCTGTCAACATTTGTGTGTCTCTACTTGCAGTTTATGAGGACATGATTCGGTTTATGGACTATTGTATGTGACTAGACCATAGAGGTAGCAAGCAAAACGGTTTTGCACGTCAGACTAGTGTAACAGAGAACAGCAATGGAGTAACAGTTAGCGCATTTGAATGAAGAAGCATGCGATCGTGTCGTTTACTGATGTTTACTCATGCGACGGTAGCCAATAGCAGAGACATTTGAAGCAGTTTTACTCACCAGCTGCTTCCAAAGCAGGACCGAACCTTTATCGCTGGGACCGCTCTGTCAAAAACACACTTCTTTGGTATGATTTGGTGAAGTCCTGTGACAGCAGTGGCGTGTAAATCCACTTTGAGACGCGACTGAAACGATGTTGTGAAGCTTCCTGTCATTTCTGCGTTCAAATCGGTTCAAATGCAGCGCTGCCTTCCCAGAATGCTGTGCTGAAGCGTTGAAGTCGCTTGATGTCACTCATAGGAATAAAGTGGAGTGCGGCGCGCCACATAAGTGTTCACGGACGACTGGATCTGCACCTGAGAGACTGTTTACGGGCGTGCATTTCCTCTCTCGCTCTAGTGACGCGCGCGCACCCTACCGGGAGATGAGCCTGTACGGCCCATACAAGGACCTTTCGTTCTATTAACGTCAAGTAGACCCATACTCAAAAAAAAACTCTCCGGAACTTGTGAGAAACCGGAAGGAGTATTTTTGACAGAAATACTCTATCAAACGTCCAACATTAGTTTGTTAATGATGTTCTCCCCTCCTCCCCACCCCCCCACCCCCCCCTTGATGGTAATACCAGGCCTTTTTGGGGGGTTCCTATGAGGAAAACTGCGTCTAAATCATACAGAATTGTTTTGTTTTTTATGTAAAAAAAATGCAAAAAGTTTTCTATCATGGTTAGGTTTAAGGAGACCGTTTGTACAGTATAAAAATCATTAAGTCTATGGAATGTCCGCATAGAGGCTTCCATCTGCTGGCTTGCATTTTCTGGAGGGTCTGCTCTCTCGAAATTTAGATTACATATAGCAGATCACTTTGCACTTGACTAACCTGCCAGGAGGGCAGCGATGCTTTTTGATTATGGATACTGGCAGGATTTCAAGATAGACGTTCCATTAAAAATATACAATATCTAGAGAAGACACTCGATTATACACTCATTTTCATTTCTGCTGATGTTTGGTTCTTGCAAGCAGTGGAAAAAGTCCAGAACGAACTTTGTCCAAAAAAAAAAACAAAAAAAACAAGATCTATATATGCTTTTCATTCATGTACAACAAATGAATAATGTTATGCATTAAATTGATTAGAAATACCAGTAAACAATCCTGAAAAATTGTTTATATATGGGATAGGATATATGGTTTGTGACAAACAGCACTGGTCTTGGCTCAGCCATCAAGAAGTGTGATTGCATTTATGAAACTGAAAATGTCAGTGCTATATTAAATGCTGTAGATAGCAAGCAGTGCAGTATGAAATGCCAAAGTCTGCCAAAATTAAAAATAAATAAATATACATAGAAATGTAAAAGAAGAAAAAAAGAAGAAAAAATAAATAAGTATACATAGAAAAGCAACAAAAACTTAATAATTAACCTAAAAATAATTATTTATTTATTTATACATTTATTCATTTCTATTTATTTATTTTTAAATGTATGTATTTTTACATTTCTTTGTCTGTAAGTTAATGAGGAGGGGGTAGTTCACCTCAGTCATAGCAATCAAACTCTGAGTACAGGGAGTGCAGAATTATTAGGCAAGTTGTATTTTTGAGGATTCATTTTATTATTGAACAACAACCATGTTCTCAATGAACACAAAAAACTCATTAATATCAAAGTTGAATATTTTTGGAAGTTTTAGTTTTTAGTTTTAGCTATTTTAGGGGGATATCTATGTGTGCAGGTGACTATTACTGTGCATAATTATTAGGCAACTTAACAAAAAACAAATTTATACCCATTTCAATTATTTATTTTTACCAGTGAAACCAATAGAACATCTCAACATTCACAAATATACATTTCTGACATTCAAAAACCAAACAAAAACAAATCAGTGACCAATATAGCCACCTTTCTTTGCAAGGACACTCAAAAGCCTGCCATCCATGGATTCTGTCAGTGTTTTGATCTGTTCACCATCAACATTGCGTGCAGCAGCAACCACAGCCTCCCAGACACTGTTCAGAGAGGTGTGCTGTTTTCCCTCCTTGTAAATCGCACATTTGATGATGGACCACAGGTTCTCAATGGGGTTCAGATCAGGTGAACAAGGAGGCCATATCATTAGATTTTCTTCTTTTATACCCTTTCTTGCCAGCCACCCTGTGGAGTACTTGGACGCGTGTGATGGAGCATTGTCCTTCATGAAAATCATGTTTTTCTTGAAGGATGCAGACTTCTTCCTGTACCACTGCTTGAAGAAGGTGTCTTCCAGAAACTGGCAGTAGGACTGGGAGTTGAGCTTGACTCCATCCTCAACTCGAAAAGGCCCCACAAGCTCATCTTTGATACCAGCCCAAACCAGTACTCCACCTCCACCTTGCTGGCGTCTGAGTCGGACTGGAGCTCTCTGCCCTTTACCAATCCAGCCACGGGCCCATCCATCTGGCCCATCAAGACTCACTCTCATTTCATCAGTCCATAAAACCTTAAAAAAATCAGTCTTGAGATATTTCTTGGCCCAGTCTTGACGTTTCAGCTTGTGTGTCTTGTTCAGTGGTGGTCGACTTTCTGCCTTTCTTACCTTGGCCATGTCTCTGAGTATTGCACACCTTGTGCTTTTGGGCACTCCAGTGATGTTGCAGCTCTGAAATATGGCCAAACTGGTGGCAAGTGGCATCTTGGCAGCTGCACCCTTGATTTTTCTCAGTTCACGGGCAGTTATTTTGCGCCTTGGTTTTTCCACACGCTTCTTGCGACCCTGTTGACTATTTTGAATTAAACGCTTGATTGTTCGATGATCACGCTTCAGAAGCTTGGCTATTTTAAGACTGCTGCATCCCTCTGCAATATATCTCACTATTTTTGACTTTTCTGAGCCTGTCAAGTCCTTATTTTGACCCATTTTGCCAAAGGAAAGGAAGTTGCCTAATAATTATGCACACCTGATATAGGGTGTTGATGTCATTAGACCACACCCCTTCTCATTACAGAGATGCACATCACCTAATATGCTTAATTGGTAGTAGGCTTTCCAGCCTATACAGCTTGGAGTAAGACAACATGCATAACGAGGATGATGTGGTCAAAATACTCATTTGCCTAATTATTCTGCACTCCCTGTATTTGAGGGTGAAGTGTTGATAAACGCAATAAATGTATAAATAAATAAATGTGGGGAAAAAACTAATTATACATAAGGAAATAAATGTATAAATAATTATTTATTTTCTTTCTTTTGCTTGTCTATGTATATTTACTTTTTTGCTTTTTAAAATGTTGTTGTTTATTTATTTATGTATTTATTTATTTTTAATTTTAGCATAAAATTAAAAAAATAATTGCATTCCATAGTGCAGATGATATAAGACATTTTTATGCTCTGCAGCCACAAAAAGGCTGAGACCTCAAATATCATTAACATTTTGTGCTGTTCCCATTACAATAACAGGAATAGGTAGACTTGGCAACAGCTGCATTTGCAGTTCTTCCTTAGGTGTAGTGTGTTATGCAGTTTCTTTGCTGAGAGACCCTCAGTATAAATGTCTTTTCAGTTATGTATCATATTGTAATGTGGACTATTGAGGTTTAAAATGGATTAAAAGGAATAAAAAGGAAAATTAAGTCTAAATAAAAGGAAATAAATTAAATGTTACGTGCAGCAGGGTGCCTAATTAGAGACTATTTTAAGCTAACAATATCGTTTTTATGCTTTGGCCTTCAAGCAACTCTTGATTTTTATATTCCCAGATTACCCTCACAAGTATGGAAAAGAAGGTGGCTGTGCAGATCACTCTGTATTTGAGAGGATGAAGAAATACCAGGCATCTGCAGTGGAGGAGCCCACCCAGGTCTGCTCCAACACCCCTTTATACAACCTAGCACTTAGAAAACCTGCCACACTGGGAGATCTGGAACATTTCATCTTTCCCATGATTCTAAAGTTTAGATTTAAATGTGATGCCTTGCCAGAATACACCAGAGAAAGACTAAACTCTAATTTGAAATAAATGATTCTCTATATTTATGTGCTCAAAATGTCTTTCTTCTCAGTTAAGTTCTTATGTGTCATGCTGTTTCCTCTGCAGCAGAAAAACCACATCATCGACGAAGAGATGGCTGATGGGCCGGTGATCCTGAGGAAACGTCGTGCAGCACAGCCAGAGAAAAATACCTGTCAGCTCTTTATCCAGACAGATCACCTCTTTTTCAAACACTATGGCACCAGGGAGGCTGTGATCGCACAGGTATACCTAAATCACAGGTGTCTAAATGGCAAATGATGCCTGCTGTTTTTTACATTACATAATCATAGGGTTGTTATTTCGGGTTATGCAGATTTCGAGTCACGTGAAAGCCATCGACTCCATCTATCAAAGCACGGATTTTCAGGGCATCCGCAATATCAGCTTCATGGTGAAGAGAATCAAGGTGAGTGTGCTTCTCTCTTCTTCTTTTTTTTCTCTCTAAAAAAAAGCTGATTTCTGAGATGTGGTCAGACTTTATATATTTGTTTTAAATGTGGTGCACTCTATAATTGAGGCAGATTTGTAGTTAATGTAAGAATGTCAAGCCTGGTTCTTGACATATTTAATCTAATGTGAATTTTAAACAGGATATTTTTATGATTATTCATCATGATTAACTGGTTAGAAATGTACAAGTCTCTACTGGCTCAAGATGTTGTAGGTGTACAAAAGCTTGTAAAGTTCTCTTATTAGTCCCAAACTACTACTCTACTTTGGCTACTTAAGGGGCCGTTCACACAAAATGTGTTTAAAAGCTGTTAAGGACAAATGTGGGCGTTTTGAGGCACAAAAGCAAAACTTAGTTTTACAGTGTTTTAGTGCAGCATTCTTGTATGGAACACTGAAAAAGGTTAGTGACGACACAACATTAGATCCATCTTAAATCTCATGTAGAATGTTCATATAATACCTGTCTGTTGTATTAAACTGTCTGTTTGTGTTTCTTTTTTAGATCAACACTACCAGTGATGAGAAGGATCCCTCCAACCCTTTCCGATTTTCGAACATTGGTGTTGAGAAATTTCTAGAGCTCAACTCAGAGCAGAATCACGATGACTACTGCCTAGCCTACGTCTTTACTGATAGAGACTTTGATGATGGAGTCCTGGGTCTGGCCTGGGTCGGGGCTCCTTCAGGTATGATCGAAGGGGCACATACAGGGGGTCTATAATTTATAACCTGAGAGGTTTTCTGTGTGTGTGTGTGTGTGTGTGTGTGTGTGTGTGTGTGTGTGTGTGTGTGTGTGTGTGTGTGTGTGTGTGTGTGTGTGTGTGTGTGTGTGAGACCTTGTGTCTGCTAATCTGAAATGGAATCAGCATGCGTGTCCAGAAACGAGGCAGGGCTGAAGACCTGCAAATCAGACGTGATGTCAAGTATCAACACTAGTGCTTGAATGTGTGGCTGGCCATGTTATCTCCATAAACCTCAATACACGGGCCACAGCCTGGCGATAAATCTATCAGTGAAAGTCCTCATGCTGTGTGTCTGTGTGTATACACGTGTTTACTTTGCTATACTTTATCGGCCTAATTGTCCTCAGAATTTAGCTAAATGTGTCCTTCAGGCACATCTGCATTAGGACAACCGGTTAAATAATATAATACAATAAATAAATAATATAATTAATAATCATAATGCATATAAAAAAAAATCTATACTGTAAAAACAAAAAGCAAATAATGTTTTTGGACTGGTGTTTGGATCAATCTGTAGTAATTATAGTTATATTCATATAGACATAATACGTCTAAAATATGCCTTTATTTTTATTTTTTATCAGACTTTACTGTGCCATGATTTTATGTATTTTTAGTAGGTATCTAGACTGCATTATTCTCAAGATATAGAAAAGTTGAGATAAGAGCAGAGCGGCATCCAAGCTTTGCATACAGAATAGGTCCATAAAGCGAAACACAACTTGGCTTTCAGTTCTTCTTGATAAAAGCCCTTATAGTGTTTTCACATATTTGCCTTTTTTCAACACAGAGATGCACACCTTGAATGCAAGAGATTCTTTTCATCACATGTAATGTGTGCTGGGGAGGTGTGAATCTCTCTCGTTCAGACCGAGATCACTCTGAGGACTTCAGTTCAGTTTTTATAAATTCAGTGAATACACAGCTTGTTACATAAACACATAGTTTCTGGTTAATTTATTATAACGACAAAAAAAGTTTTGAATTTATTTTTATAGGATTCAGTGTCTTGAAGACCTATTAAGATGCATAAACTATTGTAAGGCAGTTACCAAAGAGTCCTCATTAGGGCAATTGAGTTTTTGCACCAGATGGAACTAAATGCTTATGCATATTTAATTTTTAGTTCACAATACGGATATTTTTCAGCATAAAACTGAATTTTGAGTGTCACTTTGAAAATAAAATATCACAGAGAACAACAATGCTACATAAGGCCTGTAATTCAACAAAAGGCGAGAATTAAGTCTTTAATTGAGTCTTTCTCTCTTTGCACATGAAACAAGCTTTCTACATTTACACTTTAACACATTTTTTTGAGGAGAGGAACATACATAAACACACACTCGTATACTCATAATAATCTTGTCAATCAATAAAGGTAAATTATCATTGTTAAAGTCTGCTGCTTTGATCCCATTCCAGCTATTCACCGGGGACAACAGCAATTGCCGTCTTGCTCTTGCTGAACCACTCAGCTGTGTGAACAAACGAACTAATCATCACACTTGTTTGATTGCATGTGTGTTTGTATCATTATGCAGGGAATATATACATTTACATTTATGCATTTGGCAGACGCTTTTATCCAAATATATTACAGAATACATATATATATATATATATATATATATATAAATACAGGTCCTTCTAAAAAAATTAGCATATGTGATAAAAGTTCATTATTTTCCATAATGTAATGATAAAAATTTAATTGCACACCAACTGAAATATTTCAGGTCTTTTATTGTTTTAATACTGATGATTTTGGCATACAGCTCATGAAAACCCAAAATTCCCATCTCAAAAAATTTGCATATTTCATCCGACCAATAAAAGAAAAGTGTTTTAAATACAAAAAAAGTCAACCTTCAAATAATTATGTTCAGTTATGCACTCAATACTTGGCTAGGAATCCTTTTGCAGAAATGACTGCTTCAATGCGGCGTGGCAGCAGCTGACTTGGCACCCCAGACCATCACTGACTGTGGGTACTTGACACTGGACTTCAGGCATTTTGGCATTTCCTTCTCCCCAGTCTTCCTCCAGACTCTGGCACCTTGATTTCCGAATGACATGCAACATTTGCTTACATCCGAAAAAAGTACTTTGGACCACTGAGCAACAGTCCAGTGCTGCTTCTCTGTAGCCCAAAAGTGGCTTGACCTGGGGAATGTGGCACCTGTAGCCCATTTCTTGCACACGCCTGTGCACGGTGGCTCTGGGTGTTTCTACTCCAGACTCAGTCCACTGCTTCCGCAGGTCCCCCAAGGTCTGGACTCGGTCCTTCTCCACAATCTTCCTCAGGGTCCAGTCACCTCTTCTCGTTGTGCAGCGTTTTTTGCCTCACTTTTTCCTTCCCACAGACTTCCCACTGAGGTGCCTTGATACAGCACTCTGGGAACAGCCTATTCGTTCAGAAATTTATTTCTGTGTCTTACCCTCTCGCCTGAGGGTGTCAATGATGGCCTTCTGGACAGCAGTCAGGTCGGCAGTCTTACCCATGATTGTGGTTTTGAGTAATGAACCAGACTGGGAGATTTTAAAAGCCTCAGGAATCTTTTGCAGGTGTTTAGAGTTAATTAGTTGATTTAGATGATTAGGTTAATAGCTCGTTTAGAGAACCTTTTCATGATATGCTAATTTTTTGAGACCGGAATTTGGGGTTTTCATGAGCTGTATGCCAAAATCATCAAGACCTGAAATATTTCAGTTGGAGTGCAATGAATCTAAAATATATGAAAGTTAAATTTTGATCATTACATTATGGAAAATAATGAACTTTATCACAATATGCTAATTTTTTTAGAAGGACCTGTATATAACAGAAAATGAATCCACACATGTTTACAATTTGATGGTGTTAAACTATGCTAATACTATTTTGTATAGCTTTATTTGTTCAGCAAATGCAGTCATTAAAAAACATTGGCTTGAGATGTTACATTTCAAATATGTGACTCTAAACTCTTGGGATAAAGATTTTCAATGTGAGATGTGTAGCCCACCTGGCACGTGAATTACTACACTACACTTCTTCAGACAGTTTTCTTTAGTCGGATTTGAAAAGAATTTGTGTGGGATTACTGTCACACGGAACGTTTTTACAGGTATTAGGTTGCGATGGCAGAGTCTTTGTCCTCTGTCTATGTGTACGCTACTCATACGCGGGTCATTTGTATTCAGTGATATTTGATGCTTTTTGTCATTTCTACACTGCTCAGTTATCACTGATTAAACAATTTTAAACACCAGAGTCACCCAAAAAAAATTTGCAACATTTCCCCACATCTTCCATTGGTTGGACAAACAGATAGTCTCATCCCCAAACACACTGCCATTGGTTGAGTTGGTTCCTGTGCCAGGATGGTTGCAGTACTCAAATAAACAGAGCAGCAGGTGGACAGCCACAGTATTAATACTGTAGCTGTAATATAGCTAGCTCTGCACTTTAAATTAGGATGGAAGGGTAGAACACTTTAAGTCTTGGGGTCTTAAGGGTCTTGGGATGCTTGTATAAATAATGTATTCATGTTAATGAGCAGAGCAAACGTGTGTATTGTAGACAATATTATTTATTTCTTTTTTTAAAGAAGTCCTTAATGAATTCACCACTTAAGGATGATGAGGATACTGATATTATCATTTATCATTTTTATATACATTTTAAAATTATTTTTATTTATTTATTTTTAATGTATCGTTTCATTTCAATTTGATTTAATTAATGCCTGTCTTATGTGTGGTTTTCAGGCAGCTCTGGTGGTATCTGTGAGAAGAATAAACAGTACTCTGATGGGAAGAAGAAGTCCCTGAACACCGGCATCATCACAGTGCAAAACTACGCTTCACATGTTCCCCCTAAAGTCTCCCACATTACCTTCGCTCACGAGGTCGGACATAACTTCGGCTCTCCGGTGGGTCCTTCTCACTACATGTGCAGCATGTTAGACAGATTAACAGTAATACACCTCAGCTGGATCCTTTATGAACAAATTATTCTTATCCTCTGATGCCCTAAGAATGAAGCACACATTACAGCACTGCCTTTGAGGCCTTTAAATTGTCATACTGATCTAGCGAAACATTTATAATATCCTGACCTAGTATTGGCTCAATCCTCTGTAACTCATTTGTGTAAAAGCAATTGCCAAGAACTGGCCCATGGCCACTGAAAAATAGTTTTCATATTTTCAGTCTAGTTTTGTATTACAGCTGCAGACAAATTTCTTGCTTCTGCAAGATAAATATAGTTTAGCTGCAAGGAGAATATTTTTTAGAATAATGATATTTAGTTACTTTTCTCACGCACAAAGGCTTTTACAGAGAGTGTGAGGGATATCTGCTTCCACCACCAATGTGCGGCATCTTCCTGAATTAAGCAATATAAGCGATCCCTGCAAAAAAATACAAATACATATCTTAAATCAACCTAAGCTGGTTTTCTGCTTTTTAGCTGCTCTCCCAGTCTGGTCAGCCTGCCCAGCTAAACATCAGCTTGTCCAGCCTGGAAAACCAACCAGACCAGCTTGGCCAGGCTACTTAAACCAGCATAAGTCAATCAAACCAGCTCTATGCTGATTTAAGATGGTTTTCAGCAGGATTGGTATGCTGAACTGTGTACATTTGGAATAGTAGAATGCCAAAACTACAAGCATGGTCTTTTCAAGGAGCACCCTGAGATTTTTAATGACCACAGACAATCAAGATTTCATTTTAGCATCTTTTTTTACAATATAGTGCCCCGTCCCTATCACTGTTATGCTGCAATAGGACCTCGACAGATTGCAGGGTGAGCACCCCCTGCTGGCCTTAGTAATACTTCCAAAAGCAACCTTCCAAGTTTTTCTTGTTCATTCTGGTACTGACCAGGTTTCCAACCCTTCTTAGCTTCAGTGGTAAACCAAGCAGGCACTGAAGGATAGTGAATATTTCTAGTGTGTTTGTATGCTTGTTTGCTGATTATACTTGCCTCTCTTTCTCTGTCTTCCAGCATGACTCAGGAAGTGATTGTACTCCAGGAGAAGCTAAGATTCCGGACCAGAAAGAAAGGGGCAACTACATCATGTATGCCAGAGCCACATCAGGAGACAAGCTCAACAACAACAAGTTCTCCGTCTGCAGCATTCGCAACATCAGCCAGGTGCTGGATAAGAAAAGATCCAACTGCTTTGTCGGTGAGATTTTTAACCTCCTACAATAGCACATGATAGTGTTTAAGTCATAGGGCTGGTAACCAGGAGCAAGCCATGCAAAATCATGGCGATGACCTGAAATGAGGCACTTGACCTGAGATTGCTGCAGAAGGATTGTCAATGTAATTCTGTGGTTCTGTAGCAACGTTACATCAAAGTCGAAAAAAACTAATTCCAGCAGTCCTATTCATGCAACGATTAAACAATACAGACTTTCTTCTGACTCTCTTTCTGTCTCTCTTAATGTCTGTTTTTTCCCTCAGAATCTGGACAGCCCATCTGTGGTAATGGTATGGTTGAGGCTAATGAACAGTGTGACTGTGGCTATAGCGATCAATGCAAGGACAAGTGCTGCTATGATGCAAATGAGAAAGAAGAGTTGAAGTGTAGACTGAAGCCAAACGCTCTATGCAGGTGCGTAAGAAGAACCTTAACAGTCTGCTATTACCAGTGTTGTAATTTTTATTTTAAAATAAAATAATACAAATGTTTTTCATTCATTGAAATAAAACTGAAATAATATAAAATATTATGAATAAATATAATAAAATATTAGCAACATTTAAAAAAAAAAATCTTGCCTTGGAAAATAACTGGAATTAACAAGTTTAAGTACTTTTAAATAAACTAAAACTGAAATCTATAGAAAAGTTAAATATAACGAATGACAACAAAATGATACAATTCATAATGTTATTACATACTATTATAGTATATAAATGATACTTAACATTTATATCTTATAAACTTGGATCAGTTTTTTTTCTTAAAAGAAGTCCTTTAAGGCATTGGTTCCCAACCTACGGCGCGGGTGAGGATATGCTTTGAGGTGAATAAAGATGCATAAAATGTTACACTAATAATTCTATATACAAATATTTTTTGTATACGTTTTTAAAAAAGTCATATGCTTACAATGCCAAGATAAGGCAGTCAAAAAATATCTCTTAAATAAAATAATTATTTAAGGTTTACGCATGCACCGTCACTCGCTCAATAGAGACAGACCGACACGCGTCATAATCTGTCAATGGAGAGCATTGGATTGTTTTCGGCAATCATGGTAACGGAAAAATAAAAAGGAAAATGGCAGAGAAACGTAAATGCGGTGATTCTTCATCCGAGGCAAAGAAAAAGTTAAGACACTATGACAAAACCTACATAAATTTTGGTTTTATTGAGGGTAAAGACAAGTCTCTGCCAGAATGTCTTTTGAAAAACTGGCAAACGACAGCATGAAACCAAGCTAAATGAAAAGACACCAGGAAACGAAGCATTCAGAGACAATCGGCAAAGATAAGGACTTCTTCTTCGAGAGAAAAAAGAGATGGCTCTGTCAAAAAGATCGACAGACATCAGGAAAGTTTTCGAAAGAGCAGGTAGTGATTTGCAGAAGGCCACTAAACTTTCCTTTGAGTGTTCGCTGTTGATTGCCAAGGCAAAAAATCTGCATAATATTGGAGAGGAGTTAATCAAACCCGCCTGCATTAAAATAGTGGATGAACTATGTGGGCTGCAGGCAGCTGAAAAGGTTAAATCTGTCCCACTTTCTAACACACCATTAAAGACAGAATTGATAAAATGGAAGAAAACTGCAAAAAACAGTTGCACGAAAAGCTTAGAGAAGTCCAATGTCCTATACAGCTGGATGAAACGACCACCGTAGCGGGAGAGTCTGTTCTTATCGTATATGTACAGTATGTGGACAGATGAGTTGAAACGTGACATACTTATGTCTACCAATTTACCCACCACAACTACGGATCAGGATATTTTTATGGCTGTTGATGCTTACCTCTTTGCTCACCGAGTTTTGCCATCACATGACTTCGCTACAGGAGGAATTAATGTCCCGCTTTGCTGATGTTGATGCATTATCCAAGGAGTCGTGGGTTATGGATCCCTTCACATCCAGGCTTGAAGATGTGGAATACCTTGGCTGTGAAGATGAGCTCGTCGAGCTACAAACTGATTCACGGTCCAAAAGAACTTCCAGGAGAATGAATTCAAAAGGCTCTGGATAGCCAGGGGACCTGTTGTTGCATATATGTTTATGCTGACATTATTATTAGCCTTGTAAAAAATTAAGAAACTGCATGCATGCAAGTACATACAGCATTCTACTATTTATATTTAACATTTCGTTCATAACATTTAGTATTGTTGTATGTTCATACACAAAATCCTGAAAAAGGAGAAACAACTGCGTTTTACTAGTTGTGTAAAAATGAAAATATTAGGCTATATCGGATTCTTAAATATGTACATGGGGGGGCCCCAAATAATTTTTTTATAATTATAATTTTTTATTACTTTTGTAATACCTTTACTATATCCTCTGGTCTTAAAGAGTTAGTTCCAAAAATAAAATGTATGTCATTAATGACTCACCCTAAGGCCGTGTGTCCACCAAAGCGTTTTTAGCCAGCGCTTGAGAGCGTTTTGTCAGGCAGCGTTTTTTTTTTTCTTCAGTTGAGACTCTTTGCTTGTTATGATACGGAAAATCTGTGGAAGTGTTACTAATTTCACAGGTAGTTTGTTCCTGTATTGATTCTATATAAAATTGCAGATACAATGTAAAGTATTTGCTCTGGCTCTTGTTTTAAATAATTTTGTTTCATTATTATTGCTTGTTGTCATCTGTTGACGTTGTACACGCAGAATGTAGCGGTTGGTCTGTGTTGAATTTGTCCCGCCCCTCCTCCACTGTGATTGGACGGCTGGGTGAAAAGTGACAGTGATGAGCGCTGTTTTACTCAAAGTTGAACATTCTTTAACTCTCAGCGACCAGTAAAAAATGCTGAACGCTCAGCGTTTGAGCATGAAATTCTCGCTCAGCGCATCAGCGCCTCGGTGCGTTCCAGACGTTCGAAAAAGCGGCGCGTCAATTGAAAACAATTGAAACCGCCAGCCAGCTGCTTGAAAAAATGCTTTGGTGGACAACTGGACACACGGCCTAATGTTGTTCCACCACCCGTAAGACCTCCCTTCATCTTCAGAACACAGTTTAAGCTATTTTATATTTAGTCCTAGAGTGTATCCATTTGTGTGCACACTATACTGTCCATGTCAAGAAAGGGAATAAAAACATCATCACAGTAGTCCATATGTGACATCAGTGGGTTAATTAGAATCTTTTGAATCTTTTAGAATATATATTTTGGTCCAAAAATAGCAAAAACTACGACTTTATTCAGGATTGTCTTCTCTTTTCTTTCTTTTAATCCTCAAATAAAGATTCAAATGGTTATGAATCAGTGAATTGATTCATGATCGATTCATGATTCAGATCGCCAATATCGATCGCCAGTCATGTTATTTCAGCAGTTTGGCAGTTTGACACGTGATCCGAATCATGAATCGATACGCTGATTCAGGACCATTTGAATCTTTTTTTGAGGATTGAAAACAAGCAGGGAAGAGAAGACAATGCTGGATAAAGTCATAGTTTTTGTTATTTTTGGACCAAAATATATTTTCTATGCTTCAAGAGATTCTAATTAACCAACTGATGTCACATATTGACTACTTTGATGATGGAAGAGCTTTTGATTGATTTTATTGGTTACTTCTTTTTTTCAGTTTTATTTATTTATTTTGTTGTTATTGTTGTTGATTGTTTTAAATCTGTAGCACTTTGAGATTTTGGTTAGTGCAAATAAAATGCATTATTATTATGATGATGATGTTTTTATTACCTTTCTGGACATTGACAGTATAGTGTGCATACACTTGGATACGCTCTCGGACTAAATGGTGGTGGTTGAGGAGATTCCTCCTTCTATGTAAAGCTCTTTGAGTGCCTAGAAAAGCGCTATATAATTGTAATGAATTATTATTATTAAATATAAAATATCTTCATATGTGTTCCCAAGATGAACGGAGGTCTTGAAGGTGAGTCATTAATGACATAAATTTCATTTTTGGGTAAACTAACCCTTTAACTTGCATTAAGTGACAAGAGGTTAAGGTTGCATTACCTATACTGTATAATTAATAGTAATTGGTTAAGTTAACTCATTTTTCATGAAGTGTAATGAAGCATTAAGTTTTCAAAACTTTTCTCTTGCAGTCCCAGTCAGGGTCCATGCTGTACATCACAGTGTACCTTTCAGAGCAAAGATGTGAAGTGTAGGGATGAATCTGAGTGTGCTCTTAAGGGCATGTGCAATGGGAACACCGCCCAATGCCCCACCTCAACGCCCAAAGAAAACTTGACATCCTGCCACTCAAATACACAAGTCTGCATTAATGGGGTAAGTGCTGTGCTACATCTTGACCTGTGTGCTCATTTTGCAAAGTGCCTATAGAATATTTTCACATCCTTGGACTTTAATGTTTTATTTTCAGCACTGTATTACTGACAATGCTGTAAAGACAAGAGTTCATTGTAAACGTAAAAATTGATTTTCGGTTTAATTACTGAAATAAAATTTGACCAATTTGTTTTTACCTTGGCATTAAAGACCCAAATTAAATCCTGTTTCAGTGCTAATACACATGAAAACCTCCTAACATTTAAAATGTCTTACTGTCTCTGTATATATGCAGTTGTGTATGTATTATATGTCTTTGTTTTAAGGACATTTTTTCTGACTTACTTTCTCTTTTAGGGTTGCTCGGGCTCTATCTGTCAGAAGCATCATCTAGAAGTTTGCACTTGTGTCACTAAGGAGGGGAAAGACGATCCAGAGCTGTGTCATGTGTGCTGTATGGAGAAGGGTAAGAAATGCATGCCATCACTGACAACTTTCTCAAAAATGCAGTCCAGGCTGCAACAAATCTTCAGCACCTAACAAGTAGCTTTTTTATTTAAATTGTCTGTAAAACATTTTTTGAACAGTTTCCACATAATGAAATTGCAAACATTCTCTCTTTTTGTCTTTGTAGATCGGCCTGAGAGTTGCAGCAGCACTAGCTCAGAGAGATGGGCTAAGTTCTTTGATAAAAAGGTCATCACGTTACAGCCTGGCTCTCCTTGTGATGACTTCAAAGGCTACTGTGATGTCTTTATGAGATGTAGGCTGGTAGATGCTGATGGCCCTCTGGCAAGGCTTAAGAAGGCCATCTTTAACCCGGAGCTTTACACCAGCATCGCACAGTGGATAGTGGCAAGTCTCTCAATTATGTAATCCCTAAATACTTTTGTTTGTGGGTTCAATCACTATAAGTGACATGAGAAGTGATATTACGCTGACCAGGATCATTTGTCTCTTTCAGTGTTGATCTCATGTTGAATATTTGTGTTTCAGAAACACTGGTGGGCGGTTCTCTTAATGGGCATTGCTCTCATCATGCTGATGGCTGGATTTATCAAGATCTGCAGTGTACACACACCTAGCAGCAATCCTAAACTACCCCCACCCAAACCACTGCCAGGTAATCCACCCTAAATGACCCCTTTCTAAATCCCCACCATTTAATCCATATTACCTCAGACTTTCCCTACCAAATCACAGCCAGGAATATATCCCAGATGACCACAAACTACTAGCCTAGATATCTAGATGCACCCCAGCGGCAGCAAATCTAATCTGCCGCAAGTATCGTCTAGCAACTCTCAATACAGTTCTGAGCTGTAAAAACCAAACTCTGGTCAGGCCAATCACATCGTGTATAGAGTCGGTGGGCGGGGCTTAACAGAATGACGGCCGAGTTGTGCTTGCGTGCTACTAGTAAACACAGAGGCTAGAGAACGGCTTTCGGTCTTTCGAATCAGCTTTGACCGCGACTCTGGAAGACTGTAGTTAAGCTTTTCTCAGAGAAAAGAACAAAGAACAGCACTGAAGTTATTCTTAAAAAGGGAAGATGTGTTCAGAGTTTTGCCGACCGGACACAGCAAATGTTTAATCTATCAACAAGCTCCACTTCACGTTGCTCTGGTTGGTGGTAGCGCTATCCTATCGCGTGCAGAGGGAGTTTGAAAGACAACCGTTTATCCCGCCCCTTGGATTGAGCCCTGTCAATGGTGAGTTTCCAGACCAAACATCTAGATGTGGGTCTGGCTTATCAGGTTAACAAACTACAGCAATTCATTAATTCCCCTTTCATGCACGTCGTTGGATGGAATGGTGACCTGTGTGTAAGAGGTTAATCTGTGTTGTCAACCAGATCAAATACAGATTCATCATGTATTCGCTCATTATATAATTTCTGTACATTTTGAACACAAAAATAGTTACAGACTGCAGTTACAATAACGCACACACGCATGCAACCTCTCACACACACACACACACTCAAACGCACACGCTCACACGCTGTAAGTTAGAGGTCGACCGATTCATTGGATTTGCCGATTAATCGGTACCAATAGCTGATTGGTGGAACAATCGGTTATCAGGAAAAATCAATACCGATAGTTTTTCCGGTTTGCGTCCGTTGCGGGAGCGGCTGAGAAGGCTGCTGTCATTACACAGTAGCCTACGAGAGCTCTGAGAAGGGTCTATTGGCATTATATAGCGCGAGAGCAGCCTCTAGAGGCCAAATGAAAAACTATCACTGATTGTTTACATTAACACGCGAGGCTCCGCACTTCACAGCTCACGCTGCACAGAGCGCGCTGACACTTCTGATGCACGTTTAAAACGCCAACAGAGAAACGGTATGAATACAGAACACTTCAGTGTATGTTGCCAAATCATTATAAAGTAACTGATTTGTTGACTAGATGCTTTAGCAGGGGAAGAACAGCAGTATATGTTAGTGATGGGAAGTTCGGTTCTTTTCCGCGAACCGGTTCTTTCGGACAGTTCGTTTCAATGATCCGGTTAAAAAAACTTTTACGTCTTTACGTAATGACGTCATTTCTATCATCCCGGCGGATGAAAATACATTCAAACACATCCATATAAAGTATCGATGCTATCGAGACAGGTCTAACCCGCAGAACCCATATGCGTCACTCACAACAGTCTGAGGACAACAACAGCGCCATGGCACACTCTCATGCCGGAAGTGGGCGGAGCTGATTTATCATCTTATACATTGCTCTATTTGGAGCGTTTCAAGCCCAAAGTTTAAACGATGTTAATAATGTCAAGTATTTAATTAATAAGTTCTAATTGAAGATAGATAGAGAGATGATAGATAGGCTAGATACATATACTCACTCATAGTTAAATCAAATAAATATGTTTTAAAATAAACAATACTGGATATCAATACAAAATAAAATAATTTACGTTAAAAAAATTATTTATTAAAAAAAAAACATTGTAGCGTTTTTAAATTAAAAAGTTGCTATTATTATTATTATTATTATTTATTTATATTATATCTTAAAAATTATATTAGATAAACTGAATACAAAGCTTAACACACAAAGATTGAGCATTTGAACATTTATTTTTATGACACAATTTTTTTTTTTTTACTCAAGCATCTCAGAATAAACCTTTTTTTCATAGTACATAATATACATTACACAATTCTACACTGTTATGCATGATTCAGATTAATCAAACCCAAAACACACAGAAATTGTTTAATTTTATAAAATGTTCCTCAAAAATCTAAGTAGCAAAGGCACCATATACTAGCTTGGGTTTGCTTTAAAAAATACACAATCAGACCAAGGGGAATAAATTGAACTAAGTTGAAAGTTATTGCACAGCAGGTACATGACAAATTAAATATTCCTATTCTTACACTTTCAAATTTCAGAAATCAGGGCTCTTCCACTAAACTGTAGAAAACTTTTGGTTGTTCCACAGTCTTTCAACTGCAGTGCAGACCTCTTCTGTGATCCGTGGCTCCTTCATGAGACAAGGGTACAAAAAAATAGGATGAAATGTTGGAAGTGTTTTAACAATATTGTGTGTTGAAGTCAGGATGGAGCATGTATAATAAAGTTGTGAAATTCAGTTTCTCATGTCTATATTTCTGACATAAATTATACTTTGTCACAATCAAATATATTAACCATTTTCAGTTCAAAATGTATACAGAAATCAAAGGTAAGCACTTCATAGGGCTTCTCACACTGAGCTTATCGTCATTCTAAACACACTTTTAACCTCAGGTAAAGTAACATTTCACACTTTTATATTTACATGCTTTGGACAGTCACTGAAACACTGTGCATTCTATATAAATAATTAATTCAGCATTGAAGAGGAAAAACATCAAATGCAAACAGAAAATTTAATTGCAGCGAAGAAGAGACTATTTAAATTATTGTATAGTCTGAAATGTCCATTCAGGATAAACTTGTAATACAAGGACATGCAAAGCTTGAGCGTTTATGAAAACGTATTGTGTGCAGTGCAGTGTCTGTCAGTGACCCTGATACTGCACATATGTTATCCCATGGTTTATTAAAGAACAGTGTGGAACGGCAGTGTATGAATACCCAGGATTAATTGTTCATCTCGGGTAAATGATGATCAGTGTGAAACATGAAGCAAGATAACCCAGGATTCTGTATATCCGGAGTTTACTATTTCAAGTGTGAAAAGCCCTCATGTTTTTTATCCTAATGAAGGGAAGCTTGTATTTTTAAAAAAGTTTTACCTTTCCCTTCTTTTTCTTTCCATTAACACGAAGATCCTACTGTCAATAGAGCCATCCGACTGTTGTGGAACAGTCTAAAACAATCGAACATTATAGAATAGAACTATAGAACATTCCTGGAAAATGTGACATAACAACACTGTATCTGTATAAGTAGCTTATGTCTTTATTAGAGCCTTTTAAAACTAACCTTGTTTTTGATTAGCTTCCATTGTCCTTCCATTTACATTCTGATTGTCAATTTACTGCAACAAAATCAAACAGATATATATATATATAATGCTTGGTTATGTATTTAATTTAATTTTAATAGGACACATTCAAACACATGAAATAGTGTTTGTATTTTGTTAGCTTAAGCACTATATATATATATATATATATATATATATATATATATATATATATATATATATATATATATATATATATATATATATATATATATATAGACACACACTTGAAATAACCAACTAAGTCAAAAGGGACAACAAATAAATACTATTTCTTGCCACTGTGTATAAGCAAATAACTCAAAACCCTCATACCTCCGTGGACAGCTGCTTTTTGAAGTGAATTTGAAGGTGTACTGTGCCATCTGGTCAGTTTAACACACTGGGCAGTAGAAACTGTTGCAGAATGTCTTGCATTTATGTACATGAAGTAAAGCTGATCCTCTCCAAATCGTAATGCCTCTATAAATTAGTGGGAAAAACACATAAAACACTCGTCAGTATCAGATAAAAGCAAATAAAAAATACGGCGCCAACAACAAAGAAAAATCACAAACAATTATGTTACTTAAAGCAAGACCATATCAACAGACGCGATAGACATCGTAAAGCAGAGCACATTACAAAAAAATGTATAAAGTGTTAATACAACAACGATGGATCAAATACACAACATAAATAAACTTGATAGATTAAAACCACAACACAAAACAGCTGTTTACCATGTTCTCTTCTTCCGCTGTGCCGATTTAGTTTTCGTTAACTCCGCCCACTTCCGGCATGAGACTGTGGCGTGGCGCTGTTGTCCTCAGAATGTTGTGAGTGATGTATATGGGTTCTGCGGTTCTGCAGTTGGTTATTATTGATGCTATCACGCATGCTCAGTATCTCAGCTCACCGGTTCTCAGAATCGAACATGTACGAAAGATCGAACATGTCCGATAGAAATGGTTCTCAATTCTGTACTGTTGATCCGAAAACCGTTGCAACCCTGTAGATCCGACTCGAGAACCGCTGTAGCAGTGTGTGTGTGCTGAGCTGTGAACTGCTGCAAGCTGATTGTCTGATATCAAACCTACTGTTTTGATTACATTTTAAAATGTGTATCGACTTAGAAATTAAATAAGAAAAAAGCTGTTCCTGAAAATATCATGCATTATTGATAAAACAAATAAATGTTTAATTTGACCGTTTTACAAATCCATTGTTTCCAAACTTTAAAATAATACAGTGATAAGACAGCTTTGTTGTGATGTTTCCAAACGTGATTAGTTTTATAGGCTACACTTAACTTTTATTTCGTTCCTCTGAACAAATAACACGCATGTGCAGCTCATCGGTTCTCTCTGCTACGTTCAGTTACACGTGCATGCTCAGTATCAGCTGGTTGTGAATTCATCAGATCTCTCAGCAAAACATGTCTCACTTCAGCTAACGATTGGAGTTACAACATCTACTTCAAGATATTCGTTTATTTCTAGTCGGAGAGACTGTCACTCATGACAGAAAGTTAATAACTATAGTAACTTGTGGGACCAGCCCTGATTTGAGACGCGAACAGTTTAGAAAGATTTGGTTCGATTTGGTGAACTGGTTCACCAAAGGGGGTAATCTAGCACTCAGAAAGCGTTCCACCCATAGGGCCACCCATTGCTAACCAAGCCATCACCTGCTGTTAGCATCCCATTGACTCCCATTCATTTTTGAGCTACTTTGACAGTGAATAACTTTACATCTGAGGCGTTTAAAGACTCCATTTGTCCATTGTTTATTTCTAAAGAAACACGACAATGCATAAAAGGCTCCATTACCTTGTATCTTACACTATCGCCCCACAGAAGCTGTTTTTGTAAAAATAGGCTAACGATTGCGTCATAACCAACGCGACTCTGTCGCACAGTTGAGAAATTACCGTATAGACCTGAGGAGACACTCGCAGGCAATCTTTTACTGTCTGTGAGGCCGTTGGGGGACGTGGAGACATAAAGTCTGGTAAAGTCAAGGGGGAAGAATGGGGAGAAGCCCATAGTGAGCCGAAAGCAACGGGAGAAAATATTTAAACAACGTGATTCAGATTTTACTTTCCACAACTACTAGAAGACCTACAGCTGTCAGACAGGTTGCTTACGTCACATCTACGTCGTCAAGCTCAGTCTGAGCCTGCGCAGTTCGCACAGCCATCAGGAAGTGAGTGCTCCTTACTGACCTCACTTTCCGCCGTTGAAATCAATGGGATAGCTCTGTCCATTTCTTTAACTGTCTATGGTACTTTGTCGTCGAGGCTGACAGGATGCTAATATTAGCAGCAACGGTTACCTCAAGCCAAGGTTATTATAGTTTTGCTTTTTGAAATTAGTTTTTATTTCAGTATCGTTTTCAATTTTGCTACAAATTTCAGTTTAGTTTTAGTTAGTTTTACAAATGGTTTTGCTAGTTTTAGTTTAGTTTTTATTTTGCAAATACATTTCTATTTAGTTTTTATTTATTTAGTTTCAGTTTTAGTTTTAGTAATTATAGTTTTGCAGAGTTACCATAATGAAGTGTAGAGACCAAATCAAGGATTTTAATTTCAGCAAAGTTTAATGTTTGCACAGATTAGAGTTTAATCTTACTAAACATCCTTAAGTGAAATAACTTGATAAACGAGCATTATTGTTTAAACCCAGGAAGGTCTTACAAAACATGCATAAAGTTGGGTCTTCACCTTTGAGCAAAAAAGCTCGAGTCAAACTATGACCTATACAAACAACGATCTGGAGATTAAAAATGAAATAAATTATATTTTGATATTAAAAAATTATATTTGATATTTTTGACATAGGCTTATACTCAGAGGATCTATCTTAAAGAACAAAATAAATGCAACGTAAAATATAAAAGTAAAAATTATAAATTCCAGACAAACTCACTCATAGCAGATGAAATATTGTTAAACAATTAAAAGCTTATTTTAATTTCTTCAGTAGTACAAAGTCATCTGAATACAGCCAACACACACTGTTGTGCTGTGTGTGTGTGTGTGTGTGTGTGTGTGTGTGTGTGTGTGTGTGTGTGTGTGTATGTGTGTGTTTGTTGTGCTATAATTGTAAAGGGGACCAATGTCCTCAATTATCTAGTAAAATATTATGATAACTGACTAGTGAGGACATTTGACTGGTCCTCAATAGTTAAAAAGGCTTATAAATCGGCCAAAACACGTTTTTATTTAAATCTATTGTTTTGCACGTTCTTGGGATGGGTAGGTTTGGGGAGAGGGATTGGGTTAGGGGATATAAAATATCATTAACCTGATATAAAATCATTAGAAGTCCATGCCATGTCCTCACTTATATAGTGAAACAAACGTGTGTCTGTGTGTGTGTCCTGGTATTCCCTACTTTGTGGGGAAATGTCTCCACACAGACAATAATATTATTAATAGTAAATGATTATGATAACACCTTTGAGCCTGTCAATATTATGCAAACATGAAATATCAAACGGACAGTAGGCTAGTACTTGCTACTAGTTGCTGACTTTTGCGCCTGCATCTCTCGTCGCGTAAGAAACGGCATTCTAAAACAGTGAGCTTAAGTTAAAAGAAGTTCAACGTGCATCTCATTACCTTGTGTTATTTCCCATTTCACTGCCACGGACGCATTGATTCTTTGTGAACTGCCGTTTAGGACGTGTTGCCTGTCTGCACGCGTCCGTCACAGGACAGCGGTTAATCTCCTCCTCAGATAACTTCACGCGCAGTAGCGCAATATACAGACACTCCCTCAACCGCCACAGTCAGATTTTCCACCACATGAAATAGGGCTTATTAATAACGAAAACGAATATTTATTTTTGCTAATTATTTTATTTCAGTTAGTTTTTTAGTAAGAGAAGTTAGTTTCGTTTAGTTTTAGTTTTTTATTTATTCAGATTTTTTAATTTTATTTCAGTTTACGAAAATGTTTTTTGACCAATAGTTTTAGTCTTAGTTTCAGTTTTCGTTTACGAAAATAACCTTGCCTCAAGCATTTAAAACGATGTAACTGAGAAACTTTTTTTGATGTGAGAAACTGCATTAGATGTCGATACATGTTGTTATTTCGATAAGAAAACTGTTGTGTTCTAAAAAAGGTAACTGTTTGGATTTATATGAAATGATAACACTTAATATAATACAATAGTATTAAATTTGTAACATTAAGTAAGGTTAATAAATGCTGTAGAAGTATTATTCATTGTTAGTTTTATCTGTTAACCTTTTTTATGCACTACACTGTAAAATCCAACAGCTGTTCTTACTAAGACTTTTTAGTAAACTTTATTTAATGTACAATAATTTGTTGAACTTACTAAAACAATTGAGTAATCTGAACTATTTGCATGCTGTGCCATTGTTACTTAGAAAACCCAAGTAAACATTACTTGACTGGTTTGAGTACCATTTTGCCAAAGGAAAAAAACCCCGAAAACAATAAAATAGGTGGGCGGGCAAAAGGTTGAGGCAGGGCTATTCTTAAAAGACTTTTCACTAATTTCGTCCACTATTGCAGTCATCGTTCTTCTTAGTTGCATTCACTCATTTTCCAGTCATGTTGAATGTTATTGAAAATACAATTAAATACTTTGGGAAAGCGTCACATAAGCTGACTTCATAAATTTATGTTGATTTCCTAAAATTTCTCACCATTATGGTGATGAGTGTTCCCTTTGGTTGGGCACTTGGAACTTAATTGATATTACTGTAAATCTCTTCCTATTGATGCAGCAATGCATCACAAAATCACAGTTATCTGATTTCAAAAGGGAATTAATAAGTATAATTATAATAAGTATATAATATATACTTATAATAAGTATACAATATATATATCTACACGTATATATAAAAACATAAGGCCAATTATTGATCTTTTAACATTTTATTGTAAACACTTCCGACAAACTTTAAATTGTGTTGATATAATGCCTCTATATTTATGACAATATCCAACAATTGACCATGCTTGAGTCGCACACAGACTTCAACATTCAGCATGCAAAACACAAGAATGGTAACATTGTTTTTTGTTGTTGTTGTTGTTGTTGTTGTTGTTTTTTTTTTTACACTTAATTAGACCATTACAAGTTCATTTGCTGTCATTATTGGGGTTATACTGACAAAAGACAGCAAATAAAATGGTAAAATAAAGCCAAAAATAATAAAACGCAGTTACGATTGCCCTGTGATTAATTTATTCGTGCTGCAATGCATTCTGGGAGTACACTTCCTCAGCTCATAGATAGAATTAAGTCGACACAACTTAAATGGTTTAAGTAAGAACAACTTGATGCAATTAGGCTCACTTAATTGAGTGTTAAGTTCAGCTTACTTGAGAATTTTAATATTTTCCTAGTAATGTGAGCACTAATAACAAGTTAACACAACTAATAATTTTGAGTTAAGAACTAAACAAATAACTAAAAAAAAATACGCTTAGTAAACTTACCTTTTCTTAGTAAAGTCAACTTATTACATTTTACAGTGTATGAACTAACATGATTGATGATGAAAATGATGAAGGTAAAATTGTATTGCTCGAATATTAATACATGCTGTGAAATGTACATTACATAATGCATTTAGTTCATGTAAGCTAGCTAAATAAATACATCCTTGTTAACAAATGGGATTTGCAGTCTGTTACCTGACATTTACATACAAGCTAGAAAAACAAGTTTAAGGTTTATTACAGTTTTGTACTCGTCGAGAGGCGACATTCAGCCAGGTCAGGTCACCGTTGTTTAGGAATTCTTCTACCTCCAAAATCCAAGTTTAACCCCTGCACGTAGGGTGATTAATCATACCTTTGTGTGTTATTCTCTAGGCACACTGAGGAGAAATAGAGCCCAGCATCAAGCTGCACAGACCCAGCCACAGCGCCAACGCCACCAGAGAGAGAACTACCAGATGGGCCAGATGCGGCGCTGATTCAGACTCCTCATTGCCTTGGTTCTTCCTAGTGCCTACAGTGGGAAACACTTCACTCCAAAGAGTTACCTGAGTCAATCAATGAGCCCCAATTACAAACTAAGAAACTGGCAAAAATAAAATGGAAGTCAAAGGACTATACTTAAGAAAACAGCTGTTTTAAAGAGTAAGAAACCACTGCTTTGGGAGCCAGCTAAGCTTTCGTTGCGTAGCTCAGAGAAAAAAATCAAAAGCTAGTGATGAGCAAGAGGACAGAATCAATGATGTTTGTTCTTTTTTTCTGCTTTTCATTTTCTTTCCCACGTTATTAAAACCATTGTTCTCTCCACTAAAGTTTTTCCCCTTTTTGCCTTTTTTATCTTTTTATAATTATTTTTTGGAATTGCCACCCTCCTGTGGAGATGAGCATGATGGGAAGTCACAGATTTTTCTGCCAATCATTGACGGCTGAGACTGACTCCTTAAAGAGACTCCTTTTCCAATGTGTAATTAAGATGTTTTTAAAATGCAAGCAAAAGATTAAAAAGCTTATATTTCTGAAGCTTTCTCATTGTTTCCTGCGTGCAATTGTACAGAAATCACAAAATACATCAGTTTTTTTTTTTGTCTTTTTTTTTTTTTTATTCTGTTGGATAGTGAAAATTGAGTATGTTTAAGTGACACTCAGGATAAAATAGGACATTACAGCACAGATAGTTTGTATTGGTAGAAGGCCTTTTAGCAGATTCACTTTTCTGAAAGCAATGTATGCATTTATGCAAAGCACTTTCACCAGGTTGAGTTGCTTTTCTTTCTCCAGCTGATAACTACTAAAGAACTGCAGTTCTTCCTTCCATGTGGGCGAGGGAGTTAATGAGAAGGAGGATGGTTAAAAAAAAGATTGTAAGTGTCCTGATCGGCTGAGAGTCGCTGTTATTTTATGTTCATCCACTAACACAACAATCCTTCTGAGGCACAGTGAATGAAGATAGACTCAAGAAAATATAAGCACAACACCAGGACAGATTTGGTTTCACATGCATACAATACAAGGTTTTTCTTTTGCAATACGATGTAGGAAACAGGAAAGTGTGGACAGTTGCCCAAATGAGTAAATCTCAGTGGTGTGCATTAGTGAATGAAGGAGGTAGAGATGATAGAAGCAAGTTCTGGAGCATTTTACGGTGTTTTTACACACCAATCAATATTTATACAAAGAAACTTTTATCAATTTTCAGTCATTACCTCCATTATAACTGAAAAAGAAAGGATCCAGACTAGCAGCCTATATAATCAATACATATGCCTTGTGTTGCCTGTATAGTGTATCTAAACCAGCTCATGCTAATTATTTTCAACACAACTCCACTGACACTGCAACTTTTTTTTTTAAGAAATCCTTCAATTCTCTAAATGTGCTTTTGATTTTCTTTTGTGTGGGACTGTTTTGCAAAGGCAGAGGGTTACAAATAATTCATGCATTACAAATGTCTTTTTCCAGTTTTTTTTTTTTTTTTTTTTTTTGGGTATTTTTTGGACCAGGAATCTTTTGTCTTCTGTTTCAGTTTGTTGAATGGGATCCTGTTATTGTGACTGAAAGTCTTTCTTCTCAGATAACCTTGCATCGTTTAAGGGCATGCATTTAAAATATGGATGATTTGCTTGTTTCTTGAAGATGAGAATTCCTGGCTATCAGTCCTCCTTCAGATCTAAATCACCATCTAGTTTCTGTATGTATCTTTAAACGTTATTGGGAAATGGGTTTTTAGCTAGCTTGACTTAACCGCTCTGACTGCAATTGGCTTCAAAGTAATAAATAATCTCTGTGTTATTCTGTGGTAAATGGGTTTGATTGAAATTGAAAGGGGATTTGACCAAGAAATTATTTTTAAAAAATATATAATTTTTGCTGGTCTTGCTTTAAGTTTATAAGTAATGTGCACTGATATGTAAGCATGGTGTGTGGACAGAATATGAAAAACAAGATGGATAAAATGTCTAATACTACTGTTTGATTTTAATGTCCGCTGTGTTTTTTACAGTACCTTTTCTTTTTTGCTTTATTTGTAGTTTGTTTGTTTTTTTCTCTCTTCTCTTTGCGCTCACTTTTGAACATTTTTACTAAGTACTTTGCAGAAAGTATTGTGCGACATGTAATTTTTTGAAGTACTTGAAACGCATTAATAAAATAGCCTTGATCAAAAGCTTCCTTTACTATCTGGTGTGTTGAAGTAAGTAGTATAAATTGCCTGTGTGCTCTGCGAATCTACACTAGTTCAGGGTTTTTGAATTGGTTTGTTGCATATTACAAAAATATATATTTCAAAAGAACAGCTGATGAAGTCTTCAACAAGCCATCACGCATAATCCATTTATATTCAATTTGATCAGTCCAATTGAGTTGCCCCTTTTCTCATAAATGAAAGTTTTGTCAACTGCCCACTCTCGCTGCTCAACACAACTCAATTCCATACAATTATAAATAAATAATCAATTGCTCTCAAGTTGTTGCAATTTTACAGAGGGTGTATATCCTGTCTATTTAAAAAAAAAAAAAAAAATATCCAAGGATGGACTGGCTAAAAATTGTAATCTAAATGCGAAACAATGAACTAATATTGCTAAATATTTATGTGCTATAGAGGAAAGCATCTGTATGGTAGTGCTGACTTGAAAGTGGTCTAGTCACACATCTTCCTCAATAGGTACTGTGGTTGTTTCATCTTGCATTACAAGTTTTCATGATGCACCTGATGATACCTCCCTTTATACGGTACCTTTATATTATGGTGTGTTAGGAGATTTTATGAACAATTCAGTCATATTGAGGCAATTGAAATACACCGCAAACAAACATTTTATTACAGGCTGTTTCTCATTGAAGATATATTACAGCACAAATGCACAGTCAAAGATGATGTTTGCTTGAAGGTTGAATTATTAGATCTCATACTGAATGTATAGTTTCTATACATAAACTCAAGGCCTTTATATATCCTTATACCCTGACTTTTATAAATTATATGAAATAGGACAATGTTCACTGCGGTGGGGGGGAGACGACGACATCTCTTAACCATGTTCAAGTGCTATCAGGTAGTAGGTAACAAGAAAGTTTTACTTCTGCAGTTGTTAAAGTCAGGGTTGCCAGATCTTCACAGCAAAACTTTACAAAAATTAAATTCCAAATGAAAACCACAGACTTGACAACAACACAGACTCTCTACAAAAAATTCCCAGCCAATAAAAAAGCTCTTTGTTTGCAGACATTTGAGGGCAGGATTATGGCTCATAATATCCTCCTGAAAGCACATTATGAAGAAAAAAATATGAGATGGTAGGAAAAATTATTTGGCAATGCTTTTGTGTTCTCTCGCAAACATTGTGCTTTCCACCGAGGAACTTTCGTTCCCGCGAGAAACACATTTTTTTGTAAAGGAATGTTCTTGAGGGAACGCAAACATTTTGCGACTCAAGGCAAAGTTCCTCAGGGGAAACAATCGGTGGCTGCATCCAAAATTGCTTATGAAAAGCATTGTGACAAAAAGTATGAAGGCCTATGTCCGCATAGTTACTCATAAAAAAAGTACACAAATGACCTAACGTTACTCCTTCCAGCGAGATTCTGAAGTGAGTGAGCATTCGATTGACACTTAGCCTAGGCCTAAATTCCACGAGACCGTGGGAGAGGATTTGTGAATGGATGTGAAGCCTAAATCACATACAACATGGCGAATGTAGGACGTCAGATTACATTCACAATCATAGCCTATAGAACATATTTTTTAGCGGTCATGTGAAGTAATTACTTATTAAAAATAGCCTACTAGTCTACTCTATTTTGGACGCAGCCATTTTTCATCTCATCTCATATTTTTTCCACCACCATGTCCCCAAAGGGGCTCCGTAGTACGGAGGATGTGCGGTGGAACCGTGGAACCATAGACAGAAAACTAAGTTAGCATGAGATAAATGTAAATGTATACAATCTTCTGTTTCAAAACAAATATCCGCATACACTTTGCCATCTTTTAATTTCTCAGAGTTAAAACGTGAATAATATATTAAAGGAAATGAAGTTCCCCCGTCCGATAAGTCCTGCTGTGAACACATGATCGCATGTGTGAGGTGAGTTTGCTTTAGCCGTGTTTTATCATTCTCCGCTGCTGCGGCTTCTCGCGCTTCTTTTCACAGCGCACGAACACCTTCTCCTGCAGCGGCTCAAAATACATGCCGTCATCTGTCTGTGCGCAAAACGTAGTTCTGAAGAAGAGAAAAAAAGATCTGTTATGAGCTTCGGCTTTGGTAGCTTTTTTGTGTTGATGCATTTCAAAAAGCCCTATCCAAACACTAGAGGTCGCTAAAATAACTAAGCATATAGAAGCCTGCAATTGTTTTTAAAACCAATCCTGGGGTATTACCATAGACTGTTAAAAAAATGTATTACAAATGTTAACATTCAATGCTGAAGCAAGCTTTTAATCTCTATAGTCAGGATGTCTTTTACCTCAGAACATGTGAGCACGCAATCTAACAGTGTTCTGCTTTTAACACGCTCACCATCATCTGAACAACAAAATGTTATCTGTCCTCTCACACTTACTTCCTCTGGGTCTCTCCAGATTTCACTGTAATCTTCCCCACAGTGAGATGTGGCCCTCTGCTGTCTTTGCCCCAAGGTATCATGGTCTTAAGCGTGCTCCACATGTTTGCCCACGCAGGGCTTCCCTCCCAGGTAAAGCGCATCATCATCAGGTCACCTATATCAGTATCTATAGTGATGAGGAACGTGAAGGTCTTGTTACCCGAAATCTCCTCAACTCTGAAAAAGGAGGGAAAATCGAGGAGTGATTGTTTCATTAAATGTTTGGATTCCTATAATAAACAAGTAGTTTGCAAAAAAAGAAAGAAAAAAGCACTGAATATTAGCCTGCATGAAAGTGATTGTGTGTGCATGCTCTTGTTTGAGATACTATTTTAGTCCATTGCATCTGTTCTTTCTTTCATGTTCCCAACACACGTGTTTCATTCATGCGAAATGAGTTATTGTGATGAGTGCTCTCTGTGTGCTATGAAGGTTAAATTGAGCAGTTCCCCGTGAAGCGGAGCACGTTACTTTCAGCTCTTAGAGCGCAGAACATGAAACATTAATGATGTTCTTCATCCCAGATGCTATTATGCAGTCTTTCATTAAGGAATCTTTATCTCACTGTTAAATCGAGAGCTTCTGCTACTATCACATTCAGTTTGAGCTCTTATTTATGAAACACCAATAGTTATAAACTGTTCTTGTGAATGTAATGATATTATGTGCCCATATATTGGATATGCTTACTATATAGTATGTATTTATCACACCACCAAAGGGAATAGGGATACTTTTTTCATATAGGCTATGTCTGATTATATCAGATTGGGCTTAGCAAAGAGCATTTTAAATGGTTGAATCCTCAAATGCATCCTTATGGTGAATAAATCGCTACAAAGCTCATTACGTTGATGCTCACTAACACTTTACAGAGATGATGTTATTTTAATTTTCAGCTTTTCTAAGTGTTTTGCACACTTACAGAATTATGGGTAAATTTTCACTTTCGCCCAGTGTTCCGGTTAGAGAAACTGTGAGGGTGGGGTCGATCTTGTCAATTTGGTTGATGAACTGGATCCTGAACTGATAATGGAACACTGATAGGGAAGAAAAGTGATGGTGTATTAGCACTAGTCTAAAAACATTTTTCCAAAAACAACTGGAAAACTAATAATTATATTAACATGAATTGCTCAAAAATATTATTCTCAATCACTAACTGTTTTGTTTCTGGACTTCCAGTAAAATGTCTAAACATTTAAAAAGAGGAATTTAACTCAGAAGAAAAATTGCATAAGATATTAATACTTATTTTTAAAGAAAAATACAGTTATATAATTATCTTTCCTGTGTGTGTGTGTGTGTGTGTGTGTGTGTGTGTGTGTGTGTGTGTGTGTGTGTGTGTGTGTGTGTGTGTGTGTGTGTGTGCGCGTGCCATTGTTTATAATACATTGTAGGGACCAAATGTCACCATAAGGATAGTAAAACCTGTGATGACCTACATTATGGGGACCAGCCAGTGGTCCCCACTTTTCAAAAAAGGCTTATCAATCATACAGGATGAGTTTAAAAAAATAAATAAAAAAAATACAGAATGTTTCCTGTGATGGGGCAGGGGCAGTGTAAGGGGATAGAAAATATGATTTGTACGGTATAAAAACCATTATGTCTATGGAGAGTCCCCACAAAGATAGTGAACCAGACGTGTGTGTGTGTGTGTGTGTGTGTGTGTGTGTGTGTGTGTGTGTGTGTGTGTGTGTGTGTGTGTGTGTGTGTGTGTGTGTGTGTGTGTGTGTGTGTGTGTGTGTGTGTGTGTGTGTGTGTGTGTTCATGTTCATGTTTTTCTATCCCAGTGGGGACTTTAACATGAATGCACATGACTCATGTGGACTCGTGTCATCGGAACCAAGCCGATAAATCACATAGTATATACATTTTTTTGAAAATGTAGAAATGTAAAAAGTTTTGTGTGATGGTAGAGTTAGTGTAGGGCAGGGGTGTCCGTCCCTGGTCCTGGAGGTCTACCACTCTGAGGATTTTAGCTCCAACCTCCCAATCAAATGCATCTGAACCAGCTAACCATGGTGTTCAGGTCTGCTGCTTGATACTGACAGGTGTGTTGGGGCAGGGTTGAAACTGAAATTTGCAGGACGGTAGCCCTACAGGAGCAAGGTTGGACACCCCGTTGTATATATGTTATATGTTGTAAAAACATATAATATATAGTTTGTACAGAATAAAAAACATGGAGAGTCTCCACAAAGATAGTGAACCAGATGTGTGTGATTAAATATAATTTAAAAACTAACTGTTAAAATTATTTGTATTGGGGAGAGTAGTTTAACAGCTATAATAACATTTCCTTTTTTACATAATGATAGGAAGTGACTGTTTCGAATCCATTTTGCTGGGTGTCATAGTTTACTTACTCACATTTGTATGGCATGTGTGAACGGGTTTTGAGGAACAGTCTCTTGCTTCTACCAGTGCGAACTTTCTTGATGTCATAACCCAAAGTGTTACAACGGTTCTTTCGGCAGTCCAGACAGTAGCCCTTATCGAAGGCTGTGTTGTCGCTGCACTTGTAGGCCATGATCTGCTTGTCTTTGTTCAACAGGGAGTCAATGAAGAGATGCACAGCGCGCTCATGGGCACACTTCACTGTCTGCTCAAATCCTGAAGTTAGATGGACACAGCATGAGACTTTTGCACTAATAAACAGTTAATAATCAGATTCACTCAGACGGTTAGTTTATCATTCTCACATGTTTGTGTGCTCTGCCGTGTCTAGGTTGAATATGGTGCATCAGGCTGAGTTAGCAGTGATGCAAATACTGCATTGTGATGCTAGAAACTACTGTTAAAATGTTTAGGGTATAGATTTTTTTTTAAATATATACATTCAAGTAAGGACACGTGATCAAAAATGGTTGTAAAGACATTTACAAAAGATTTATTTTGTTCTCTTAAACCTTCTATTCGTCAACACATCTACAAAATATTCAGCACAATGTTTTTATCATTGATAATTATACTAATAAATGTTTATTGAGCACTAAATCAGCATATTAGAATGATTTCTGAAGGATCATGTGACTCTAAAGACTGGAGAAAAAACTGCTGAAAATTCAGCTTTGGTATCACAGGAATAAAATAAATTTAAAATAGAAAAAAAATCATTTTAAATTTCATAATATTTTCTGCAAATTATTTTTACTGCGTTTGATCACATAAATGCAGGCTGGGTTTAGCATAACCATTAAAAAAAATCTTTAGCAAGTATGTAGTGTAGATCTGTTTCTGGTTCATTTTTACAGTTTGTACAGTCTTTCTGCTTCAGTTTTCCCCATAGGGATATTTAATTGCCTGAAGGCATATCTCAGTAGGAGAGCAGAATCTAAGAGGGATTTGGAATAATTAAGTTGTGAGGATGACAGCTGCTTTTATGTGGTCTATGCCTTTCATCTAGAAAGCTGTCTTTAGTAGTCAGCCATTCTCAGTGTCATTAATGGGATGTTTTGAATGTATCTCATCCTAATCTGACATTTGAGGATGAACCTGCCCCATTTCTCTCTCCCCCTGTCCATCCATCCAGCCATTCATCCAGCTATCCATCCAAGCAGCTCACCCATGATCCCGTACTGGGCTAAATGTGCATAGATGTTTCGCATGTCCAGCTGGCACCCTGGTTGAAATGATCCTCCATTGGGGTAAAAGTCAAAGTGGGCAACAGGTTGTTTGATGCCCACACTGAGTCCCATGCGCTGATGGGTAAATGTATGGATGGCATCCACAAACATAGCATCCTCAGGTGAGAGTCTGTCAGTATGAGACATTCCCTCAAACAATGGACCTGCAGGATCCAAGCCTATTTACAAACAAGACACACTTTAAATATAGTTAAATAAAGCTTTTGTCATGTTCAAAGTGTTTGGTGAGAATTAAGATGTCAGATTTAACGTCATTGTATGTATTAACAGTATTTATTAGACTGACAACATCTCACCAGTGATTCTTCCCAAGGTTTTCCCAGACAAAGCTAGGTTACTTCCAGCAAATCCAGATATATGAGCGCCAAGGCTGTAGCCAATCAAATGCACTTTTCCCACTGGAAATTGTTTGAAATCCTGTTATGGACACTTACAGATTAATGTCAAGTAGTACATGGGATTTTAAAGGATGTTTGCTGTTGGTAAGCAAAGCTGTGTACAGTAATGTTTAAATCATTAGAGTCAGTTTTTTTAAATAAATACAGTCTTTTACTCAGCAAGGATGCATTCGATATATCAAAAGTGATCTATAGATTCAAATAAATGCTTACTTTTTTACTTACACTATCCATCAAATAATCCTGAAAAAATAGTTTCGACAAGCACACCAAATCAGTATTAGAATCATTTGTGAAGATCATGTGACACTGGAGTAATGATGCTGAAAATTCATTTTTGCCATCACAGGAATAAATTACACCTTAAAATATATTAAAATATTCACAACTGTTATTTTAAATTAAGATAGTATTTTACACTATTATGCCTTCTGCCTAAAAATCCTACTCTTTCAGTTCCATGATGTAAGGACGGCTGTATGTAGCCTATTCCTTTGGGAAATACATTTTTGCAGCCATAACTGTAAAGACATTTGTATTCCCAATCTAACCCTTACCTCTAGCCACCTCAGAAGATAGGCAATATCCTGTCCCACTGTGCGTGTGTTCTGAGCTGCTATAGGATAGTGCTGGTGTGCCAGACTCAGCCAATCTGCAATCATCACATTGATGCTTCCCTCTGAGCTCTTTAGTGCTGATGCCAACCTGGAAATCCAGTTCTCCATCATTCCGTCCACCTACGGGAGGAGGATTAGATTTTTCAATGACCCGTTGCTCTCCAGTTTTGCAAGTTAATTTCGTCTTTATCAGACTTGAAACAACTTTGCATAGCTGTTTGCAATGCATGCCAAGGTCTTTGTGACCTTTTGTACATTTGAACTATTGATCCGTTTTTCTATTAAATAAATTAACTCACATACCGACCAGCCATGAATGATGATAGCCAGAGGATGGCTGCTGTTAAAACCACAAGCGTCCAGTGTGCGAGGCTGGAAGAGCTCAACTGTGCACATATCCTCTATGTTTTTCCCATCAGTGTAAAGCCTGAAGACTGATTTAGGTTCGTAGGGCGTCTTCATCCTCTCTCCAGGCACAATGTCTGTTAGTATGGTCATACACAAACTGAAAGTCTCAGTCAGTTCATCACTGTGGTGGCCATGTTGTAAACTGATAAAGTTACACCATTGTAGATTGTACAATAGTCCTGGAATATTTATATTTGTGGATAAACAGAAATGCAATATTGTTGCATTAAAATTATACAAGTGAAAATTAGAAGCATGTTTATATCTCAGTTTTTAGGTGAACTTTGAGTTTGAGTCAAGGCAATAAAATGTTTTCTCACCGCTTTTGCTGAAGAAATGAACATGATGGATATTCTCACATGCATAAAACGTTTAATTTGCATATTTAATATGGAATTGTTCATGAAACAAACTATTACACGTGTTTACCCAATTTTTAATGCATGCTCATTATTTTTAATGCATGCCCCCCCCCATAATACATATATAATATGAAAAATGTCTAATGTGAGTGTGTGATTTTTCTGAACTTCACATTCTGATTCAGCTTCATTATCATTTAATTTCACATGCAGTTTTTGCATTTGAGAAATGTGAATGTTCAGCAAGGCCAACGTGCAAATGTTGAGGTATTCATTTCTTTTTCAGTTTTTTTATTGATCCTTTTCCGCATCTGTGATTTTATTATTTTTTATAGATGTAACTACAAGTTTTTCTCTCAGTAGTGATTAAATCAAACATACTAAAATTACTGCTTACTATCAATACAAATCCATTCCTCCTCGATGTTTGACGGTTTTCTATTCCTTACATACTGGACTTTTCTTATATAGATCTTATATGTCCTGGTGTTTTGGTTTTTTGTTTAGATATATTTCCACTTCATTGAGTGGCACAACAGTTCATCTATAGTGCATGTTACAATGCCCAGTGAATAAAAGGTGGAGTGGAACATGCTTCATTGCTGAAAAGTTACTCAGATGATCATACATTTAAATTCTGTCATAATTTACTCAGCAATATATTGTATGCATGTGATTTACTTTGTTCTGCAGAAAACAAAATATTATATTTTGAGGAAAGTTTTTGCCCATGCAATGAATGTGGTCCAATTGGACTGACAAAAGTCATTATGGACAAAACAAATATTTAAAAGTATCTCCTTTTATGCTCTATAGACAGTGATGTCTGGAACAACATGAGGGTGAGTGAATGACAGAATCTTCATTTGTGGGAGAGCTATATTATAGTTATAAGCGTAATTTATCCTCACCTGCTCTTCCATCAGTCAGTTGTGAGATAATCAGGCAGAAGGACACTGTTTTAATAAGAGTCTTCATGTTTAGGCCACTTCAGGAGCCCACACAGATAATCCAAATATTTGCTGCCTCTCCTTTTCTCAGACAAGAAAGAAGAGCACTGTGAGGCAGGAGATAGTCCATTGAAACTCTGGGGGGGAGGGATCAGTAAATATTCAAATGAATCGAGCTCATGGAAAAGTTACTCTTTTTGACCTTTTGTTTGCAGCCAAATGATAGCCTGCCCCAATTGGCTGCATGTTGTTACATTAGAATCATGCCATGATTGGTGGGAAAAAGTCTTGTCAGAAACGGTTCAAAAAGGCACATTGCTGATAACATGACTATGCAAATACCATGTCTCTAAATGTCATTCAGAGAAGAGGGATGTCTGGTGATGATTTAACTCTGATGTTTTAACTACGCTCCCCCATTAAAATATACTGACTATAAGTAACTTTGCAAGTACACTGTAAAAAATGATATGTTCAATAAGTTATGACAACAATGTTTTTACATTGTTTTAACTCATCAAAATAAGTTAAGAAATGTTAAAATTGTTTTTATTAGTTATACAAGATTTAGCTCATTTTTTTTAGTCAGTTTAACATAATTTAAGTTGAAATAACTTAAACATCCAACTCGATTGTACTGCAAACGATCTATCTATCTATCTATCTATCTATCTATCTATCTATCTATCTATCTATCTATCTATCTATCTATCTATCTATCTATCTATCTATCTATCTATCTATCTATCTATCTATCTATCTATCTATAAATCTATCTATAAATCTATCTATCTATAAATCTATCTGTCTTTCTGTCTGTCTTTCTGTCTGTCTGTCTGTCTGTCTGTCTGTCTGTCTAATCATGTCTGTCGGTCATTCTATTGTTTTATTGACATGCGTAATACCTATTAATTTACATTTTTATGCACAACATCTGTTATTCAATGTTATAGAGCTTTTAAGTAAACAGGACAGAGGGGTCATCGTTCGCCTATACCTTTGCTTGTCCTGACTAATTCAGGAAATCAGTCAATATGGGTACACATTGCAGTTTCAGATCAACTGAAATTCTCAAAACTACTTGTTCAACCTCCACATCATCCAGTCAATTGTGCACATCGTAAAAAAAAAAAAAAATCTTTTGAACAAATTGCAAATGCTTTCATTGCAAATTAATTGTGTAATTAATTATGCACAATTGTCTATTTCCTACATTATCAATTGCTTATGTCAGGTTGATCAAAATATATTATACTGGTTCCCTTTTGAATAGTCTTACCTCTCAAAACATGTAACCATTAGTTCCTTGCATAAGTCATTAAATGCAAAATGGTTTGTCATAACTATTAGACTTTTTTTGTAATGTGTCCTGAATTAATACATTTTTAATTTCACTAATGAAATTCGAAAGGTAGCGGCCAAGTGCTTGGAGAACAACAGTGTCCTCAAATCCTTCAAACATTTGTAGAACAGAACAGGTATATAATCACTTACTATATTGTAATACTATATACTTAGTTACTGCTGTATTACAGTAGTCCACTTACATTTTACATTATGCAGTGAATATATACTTTATGAAGACTAGAGTCTTGTCTTTTTCTTTCCATTGTCCAATCAATATCCCACATAGAGTACAATGACACAAGAACTTTTCAGTCTGATTGCACTGACATGTTCATTGGCATAAATACTTTGTTTTGAGATATTTTGAGTAATTTAGGCTTTTGCAGGTAATCCATTGTGTGGTAATCCATTCGTGTGTTGTCTTCGTACGAATTGTTTTAAGAAATGCACTTACTGGTTTGCAAATGGTAAATGGACTGCATTTATATAGCGCTTTTATCCAAAGCGCTTTACATTTTTGCCTCACATTCACCCATTCATACACCGACGGCGATGTCAGCCATGTAAGGCGCCATCCAGCTCGTCGGGAGCAGCTGGGGTTAGGTGTCTTGCTCATGGACACTTCGACACTTGGTCAAGTGGAACAGGGGATCGAACCACCAACCTTCTGGTTCGTAGCCAACCTACATGAACCACTGAGCCACTGCCGCCCCTCAAATCTGAAGGATGATTAAAGAATCATTCAACTCAATGATGTTGTTGAGAATTTTCTAAATTATAATAAAATAAATTCCTTGTGCAGAATGTTGTTGTTTCACAGAATGGTTGGCTGATGAACATGCTACAGTCAGATTGGCAGAAACAGAAGGGGCTTATGTATGTATGCATAAACTCAGTGGGTTCAGTGAGCTGATGGTGATTGGCAGAATCAGATGTGATAGTGATTAAATCAGGTCAGATACAGTTGTGCAGGTCAGTGCAGTCAGAGCTGTTTATTTCATCACTCCCTACAACTAATGAGCTTTACTACAGCATGTGGTTTATTGTACGAGTGTGCAATCTTGTGGAATGTATACGCCAAAATGAGTTTTGGCGTGCGTATGGTATGCGGTTTTTCGAGTGCATATGATACGCATTTTATGGCGTATTATAAGTACGAACCCCCCACCCCACCACCCTAAACCTACCCAAGAGCGTGTCATGCCCGCCATAAAGTGCGTATCATATAGGCCTACAGGCGAAAAACTGCGTAGCATTTGCACGCCAAAACTCATTTTGGCGTATCCGTTCCACGAGATTTCACACTCGTACTATTGATACGCGTTACCATGAGATCGTGTTAGGTTTATCCACCGGTCTTCTGCTTTACTGAATATGCAGAGTTGACTCAATGTTTATCTCCAAGCAAATAAATTCACAAATGTAACATTTGAGCATGTTTTGCAAAGGTCATTATCATTATCATCTGAGAAGGTCAATTAGTGTCTTATGAAAGGACTAAAACTGACTGTGATACAGTATACAGACATAACAGGGGCGTTTTTAGGATTTTCATTTTAGGGGGGTTATTAGCCCCCATTGAGGGTAGCCTATGGAAAAAAAATATCACACTTTAGTTTGGGGTCCAAATTGTGCTATTAACTAGCTACTAACATGCATACCCATAGAATATTGGCTGTACATGTGCATTTCAAGATGTTCTGAAGGCAGTAGAATATTTGTCTTTCTTATCGCCACATCTCTCTTTTTCTCTGTTTTTTATCTTGCCCTGTTTCTTCCCCTCATAACGCTGAGCTTTGACTGATATAGACTAGTTTTTCCATTTTCGTTAGTGAAGAAAGTAAAAATATGGTTTACATATTAACATACTGATATTTATATGTTTTATGAATAATTTTTTTAGACATGTTAATTTAGGTACTGTTTATTAAAGTTTAGGTTTATTGAATTAATTCACTATATAAACACCTTCATTGCTAATATGCCCAATACTGAAAAAAACTGAGATTTTTTATTTATTTAGGCAACTGAAGGTTACAAATGGAATTATATTAATTTACAATACAAAACACATTCATTATCAATATGCCTAATCTGATGAAAATGGCTTTGTTAATATTTCTTGTTCGTTAATTAGGCCTAGGCTACATTATGAATCATATAGGCATATTTTCAAATCAAAATGACGAAATTAGACAAATGATTATTAATTTGCCTGAATTTTTTGTCTATTGTTTAACATTTCTAACTTAAAGCAGCAGCTGTCAAACATAAATGTTTATTTCAACTGCTTACATTTCTCTCACTTTACGTTGTCGAGTTGCACTGCTAAAATTCGCGCTCAAGGCCTCAGCAGTTTCTGTCTGAACATAAAGCCCGCCTACTCTGATTTGATTGGTTTTCTCAAATATTTTGGCATTGACGAGCGGTGACAGACCAATGAGGCTCAGATTTACACACACACACACACACACACACACACACACACACACACACACACACACACAGACAGTCACACACCTCTGCTTCTGACGTGCGCTGTGCTCGGCGCCGCTCCGGCAGCGAATTGATGAACTCAACACAGACCAGTTTCATGTTTTAAAGGTTAATCGCATATTTTTTAGGGGGGCTGGAGCATAAGTTTAGGGCCTAGCGACGCCCATGAGACACAATATAATGGTTGCTGTGGTCTAAATCCTTATTCACATGAAAACAGACATGAGTTATGTATAACAGTATGTTTATTTTATGTCTAGTCTACAATAGCAGAATGACAGGACATGTATTCAGCATTTTGAATGTAGTAATTAATCTCAAAACGTTTCATTTAAAAGAGAGCAAAAAGTTTTTACAAAAATCTGAAACTGAAATAACATGATAAAAAGACAAAAAAATATATATATATTTAATATGATCTCTTTGAATTGCACAAACAACTGCTATTAATTCAAGTGCCAAGAAATAAATTACTAAAATAATTTTTAAAATGAGAGAAAAAAAAACATAGAAACATACTTTTCCCCATAATCAATAGCTACAAAATACCTACTGGAGCTGCGACGGATGCTTTAAAAAGATCACTTTAAGCTTTTCTATGCCTATGTGAACATGTCTAAATATGGTATTATACACAATACTGCTTTTCCTCTACATTTGATACACTGTAGCATAAAGACACATGTATTTCTGCTAATATTAAATAATTGATCACCGGTTTATTTTTAGCATGCATTGCAACATTCATCTTGTTACCTCATGCATGTTACCTTATCAGCAGTTATGCATGCAGTTCATTTATATGTTGTGCTGATTTGTCCTCACTTAACCGATTACAGACAATGAGGACTGTTCATCTTTGAGTAAACAGAGTAGACAGTAAAGTACCCTCTTCCTTCATTTAAGAGAGAGGGAAAACAGACAAAGAAGAAGACAAATAGAAGTATTGGACATAGGAATGACGGACATTATAGGTATAATCCTAGAGTAGTTCAACTCTCTCTTGCTGAGTCTGGACAAACTGCATTGACTGTGTCTTAAGAAAAAGGAAACCTGAGAAACCAGTCGGAAATCCTGATTATCTCTAAATACAACCCAGAGAATATAATATAGAGGATCTATAGCACCTGCAATCGTTTACTGGCAGTGGTGTGATGGTAACGGAACTGTGAAGGCTTTCCATAAAATACCTGATTGTTTCTGCATGTTGATGGAATGAATTCTCTATAGTTCTACTTCTGTTAAAAACATGAAAAACAGCTACAATTATGCATAATTAACACTTGCTGTCTTTTATAGCTGCTTGGTTTAATGAATGTACTTAGCAAAAGACTCAGAAAAGATATCTAAGAGATCTAGGAGGAAAAGACAGAAGAAAAGAGAGTTTCTAGCTTGAGGTCAGTGGTGAAGGAAAAGATACCATACTTTCCCTGTCTTTTTAGTTAGCGGTGTTTAATTCATATTTATCGTGGAAGCTGTTGTCATCTTCAAGGTTCTTCTCAGGTTCAGGATGGTGCAGCTCAATCATTAGGAAGTAGATCACTGCTCCAACCACACCTCCCACCAACGGCCCGACCACTGGAACCCACCACCAGCCATTTCCAGCACTGAACACACACACACACGCGCACGGCACAGGTGAGAATAAAGTCAAGTGCAAAATCTGAATGTAAGAATTTTTTAAAGAGAAATATTATTTCGAATTTTACATTCAACATACTATAGTCACAATCCTCAGGATTTTAATTAGTCAGCCACAACAGTCAAATGTCTGAGACACACACTACATTTTCAAAAGTTTGGGGTCTGTATTTTTAAGGCATCGAGGCTGCATTTATTTGACCAAAATATTACAATTTAATATAAAATACATTTATTTTTAACATATTTTAAAATGTTATTTATTCCTCAGATGCAAAGCTGAATTTTCAGCATCATTACTCAAATGATCCTTCCGAAATCATTCTAATGCTGATTTGATCCTCAAAAAAAACCATTACTTATTATTATTAATGTTGCGACAACGCTCTGCTGCGTACTATTTTTGTAGAAACCATGATACATTTTTTAGGTTTCTTTGATGAATAGAATGTTCAAAAGAAAAGCATCGATTTGAAATAGAAATATTTCATAACATTATAAATGTCTTTACTTATGATCAACTTTATGCATTCTTGCTGAATTAAAGTATTCAATTATATAACTTGCTGACCTCAAACTTTTGAACAGTAGTGTAAGTAACCAAATATTGCACATTGTCCAAATACTTTTTGTGACCACTGTATATAAATTATATGTGAATTTATATAGGTGTCATTTTAGATATTGATCATTCAATGACTTATTTTTTTATATATATTAATTATTTATGTATATATTAATTGGATAACATTAATGGTGCAAATGCATTTCTCGAACTTCAGTTTTGATTCTATATCAGTTGTAAATTGCAGTTAAGGTTAAAGGTTGAAGTAGACTGGACACGCATGATTGATCAGGAATGTGCCTGTGCATTACTGGTGTATCGTGGGATTGAAGTGTTGTTCTGTTGTCAGACTGATGGATGATGTCAACACAGAGTTGGTGTCTAGTCTTGCTGCGCAGACACTAATGCATTCAATGTAATCTGTGCTTAGTGTGTCACTCCAGTGCTCCCTGTCTGCGGCCCTCTTTCCCTCCCTCAATCCCTTGATCCTTTTATAGGCTACTGAGAAAACAAGTGCTCTGTGTCCTTCAACCTGCTCTACAAACAGGTTGGCAGAGGTAACTGTAAACAAACGCATTGCCACTCCATACAGACACTTTGCTTCACTGAATTTATGCAATGCTCCTATACACTATAGTGTTTATAATGTATATGCTTGCTTGTTGCAATTATGACACCAGAGCAATTTGCACTCAGGTGACCCATAATCTGTCTTCGAGTTGGAAGACAAATTAAGCAAACAGATCAAGCACTTCCTCACGTAGTCAACTGATATGTGATTAGCTCTTTTGGACGTCACACTGTGTTTGTAGTTGTAAAATATTTGACAGCTGAATGACCAATCAGTAGGTTTCAAGAGATTTGCGTGAATGAATTTTTTTTATTTGTGATTGTAAACACAGCAGTATTTATCCACCTCTATTGCATATGTTAGATCATTATTTTATACAACACTCCATCCTTCTTTACTCACTTTTCTGGTTTTGAACTGTGCATTAAATCAGACAATCTTTCTCTGACAATGAACTACATAACTGTGATCGCTAAAAGCAGAGTTAAAGTAAAAGCCGATGACTTATTTCCCTTTAATATGAAAAGTTAGAGGAATAAAATACATCCTGTCTTTGGTTGTGCCACTCTGAATATTTATGCAAGGAGACTGCCCCACGTACATTTTTAAAATTGCTTCAATATGCAGGAGATACACAAGTGCATTGAAAAATTCATTTGCTCTGTCAGACGAATGGTGATAGGCCTTTGCACTTAAAGTCTATTCTGAGTTTCTAAAGATGCGTTGATGTGAAGTGTGTGTCTGTTTTTCACTTGCTGGTTGAATTCTATATCAAAGGGTAACAATTGTGTTAAAGTACACACTCACCCATAGACAAACTTCCCTGTTACTGTTATAAGCAATAATATGTGAGCCGCACTGGCTCACAAGTCTCAATGAGTTGTTGTTTTCCATGATACCACACAGCAAAATCTCCAGTGTTGAAATCCTGATTAAGGAATAGTTATTCTACTTATTTTAGTTTATAAAGTTTAAAATATGGATATATTTCTTACACAAACACATCGCATTGCTTTAGATTTATATCATTTATTGCTGAATGATATAAATAGGGCTCGATTTCTCACATCGTTTTGTGTCTTAAGATATCAATGTCGTCATGAGCCACAGGGCTCTTTGTGCATGTTGTCTAAGCAGGTTTTTTTTTTTTTTTTTTTTTGCTCACATAGAATTGTTACCCATTCACATGATTATATGACCTACACACAACAACGGTTGGAGTTAAAAATCTTAATTTGTGTTCTACTGCAGAAACAAAGACACTACATGTTGGATGCCCTGGGGGTAAGCAGATAAACATCACATTTTCATTTTTTGGTGACCGATCCCTTTAAATGTATTTGTTGTTTCTATTTGTGTTTTTAGGAGTGTTTCTATAATGCACACTTAGGGAGTTAAAATGTACTCTGTGAGTAATGTACATTTTTCACACTTTAAAACGTGTGATTTTTAACTCCTAAATAAAGGCAGTCATGTATACATTTCATGAGTGTTAATTTTGACTCAAATTGAGTTATATGTACACTGGCTTTTTTGCTATCCACAAATGAACAGACAGTCTATAATATTAAGACCTAAAATCTAAAATAATTTCGAATAATGGACCTAAATTGATCTAAAATATCCCACATCAAATGGTTTTCCCTAATAGTTAAACAAGGGTTCACATAAGATATAACAGATAATGTTTGCGTGATTATTCGCCAGGACAGATATGTTAAAATACTAAAATTCTGTGTATAATATATGTAAATCGGGATTGAGGCGTCTTTGTGTGCTTTGGAGCTGTCAGTCAGTGCAAGTGAGATCGTTCTCAGGGACAAAGGAAAGGTACTCCTCTCTATAAACATACAAATAAAGATATGTAGATGTTTCATTGCATTGGGATCGCTAGACGAGGGCTTAATTAACTATTTTTTGTTAAAACCCTCAAAATTGACCGAAATCATTCTGAATAATTTTGCCAGCATGGGTCACATACATATAAGGGAAGAAGTAGAAAATCCAACCAACAATAATAAAAAGAGTATGTTGATGCAGCAAAGGTTTTCTGTACCTGAACACATCAAAGCCCCATCCTGCTATAGCAGTAAAAAGACGTGGTCCCAAGTCTCTGGCAGGGTTGATCGGATAGCCACAGTTCAGCCCCATGGACACTCCGATAGCCAAGATGCTCAGACCAATAACCACAGGCTCCATCCCTTTAGGTGCCCCGATGTTCTTCTTATCTACTATGGCTAAGATACAGAGGACCAGGGCACCTGTACCGATCACCTGTGTAAATAGAGACCAATGATCAGCAAAACATCTCTTATGGAAGCTTGTTTTGTCTCAAAGAAGAAAAAAAAGTCATTGTGCGCTCATTTTTAAATCTCATTGTGAGATTTAGGCCCGGTTTCACAGACAGGACTTAGAGTAAGCCAGCCTAAGTTCAATTAGGACATTTAAGTAGCTATTATAAACTTGCCTTAGAAAAAAAACTTTACTGGTGTGCATCTTAAAACAAAACAATAGCACTAGCTTAAAGGGTTACTTCAGTGATTAGCATATGGCTTTGTATCAGTAGAAACCCTGGAGTATATTCAAATTATTGTGCTTTCCCCCCTCATATCTCCCTGAGACAAGAGATTAATGCATTTTATTTCTGGAAAAATTCCTCCTATGATGCAAATTGACGATTTTTGCATCATAGGAGGAATGTTTGGCCAAAGGCTATAAGACTACAGCCAGCAGAGGGAGCCATTTCCGCACGTTTTGAATCCGCGCATGGGGGATGGGAGATAACACTCAGCTTGCAGGGAGAGCTCAGCTGGCAGCTACAGGCACTCATTTAAACTGAGATATTGTGTGCAATGTAAGTCTTTTAACTTCTCAAATTAATTTCTATGAAAGTTAAGCTTGTAAAGGCATGAACTGAAATGCGCCAGACTGAACTCGCGTTGTGAATGTATGCCGCGAGTGTAGTCACGATTACCTCAGCTCTCATCACTCGTGCAGTTAGTGCTCAGTGCTCAGTGCTGTGATACTCGCGAGGTGACTCACTCATTATATTGAACAGACACGTTCAGTTTTTTATTGTAGTGTCTTCTCTAACTCAGTCACTGTAATCAAGTTGGTGGCGTTGGCAATGGCACAGGGCAGCGAAGCATTCTGGGAATTGTAGTCTTTCATCCCCATGGGACAAAAATACATTTTCTGTCTTTTCTCAGTCTAGAAGACACCAAATTCAAAAATAATTTCACATTTCTACTACATTGATGACCCAGTTTAAATACAGATTCATCTTCCCAGCGCTGAAGTTCCCCTTTAATTCAGAGCAAGTTGCTTTCATTTGACACAGCTCAGACATGCGCTGTAAAAAAAAGTGTGATTTCTCCACCAGTGATTCCTATACTTATGTTTTATTTAACTTCAAGAAACAATAGTCTATCATTCAAACCACAAGCTTTAACACCATCCCACTGTTTATTAACCATTGAGATCATGTTTATAATAATGAATTACTGTGTTTCACTCACCTGATCAATAAATCCATTTAACAATGAGAGTCCTTCATGTGGATATGATGCAAAGATACCTGCTGTGGCATTTTTACCAGTTACAAGCAGATGTCCATCAGTGAAATTTGCTAAGGCACCTATGGACAAAGGAACATTTTTTTATGTGTTTTATGATGTTGCTGCAAAGGACATAGTAGTTATATTTCAACATCCAACACTTTTTCAACTAGAAATGTTTAGAAATGAATTAACAGGAAGTAATTTGATGACTGTTCAGAGTAATTTTACTCTGGAAGTGTTAAATCTAATGTCTAAACGAAATCTATCAAAGGTCAGAACAAGCCAGATATTTTGAGTTGTGTGTTTAATATAAGTATGTATGTGCGATACACTTTGGCAGACTGCCATAGAAGAGGAGTCCATAACAGAAGATATAACATAGAAGTGCCCTGAAAACTTACCATAGTACAGACAGTAGACAGCACAAGAGCCGGCAAAGGCACCAAGAAATTGAGCTGCCACATAGACTGGAAATTTCTTTATTGGGAGTTTCCCCACGACAACCATAGCCAGAGAGACAGCAGGATTCAAATGTCCACCTGCAATGAGATGCAATAATTGAGAGACTGCAAACCTTTGATGACAGCTAAGTGTTTGTAAAGGTTTAAGTGGTCCACTATTGCATGGTAATTTTGTATTGATTGAGGTTTGTATAAAAGCATGCTGAGGTTTTTTATGGTATAGATTATCATCTATTACAATAAAAGATATACACGGCATCATCCATTGCAAACTCACAGTTATACGATTTCTCTCACTGCTATATATGTATATATTCTCACTTCACCCCCGTTAATCCAGAGAGTTCCTCATAAACACTGTCTACAAAAACTAGTTGAGGAAGTCAATGGGAATTGGGTCTGACATAATCTGACTGAGTCTTCTGACATCACAGCAGGGCTTAGAAGTAACTCTGCTTGGACATAAGAGCGCTCAGGCCTGCAGAACTGTCTCTGACCCCACCGTACACACACTGCTTCAGCACTAATGCCAACAAAACACAATCGAAAACAATGGCCTTTCCTGACCCACGTAAACCTGAACTGATGTCTCAATGCTGAAAAAATGTAAAAATTCAGTAAATAATCCCCTTGTCTGGTTTGTTAATTTTTCTTGATTTCTAGTTTTGAATCATTGTAATAATCATTAAGCAGGAATCCAGTCTTGTTGTTTGGGTCTTTTGAACTTCATCACATTGAAGAGAGAAGAATCTAAAATTCAACACTACATATTACACATATTACACATATTAGACAAATATTTTTTTCAATTATGTACTTCATGTCAGTTAAAGGCTTAATAATTATGGGCAAATGCTCACACCTGACTTCAACCTGGTACATTTGCTCCAGAAAAGCTCATTAGTTCAATACTGAATTCATCATCACAGCATGTAAGATTATCACATTCACAGTCATGTGGGCTGCTGGGCAAACCAACTTATTCATGCACAAATGCACACTTTTCACTGTACAACTCAGCCTATATTTAACACTGCATGCATATAGATTTATATATGGTTCTGCCTGTATGCAGTGAGAGGAGAGAACCGCTGGCAGCAAATGATGAGGAACAGATCTGAAGCTCATGACTTGTCACCCCGATTATTCAGTTGCATGCATCACCAAAATAACATTTACACAATTGTGAACTTTAGGTCTAGAAGCTGCTACTGATGAATAGATCAAAGAGACTATTGTTGCTGTTGTTAATAATTTAAAAAAAAAATTATACAAAAATTCTGTTTGCAACTTTCCTTTTTCCTTCTGTGTTTAATTGCAATAAAAACGATATTTCTTTAATAAAATGCAAACATGAATAAAAGGACAATGAATAGCAATAACTACTATTATTATGATGATGAAATAAAATATTATTAAATGTTTATCAAAAATTCTAACATGAATAGAAGGGAAATGTATTAATTATCCAATGCTTTTTTTGTTGAAATAATCGGGTTTTTTTCACTACGTAACTAATACTATTAGTACATTTTTTGGTGAACGATTGTTGAAGAATGCAAGTAGCTAGTCAAGTTTGTTTCCCAAAATTGTATTGTTGCAAATATGTAATTAAACCACATTGGTTAAAGGGTTAGTTCACCCAAAAAATGAAAATTCTGACATTAAATACTTACCCTCATGTCGCTTGACACCCGTAAGACCTTTGTTCATCTTATGAACACAAATGAAGATGAAATCCGATGGCTCAAAAAGACCTCCATTGGCAGCAATGACATATCCTCTCTCAAGACCAATAAAAGGCACTAAAGACATTGTTAAAAAGTCCTTCTCACTACAGTGGCTCTACGCTCACTTTATGAAGCGATGAGAATTAGTTTTTGTGTGCAAAAAACCCCCTAAATAACGACTTTATTCAACTTTATTCTTGTCTTCCATCCAGGCATCTGACAACTAATATAGCACCACGAAGCATGCGCCAGAATATGACGTAGAGCAATCGGAAGCCAGGAACTTTGTTTTCAAGCAGAGGAAGACATATCTAAGCTGCTGAATTCTACATTGATTGTGCTTTAGGTCTTGGCGTAGTAGTGCTCAAAATGGCAAGTGGTAAAATGTGCATCTCCTGGATTCCTGCCGGCTCTACGTCATATACTCATATTTTACGTCAAAAAATATCCTTGTTGCTTCATAATATTATTGTACAACCACTGGAGTTAGATGGACTTTTTAACGACGTCTTCAGTACCTTTTATGAGTCTTGAGAGACTAAATGCTAAACGTGTCCTCACATCTAAGTTGTTGATTACTGTGACCCTAATCATAATCAGAACATAGTGCAAAGCATCCTGTAAACATTTAAAGCTAAGATTCAGGAGGTTTTGGGCCAGAGAGATCTCCTCAAGCCCTTAAACTTGGAGAGAGTGTAGTGGTTGCATTTCAAGATCTCGTTTCATCGCTATTCTGAAGTAATTCAATTCACACCTTCGTTGTTAATAGAGAGAGAGGCGAACAGACGCAGGTATGAATCTCATCTCTCTTTTTCATATATCCACCCCCCCTCTGTCTTTTGATGATTATTGAAAATAAATGCTACAAATCATTCATTCAAATTAATACACATTTGTGCACTACTTCTATGTGTCCAAAGTTCAAAGATCTAACGAGCCACAACTGATGAAAATAAACGTAGATTTGACCCTTCCGGTCAAATATTGTGCAGCAAACATCAATAACAGCTTTAAGTTGGTAAATGGCCATGGTATAAACAGGATAATCCACGTCTAGCTGTGCATTAAATGATTGATGATCTTTGGAGCATATGATACATACAATATGTGGAAGAACAACACATGCAGATGACTTGCTTTCTGGCAAGTCTAGATTTTGATCTACTACTCATTCGTAAATGAGATTATCTGGAGTCTATTCACCTGAGAGCAGTGAGGTTAGTCTAAGTGGATCTGTGTGCAGTCAATTATTGCTAATAATGTTTTGCCACATTGTCCTCGCACTCTTATTATTATTATTTTTGTCCTGTTATTGCTTCTCATACAGGAAATAACAAAAGAAATTACTGGAATCATCTGCGTTATTTTACCACAGTATAATAAAAGCTTCACCTCACCATAATCCTTGAGGAATTCACTTAATGAATACATTTCCAGTCTGGTATATCAAACCCGACACACGTCTCCTCTTGACTCTAACAAGTTTTAAGAGCATGTAACTGACCTATCGCTTCCTTCTCTTCCCGGTTCATCACTACAGTATATTTTTAGGGAAAACATTTTTCCCCTTTAAAATGTCAAAGAAATGCCTCAAATACAATAAGCACAATTTCCTCCGCTATTATTTTGTTCATTAATCCTAAAATTATGGAAGCACAAGTCTGTTATGCACTGAAGCAAATCCACCCTTTACACTCTCTCTCTTTGGGGTCAAAGGTCAAGATGGAATACTCAGCATGGGGCATATTTGATCCAGCTGTCTAAGGCTTATTACTGCATGAAAGACTTTTTCTGCCTCACTAGCCTTTTTACTTTTTTGACCAGATTTTTTGTTTTAATCATTTTATAGTTAAGCCATTTATTTGTTGTCGGTTATGGATATTGTTGCATATGGCGAAAAGGTGAGTAGATTGCATGTTTTGAAGAGCATGATCAAAGATCACAAACTACTGTGAAAAACAGCCATGATGGGTAGTTAAATATGACCTTTGAAATGAAAAGATGCATTGAACTCTGCTGTCCCAAGCTAATGCATTTTCTCAATGAAATGAACATGCATTTTGGAAAAATTGCAACAAATTGCAAAGTTCCATTAAATTTGTGTATTATATGTTATAGCAGACTATAGGTACCTGACTGTAAGGTGAATTGAAGTTTAGGCAGTATCTGTGTATGTTAGACAGCTCTACTCTCGCCAGTGTGTCCAGTTACCTGACACGCCACCTGCCATGTAAACGGCCAGTGTCACCCCTAGAGTAAAGCCAAGGTGGATGGTGAGAAGTTCTCCATGTGTGCCACTGCTAAGGACCTTTTGGGCCACTGAACCACAACCGAACAGCTGTAAACAGGAAATGGGCAGAGAGAAGACAATTTAGGAAGACAATTAGTGGAAAAAGCTAGTGCCATGCAGATAGGAAAAGCACTCTTGTTGTGGAGCACTTATTCAAAACTAATTAGTATGGCAGCTTGTTCCAAACCTCAGTCCATTATGGTCAGGGCGGCACCCCAAAGCAACTAAATCTGTCATGTTCAATCAAAATCTTTTCACTTAATTAACAGCAGTAGAAAACACTGTAGAATAAGTCTATTTCACGTTTTAATATCTCAATTAAAAGTATAATTAATAAATAATAAAAGTCAAAGAAGATTACTCATCAAAATATCAGGTCATAATTTTGTTGGTAAATGTTTTCTTTAAAGTTATACTGTGCTAGATTAGTCTATATGGGATAAGTTGTCAAACCATACATGACAAACAGAAAAAACACTTATAAAACAATCCACTTCACTAAATTGCAAAATGCATAAGTGGTACTACAAACAAACATGACAACTTGTGACAGCATCTGACTTTATGAAAAATACATTTGTCCTGAGAATATAACTATTTTACAGCAAACTTATATACATGACCACTGTATAACTGGACTGTTTAAAGCAAAAGCTTGTAGTTAATGATATGGCTAGTTTAAGTTGTGAAGGTCTGTATTTTATAAAGACCTTCACATCTTAAACCATAGCCATAACAAGAAGATAATATGCTTTACATCAACAAAGGGAGTTATTTATTGCAGTGCATTTAGTTTCAAATATTAGGCTATGTTAACACAGCTAATATTAATTTGTGGTTCATAAGATGTTAAGTGCTTCTTCAAATTGAAAGAATATCAACTCCAACTATACGACAAGAAAAAAGAAGAGTTATTTATTATTGAACCAAATAATTGGCACTCGAAATATTTATCATAACTCTAATTCATAATTCATAATTTACTTTAATGAAACTATGCTGTTAATCTCATTTGAATTAGTTCTGAAGTCCTGACAGGCAAAACACTTACTATTAATACGAATGTCCCCAGTAATTCTGCCAGAAACTCTCGTATGATGTCCCGCCTCAACATGCATTTCCCCCTCAAATTTCTCATGTTTTCGAAATCCATGGTTCCCCCGACAGCTGAGATGTGATGTTCGTACAGACAGTTGAAGAGCGGATCTCGCTGGAGTTTAAGTGTCTTAGGCTTTAACCTTCCCCGCCCCTCCTGCTACTTAGAGATGTCATTAAACACACTGACATGACAGGTTGGTGGTTCCTCTTTGCTCTCACTCTTTCCATCGTCTTCAGGCTGAGACAAACACGAGTCCGATCAACTAGAAAATATCATTAGGCTACGTTGTTTCTTTGTTAAACTATCGTTTGCCAACATTTAACGAAGCAGAAAGCGACGTTACAACGAGTTCTGTGAGACATCAATAGACTGACTTTCAATTAATCACATTTTCCATAATTTATTAATATAGGCTAACATTTTATTATATGGTAGCAAAAAGTTGTAGTTGACCGAATAGCCATATAGGCTATACACTAGCTTCATTTCAATTGAATAAAGCACAAGAATACAACACGTGTAATTATATATTTAGTAGATTAATATAAATTAAAAACATGTATGGTTGGGATAAAAAAGAAAAGAAAAAAGGATTAGGGTTGGTTGAGGGTTAGCTTCAAGTAGGCTAATAATTTACTTTGCCTACATGTAACAAAGTGTTACCCAAGAATACAATACAGTAGGCTACTATAGTTACAAAATACATACAATGTAGCTAGAAATATAATGATACGTGATGCTGATCTTTTTTTCCAGGTCTATCATTTTATCACTTGATCTATATATATATATATATATATATATATATATATATATATATATATATATATATATATATATATATATATATATATATATATATATATATCAAAATCAAGATGGATTTAATTTTCTAATCCCCATCATTGACCTAAAGCACTATAGCCTATAGGCATAATTACACATGCACGAAAAAACAACTATGTATTGTTTAATTTAGTCTATAAATATAATCTTAAATCAATGTTTTGCATAGCTTACTTGCTATTCATTTGTATTTCTTATTTTTATGTGATTTCTTCTCATTGACACGTTACAGCGCAGCTTCAACATGTAATGCGTATATTTGTCCACCGGGTGGAGCTATTTTACAAAGTAAAAACAAAGAGGAGCAGAGTTTGGCATTGGCAGTGGCGTCCCATGACTGGATAGAAGAAGCGATAGGATGGTATAGCGGTATGTTTTTGTTTGCATTAATCACTGTCACTTGTTCTGGGGTGTCGTCTTTGATGTGAGGCAGACACTGTCAGTGCTGTGAAATGAGGGGGATGTGCTGATGGAGAAAAAGCACCCCAGTGGGTTCTAACAAATTATAACACCCCGTCCCCTTTATCATCATGAACATCTGAAATGTCACACACGAAAACTATCACGCAGACTGGCCTTTTTATTTTTCTATACTATAGCCTATATTTATATAGGCTTAGTCTACATTGGCCTACGTTTAGGCTGTGTGGGCATATGCAAGTGTAGACTATATAACACGTTGACCTATTGTTTTTTTGATTGCAAGTCTTGCCATCATACAGAGATTGAAGCCCTGAAATGTTTTCCAGTCAATAAAGTTCGAACTTTTCTTAATATTCCTTGCTAGTTATTTACTTCAACTAACTAGGCCTAACTAACTAACTAACTAACTAACTAACTAACTAACTAACTAACTAACTAACTAACTAACTAACTAACTATTAGGAATATTGAGAAAAGGTGGTTAGCAGGACACGGTGAGAGCAAATACATTTTTATAACAGGACGGAGAGGTAAATTAGTTGGCTATATAAGGTTTTATAACAATTAGACTGTTATGTAGGATTTGAATTTTTGATTGTTCCAACTAAGGCTAGGCTTAGGCTATATGAAAGCTCCACAACATCCAAGATTTCTGCGGTTAGCCCACCATGGAAGTGTGAAAGCGATTATTTGTGTAATCTATCTGCGACATAATGGTAGATGTTTTTGCCGCGATCCGGTGTTTTCAAGAGCTTCCTTATCCACCAGTTACACAGTGGAAGTGTGAATGTCTGTGTTGGCTAATCCTTTAAACCACAAACTCTTTGAGAGTGTTAATAGCCCTTTTAGATGGTATTTAATGTTTATTGGATAGTCTGAGGTAAATGCTATCAGAGTCCTGGCGCTGCAGGAAATAACCTGTGATCGCTTGATGTAGGTTATAGGAGAATCTGTGAGAATCAAAGAGGCAAACGGCCTCTGCCAAAGAAAACGTTAACGTTCACGCGACAGTTTGAGCACCCTAATGCAGAGCAACACTGGTCAGCCTTTATTTAATAGCCTAGCCTACTTTTGTTGTTAATTTCAATGGAAGTGTGTCTGCAAAATACATGTTAATGATATACTTGAAAAGAAAAATAGACAATTTAAGCAGGGTAAGTTTCATTGCCTACCATGGATGTAGCTATTTTAACCTTAAGAAAACTCCTTGATAAAAAAAAAAATACAGAATAAAAAAAAGGTAGGCTATTAAAAAACATATTGAATATGTTAAGCCTTAATACGGTCATATTAGCCAAATAATTGTTATCAATGTGTATAGGCTACCAAATTCTTTACCTTGAAACAAGTCTTTAATTGTCAACATTTTGTTGTGTAGTTCTGTTAAATAGGATAATAAAATAATTTGAAGACTATTTTAAAAGACTATTTTGACTTAACTGATAGGCTAATTTAGTTGTTTTTTCCCCACAAAACATTTTCACAGTGCAGTCTACTACTCTCTGTCAATTGAATTTCTTCCTGATAAATTATACTCCTACATAGCGTTGTCTTCTTGGGAGTGGGTGGAATCTCTCACTCATGGTCAGAGAGGGAGAGAGAGTAGTTTATGTAAATGCTCCATTTTAATTATATTAGGAGGACGGCCCTATTCTCTGCCCAATAAAAATGGACTAGGGCTGACACCTGGTTATAAACACAGGAAGGATTCCAAAGTAGTAATCGCAAATCGGCAGAAAAAAACCCAACCGGCATCTTCAAGAGACGCAATGACCTCCAGTAAAGTTGAACTGCCAGGAGAGGTGAAGAACGACCCGGCTGCGCTCATGGCATCTCTTCATCTGGTGCCCTCACCGATACCCAATCCTGAGATCAAGTACACCAAGGTTTGTGAGACGTTTTATAACTATTTTGAGAACGATAACATTTCTTAAACGGGAAATCTAAAACTTTGATTAGATGGCGCGTTGGATTTGTTAGGCTATACTGCGCGCAAACAAATGGTCAAGAAACGAAACGTGTTGCAAACATTATATCAGACTTTATGAATTTATACCAAGTGTTGCCTATATTCATTTTAATGTATGTCGACTCATAAGTACGGTCCGTGGTGATGATTAGGGGGCGTAGTAGCGACATGCATTTGGTAACAAGTAGAAAGTTTTGGCTATGGTTTGTAATAGCTCAGTCTTTAAGAACGCATTTGTGTGCTATATGCAAGACATTTAACGATTTTCCGTTTTATTCTAATCTAATAGGCCAGTCGTTTCTTTTTTCTTTCATGTCCGCGGAAACGGATAACGTGTGTGAAAGTCCAGATGTTAGGAGCCTATCCAGAGGTGAATTGATCATGAAAGTTTTCGAACATGATAGCCTTTTGACAAGTGGCTTTCCATTGAGATTTAATAATATAATTTTAACCAGTCAAGAAGTTTCGCCTTGAACAAGTTGTCATTATTTATGACTTTAGTTTCATTATAGGCATTTCGGTGCGCGTGAAGATCCGCCTCTCTCAAACTCTTCCTGTCGTACAGCATATAGATCAGCCTACATCTAAATTATTCTTAATTTCATTATGTTCTGTATTTAAAAAAATCCTCAATAACAACATTCGCAACATGTTTAATGTCGAAGAAGTTTAAGGATACTCGTATCACATAATGTGCTCAGGAAAAGGGCTATCCAGATGTATGAAGTTTCAGTAGCTTGCTATTAAATGTTTTAAAATGTAATGTAGTCGTTCCATAATATCCTCTCTAAAAATGACAAAGAAGTGCTGAATCATCCCATAAAATGATTAGAAAATATAATCTCCCTTGTTTTGTTGGTCAGGTCATCTTAAATTATGCTGGTTTTGAATGTAATAATTTTATTGCTGTGAGGTGAGAGGATAAACTCAAAGTGCAGTGCAGGCAAATTATTACTGTGGTAATAAGAGTAAAGTTCAGAGCTGAAGACACCTGTGACACACATACACACACACACACACACACACACACACACACACACACACACACACACACACACACACACACACACGCACGCACACACGCACGCACGCACGCACGCACACACACACACACACTGCAGCTCCTGCTCCTTGTCCTGCTCTCACCTCAAATGTTTCAGAAGCAGATGGGAGTATGAGAAGGATTCATCCTGGAATTTGAATGATCCGATGTGTGCTGGTTATATGGGTGTGTGTGGTGTTTCAGATTGGGCACTGGTGATGTGAACTCCCTTCACACTCTTCTCCATCTCACCCTTTCTCTCTGTCTGTCTCTCTCTCCCCACCCCCCTCTCAATTTGGATTTTGTTGTGCCTGGTGCAGCACAGCACAGGCTCTGATGTAACAGTACAAATATGTCCAATCGATACTATTCTCTCAAATGTAGTCTGTGCAGAGCCAAGTTTTTATTATTTGTGTAAGTCTAAGGTTAAACTGTTTTTGCGAAACTCCTTGGAGACTTATTAAGTTGTGTTTTCTGCACTGTTAAAGAGCAGTGCTTTTGCCAGAGACTCTGCGTTATGGAAATATCATTAATGGCTATAGTTAACATCTCGTTCCTTATCACTGTCAACCATTAATGTAAATTAAAAATTGTGTAAATATGTGATTCATTACACTTATGTACTGAATCACATCCCGTTCTGGCATTTTTAAGTAAAATAGTTTCTATCAGGTAAAGGGAGATGTACTGGCAAATAATTCAGTCAGGTAATGCAAAATAATCATTACAAAGGATATTTCGTAGCAATTACAGCAACTGGTGTACAGACAACATGCAAGAAATGTTTTTATTATAATAATGAATACATTGTGCAAAATTATTTATAGTATATCAAAATTATTTATTTGGTCCCACTTTATGTATTTAACTATACTGCATATTAGGGGTGGTGGCATGCGATTTTCACTTGTTTAACTTTAGTTAGTGTGTAATGTTGCTGCTTGAGCTTAAACAATATCTGCAAAGTTACAGCGCTGAAAGTTCAGTGCAAACGGAGATATTATCTTTTAAAGTTATGGCAGTTTATTGCCAACAAAAACGGCCGGTTTGGACTACAACGAGCTTCTTCCTGGGTTGGTGACATCATAAACCCTTGCTAGTCACCTCAGATATGACTTCTGCCCGTAATGGTAAGGGGCGTGCCGTTTCTGGACAACCTGCGCTTGGCACTTCAGCCAATAAAAATACATGAAACTACATTTGGCCATCTAACCAATCTAAGACCATTGCGTTTTTCGGAGGGATGGGCTTCATAGAAGCAGGAAGCAAACGAGCCGTTCAAAGGACAGTGGAGACAGCGGTGTGGAATAAAGGTAAAATATAAGACAAATACAGGGTTTTTAAAATAAAGAAGTACTAACACTTAAGTTATACTGTGCAACCAAGCCTAGAAAAAAACACGGAACCACCCCTTTAACATTTAAATTATTGATTTGATACTGTGCACTTACATTTTTACATTGTACTTATATTTTAAAAATGCCTACATTTAATCACATTTATAATGACATTGTTCTCCCATCTATTCCACCTTAAAAGTATAGTTCACCCAAAAGTTTTAATTCTGTCATGTACTCACCCTCATTTTGTACCAAACTTATATTCATTTCTTTGTTCTGCTGAACTCAAAAGAAGATAGTATGAAGAATGTCGGTAACCAAACAGTGGATGGACCCCATATGGAAGGCAGTGCAGGTTCCATAGCCATCAGCTGTTTTGGATTATTCTCCATATTCTTTAAAATATCTTCTTTTGTGTTAAGCAGAAAAAGAAATGTATACAAATTTGGAACAACTTAGAGGTGAATATTTTTTTTCTACATAGTAGACACTTAATATAAAGTGTGAGCCTTTATTTTACTTATTTTATTTATTGGAAGCCTTATTCATATAACGCTCAATACAATGAACGCTGCAGTTTTTATTTTGTTTCTTTCTCATGCTAAGTACAAATAGCCAGAATACTTGAGATTGTTTTCTGTATAGTAAAATAATAATAATAATAATAATAATAATAAAAATAGATTTTAATTATACCACACTGTTCATTTCAAAGAATCTCAAATTGCAACAAAGAGAAAAAAAAACCCAAAAAAATGAATAACAAGTAAAAATATAGAATAATACAAACAATCAATCTACACAGAAAACTGAAAAGAAACAGAGCTGATGGTGAACAGAAAACAGAAATGATGGTGAAATGACAGTAAAACTGCTACAAATGGACTTTGTGCCCCCCAGTAAATGTTTCATTCCACCAGTTATGTTTGTGCTTCTAATGTGACAGTCACTACACCTGCAGAGTGTATTTGTTTCAAACTTGAGTTTAAACATCGATAGGGAACTTATCTGCCCTGCCATTGAACATTTACCACTTGGCTCCCGCTTATCACTACACCATTATTATTTTTTTCAAAGTCCTGCTGTTTGTTGTAAACACCTGAGCTCTATATTCTTTAGTCCTACAGAATTTCCTCCTCACTCCACACAACATATGTGGGAGAGCTGGTCTGTAGAAGGAGAACTCTCTCTCTCTCTCTCTCTCTCTCTCTCTCTCTCTCTCTCTCTCTCTCTCTCTCTCTCTCTCTCTCTCTCTCTCTCTCTCTCTCTCTCTCTCTCTCTCTCTCTCTCTCTCTCTCTCTCTCTTTCTGTCTGTCTGCTGGCCCACTGGGCTGTTAATGGCACTAAGGAAGCCATAAATTTGTCACTAGTGATGGCTGGTTATTGATGTTTTCTCTTCTTTTTTTCTCTGGTTGGAAGAGCGAAAAGGAAAAGAAGGTTTATGTTGATAGGTGTGTGTATCAGTGTAATTGATTGGAACCCAAGAGCCTTTTTGAAAGAGAGGTGTTGGATTCCAGCAGGCCAAGTGATGATGTGCTCCAACCATTCAGTTATAACACATAAGTGAAGCAGACTCTTGAGATTAAAACCTGGGAGAAGAAAGGAAGCAGGAGACAGACTATTACTCTCTCGCGTTCCTCTGTGCCATGCAACTAATAATTGCATATTTGTATTAAATGTGGTTTCAGTTAGTGGTATTTATCAATGATATTCAATAACAATGAATGAGTATATGATATCTGCTTATGTGGCTTAAAGGTGTCATGAACTGCCTTTAAAAAGGGGGGGGGGGGCTACTGATTTAGATGACGTCAAGATGCGCACACAAAAGCTTTTCCTTGACTAAGTTTTCAGCTCTGAAACTTACAGGATATTCTTATATTGCCATGACCTTTTATAAAAGCTCAAGGGAAAGCTGATTTCTCAATTCTTCACCCATTTAATTTTTCTATGTATATTTGAATTTCAATGCACACCCTCATGTCGTTCCAAACTTTTTTGACTTAATTTTTTTGGTGGAAAACTAAATAATAATTTTAGTTTTCTAGATATTTTTGTCCATATATTATTGTTCCTACAATAAAAAGTTGATGGGCTCCAAAACTACATTTGATCAAAAAATATATTTTATTTTTCCCAATATCTCGATGTCTGATGATGCCATTTTCTTTATTGGGTGGACTATCCCTTATTTGTGTGTGTGTGTGTGTGTGTGTGTGTGTGTGTGTGTGTGTGTGTGTATGTGTGTTTGTGTTTCTATACTGAGAGCTTCATGGAGAAAGAGACACTTGATAGCCATTTGTTGGACATGTCTTTATATTTTAAGGGTTTAAGCATCCAGCCAGGACAGTAGTGTGCGCTAAAGTGAGGACTTTTGTAAGCTAATCTGGGAGACAGCTTGAGTGAATGAGGTAGGCCCCATCAATCCGTCAGTGCATGAGATAGTACAGATGGGAGTCAGGGGGGTTTTCTGCTCTAGAAGCTGTCCAGCAGGGTGTAATATATGGCCGTGTCTCACTGTTAGGGTCAGTGGCCCTGACTTACGAGAGTCTGTCCCATACCTCTGGAGTTTTTCACTTCAAAACCCACCATTTCTTCACATCAAACAGCGGCCAAAGTAGAGCATACACTGAGAAGCTTGATTTATTGTAAGCGGCACAGTGAGGACTCTCTCTCACACACCCTCTTTTGCTTTGACTTATAATTTCCCCCCTTTCTTACTCTTGATCTTTTCTTCACATCTTCCTCATTGATTATCTTTGGCTTTTGGACTGTTTTCTCCCTTTTCAGGAACGAAAAGCTTGGTTTGTCTCTGTATTATGAGCCATTTCATGGCTGTTCTTGCTAATTTCTTTAAAAGTTAAGCACAAATATGCTAACAAATATATTATGTTTTGCTGTTAAAAGAATATAAAACTTTAGCAGTAACACATTACAACATGGTTCAGTTTTATTAAAAGGTTAGTACACCCAAAATGAAAATTCTGTTATGCAATTCCAAATCTTTCTGCCTTTCCTCTTTGGAGCATAAAAAATGATATTTTAGATGAGATTAGATGATTAGATGAGAGTTTTTAGGCCATACAATGGAAGTTAAAGGTAATCCAAACTGTTCAACATTCTTCAAAGTATCTTCTTTTGTGTTTCACAGAAAAACATGTATTAATTAATGTTTGGAAGGACATGGGACATGGAAACAATGACAAACTTTTTGGTGAACTATCCCATTAACACAGTTAATGTTAGGGCATTTAAGGTTGCGTAATGCCTAATGTTAATTAATATAAAAAATAAATATAGTACATTTATACTAAATAAATATAATATGCTATTGTTAACTCATATGTATATGGAACATTAACCAGGATTTAAAAATAATGATAATGTTAATAAATTGAACCTAAATGTAAAGTTTTATCATGTTAGGCTGACATTTTATTCTGTAATGCTAAGCTTGAAAGTAGTGGTGTCCCTGTGAACCTGCACTGTAGACAATGTTTTTCACAATCTTGAGAAATGAGAGCAGCCTCACTCTCATGTCTTAAGCTCCCTCTTCTCCTATCCCTGGAGAAATATCCATCTTAAGTTATGTTTTGAATGCTAAAAACCAGCATAGGATTCTGCTGGATAGTTTGCCGGTCCAAAGCAGGAGTGATGACGAACCAGCTCCGTTTGGCTTAAGAAAAGCATGACTATGCTTGTCCGCTAGCTCTAACCAGCCTGGACCAACATGAAATCATGCTGGTTTATGCTGGATTATTCAGCAGGGGTAACATAAGTAATTATCAACATCTTGAAGTGTGTCCAGTTACAGAGTGAAAGTGAGCTGCTCTGGAAAGGATATGAAACTTCCTGTGCAGACCGAGACCCGGGCTGCAGGTGCCCTGCTAGAATCCGTCTGGCTCTGGAATCCCTGTTCCATGAAAACAAAGATAAAGTGCACATATAAAAAATAATCTTTTTTACAATGGCCAAGAAATGTTTGCCATTAAATATCCCTCATGTGTCTGAGCCATTAGAAGGTGCTGGCGGCCAAACAGATGTTTCACTGGCTGTAAGCGTGAGCTTTGGCATCCTCCGTCCCGTTCCTGTGCCGCTTCTTCCTGCAGTTGTGCGAAGCCTCCAGAGAGCTTAGCGGGGCAGATGAGAAACGAATCAGCACTTCAACTGCTAGAGTCATTCGAGTCGCCCCCCAAAAAGGCTCTTCTCTAGTTCTAGCTCTCCCAGAGGAACAAAGTCGACCTCCTGCTTTTGTGGGCGATAACCCTCTTTCCTGTGTGAATAATGCTGGTGATAAACATCTCAGCAATAAGGAGTATAAGCCGAATGATGCTGTCATCGTGTGCTGTGGGTCGCTCTTCCACAATCTGTTTATGATAGGCACTGCATATCTCGCCATCTAATTAGCTTTGCAGACGAGCACAGTCAGCACAGCGAGACTGACAGCTTGAATAAAAAACATGGAGTGATTCTAAATGTTTGCAGCTGTCTTGCGCTGTAGCCTGCACATTAAATCTCAGCCTATCCGCACTCCGTCCGCTTTCGGAGCGGCCTGTAGTAGAGTGTAAGCGTAGGATGAACTGGCAGCGCTTCCCTTTCTGTTTGTGTACCGCATCAAGTGGCTGTTTTGTTTACAAGATAATACATTTTCTGGCCCCCTGCTGTTGTAAACAAAATCTAGTTGTCACAGCTTGGCGGTTAGTTTTTCAGACTCGAGTTTGAAAGTTCTTCCAGCGCTCTGCCTCAAACAAACTCTACTGTATTTTCAGCTTAGCCACGCTGAAGATAGTTGTGAAAATGATGAGAATTTAAGTTAGTATATTAGTATAGATGAGAATGTTACTCAGTTAAAAATTATAAGAAGGTACTCATATGTAATTTAACTTTTAAAGAATGTTTTAAACTGATTGCAGTTTAAATCAGTTTAAACCCAAGACCTTTAGGAATACTTACAGATTTACAGATTTTTATTTATTTATGTATTTATGTAGGCCTATTTATTTATTTATTTATTTATTTATTTATTTATTTATTTATTTATTTATTTATTTATTTATTTATTGAACAATACTATATATGTATTTTATTTGAAGATATATTGTGGTAACTTATATGTCACTTCACAAAGATTAATATGGACCATAATTATGTCCACACCAAAATAAATGTATTGGCTGTAAAAGTTGGCATAATTTGAGTGTAGATCTTTTTGAGTGTAAATTGAGTGTAATTCACAAAAATGTACATAAAAAGGAATTATTTAAGTCATTTTGACCTGTAAAAACTTCTCTTTTTTTACTTCAGGTTTTTTTTACTTTTTACTTTTTACTTTAAATGAAATTTCTAACAAGTAAAACACATCTTTTTTGCCTATTCCATTTCAATAGTAAAGTTCGAATTCCTTGAAATAATGCTTAAGTATAGTAATGAAGTACAATTACTCAAGCTCTTTACAGCCTTGCTGAAGCCTCCAGCAGGGTTACGGCAAAGAAGCGGTGATCAATATGAATTTTTGCACTTTTGCACTTGCGTTCTTATCCCTTTTCTTTAATCAAAGCCAAAGTATAAAGAAAGCTTGAGAGTTGATTTACTGCACCGGCCTGTCGTTCTTTATCAACTTTCTCAATGGGAAGAGACAAAAGTCCGAGAGCCCCCAGAGCTCAGGGAAGACTGGGCCAAATGGCCTCTAATGGTCGCCTTTTTCTAGTCGTGATTTAGATGGCCCAGTCCGCTGCTCACCCAGCATTCCCCTCTCCTCCATTCCGGGGTGCCATAAGTGTGGGGTTACGTAGAGCATAAAGCTACCCACCGTCTGCATTCTTCCCCGGCCCACTGGCCTGTCACAGTCTGCCCCTGATTTAAGGCATTCCACTACAGTGGCCTCTATAAATTTTAAAACTAATTCGCTCCTCTACGGGGCTTTCTGTTTTTGTAACAGGCCCTCGGCTCGACGAGGCCACTGACACTTTTATGAAGTGCTCCAAATGAGAGTCAGATTAAAGGTGGCCCCCTTAATGCAAGAGGCCTGTGAGGAGCGAGGGAGAGAGGGAGGCAAAGAAAAAGGAGTCTGAGGTAAATGTATCGGAGAGGAATCAGCATGGTACAGACTGATACCTACCCTGTCCAGTAGTGATTTATTCATGCCAATTTTAGGGGAGACATGGAGTGGGAGTGACTGAGGCGAGCTTGAACCGCCTCCAAGTCAACTGGCATTTTATACCTGTTCTAAAGTAAACACGCCTCATGGTTTACAGCCAATTAAATTGTACTTAAGCCTGTAAGTTTACATTAGTAAACATGTTGGTGAGTTTGAGGAGGCCAATGCAGGGCCGCGGTTCACTTTGAACTAGACCTCTTCCTCTACACAGATCAAAGAAAGAGTAAATGTGTTCATGTAGAACTGAACTGATGCTTTAATCTGTCACACGTTTGTTAAATAAGCAGCATCTTTGTGCACTTTTTGTCTTTAACTGAATGTGTGAAACTGTACATCTTGAAATCACACTTGCCTTTTATGTTGGCCTATGTTGTGTCCTTTAAAAACAATTTGTGTGCATAAAGAAAAAGGTATTTTTCTTTTCTTCTTTATCGAGCTTGAAAAATCCATCTTTTGGAATCTGAGGCGGTTGTTTTATGGGCCGCTTCTTTTAACGCATCACCAGAGCCAGAGTGCGGCCCGTGTTTTATGATCTCGTAAACGAGCAGTGATGTTGTGAAACGTGTGTCTGTGTGAATCTCTGTGTTTGTGTGTGCATATATGCACTTGTATCTGTGAGTGCTTTTGTGTGTGTTGTACGTCCGACAGGGATTTATCTCTCCTTTCCCCTTTCCCCCACCTCTTTCTGTCTGGTTGTTGGATCACTCCCAAGAGAGTGATATTGGGCAGCACTGCAATAGCATACGGTTCCCAGAGATTCCTCTCACACCACAACCACGAAACGCACTGAGATTAAACTTCATGATGATGCACAGAATTTTAAAAAAGGTGGACGAAGTACACATGTACATGAGGAATAAAAGAAAAGTATGGAGTTAAAAAAGTTAATATTCTGATTGATATTCTGATATTTTTTTGCAATCTGATATGCTGCATCCTACTGCTTTGACCTATCTGAGGACGGAGGGGTAATATAGACATGCAAATTTAGAATAGAGCTTAGGATAATAACAACATAAGTAACATCTCAGCCTCTGAGGATGAGGTTTTGAGTCAGACATGACTTGTTCAGAGAGTTAACTGCAGACTTGCTCCGACTATATATATATATATATACAGTGTTGGGGTAACTCATTACAAGTAACTTCAGTTACATAATCAGATTACTTTTTCCAAGTAACTAGTAAAGTAATGCATTAATTTTAAAATTTACAACAAAATATCTAATAAGAGTTACTTTTTCAAATAAGTAACGCAAGTTACTTTATTTCCCCAAAAATAAAACTTTTGTTTGTTATATAAAAAACAAGCCGAGGTTCTTAAAAAGTAACTAAGTAATGTAATTAGTTACTTTTTAAGGGAGTAATGCAATGTTGTAATGGATTACTTATAACTTATAAAGTAACTTTCTCCAACACTGTATATATATATATATCTTCATAAATACAGATATATCTTCAAAATGTCAAAAATATCTTCAAATATTATAGGTATACAAATTAGTACAGATCCTAGAATTGGGATATTAGGGAATATTAATTTGTCAATCTTTGTCAATCTTGTGAATATATCATATTTGTCAAGTATTTTCTAGAATTAGATGGAACTGCTGGGAAAATGTATATTGGTGAAGTGAAAGATGATTCACTCCCCATCCAGACGACAATGGATCTATGAACTCATTTTATACTGCTGCCCTAAGAAAATGATTTTTAATGTTAGGAAATCTCTGAGAACTTTAAAAAAAATATGGGGCCCCTTTTTGAAACATTTACCTTCTCTAACTGTAAACTAAATGCAATGTCATCTGTTGCCTTTTTTGTTAGTTTTTTGGTATAAGAAAAATAAAGGTTACAATGTTATGTATTTATGTGTTCATGCATTATAAATGAAAACAAAACTGTGAAAAAAAAGAAATGGCCTCACTGTTATGAAAACTAAACAGTATCTTTCTCTTCTCTCCTTGTAGATTTTTATTAATAACGAATGGCATGATTCTGTGAGCGGTAAGGTCTTCACTACATACAACCCGTCTACAGGGGAGAAAATCTGCGACGTCCAGGAAGCAGATAAGGTGTGTGTTTTTTTTAGCAGAGTGTGTATTTGGTAATTGGTCAAACCATTGCCAGAAACAGGTTTGGCACAATTGCTCTGCTGGACAACATTTAGTCGTCCAGCACCGCTATTGTGCTTCTCACTTTCAGCCTTCACTCAGCATGAATAAGCATCCAGCATTGAAAGAGAGGGAGGGAGGGGGCTGTAGTTCAGTCTAATGTGGTTAAGCAAGCTAGAGGCTGTAGTTCCTCTCTGTAAATCAGGCAGAAAGTGTGGAAAACTAGAATGGATACAGGAAACAGAGACCCCCTGAACGTGCAACTGGGGAAGTCATTGAGACTCATCCGGAATGAATGGATTTCATTTGTCCCAGAGGTGGACAAACACCTGTTTACAAGATAAGGTTATATCATTAAGTGCTCTCCACTCTCTCTCCTCCTCTTGTTTCTATCTCTCTCTCTCTCTGTTCTTTGCCTTTCTGTTAGGCTGATGTGGACAAAGCCGTGCAGGCTGCGCGTTCGGCCTTCTCCCTGGGTTCAGTATGGAGAAAGATGGATGCATCTGAACGCGGGAAGCTGTTGTTGAAACTTGCTGACCTAGTGGAAAGAGACAGTGCCTACCTTGCTGTGAGTTCTCCATCCAACACTCTTAGCAGACCCAAACATTTTAAATGAATTAACCAAATATATCTTTAAAATACTATATATAATCAGTAACGCTTACAATCAGGTTAAATTTGTTAACATTATTTAATGCATTAGGCATGTCGTGAACAATAATGAACAATACTTTTACAGCATTTATTTGTCTAGGTTCATGTTAATTTCTGCATGTTTGAATACATATTTAGCATTTGAAATTGAATAAATTTATATTAGTTTATAATAAAATAAATTCAGGTACTGACAGATGGTATAACAGTGTGTGTGTGTAACAAAGCAAAAACAAACATCAACCAACAAAGACAGTGCACAGGGAGGAACTAATATACGTGATGGTGATAAACTATCACGAACAGCTGTGGTGATGATTAGTGTCCAATGAAACAAATGAGTGGTGGGAAACTCAAACAAAGTCCATGAAAACGAAACAACTGAATAGACATGACAGACACCCCATTTAACATTAAATAATAATGACTAATCTAAGCTTTTTGGAAGGAAAACAAAGTTTGAAATAAATTAAATTAAATATATTTTTTATATAAATCACATTTTAATTTAAAGGGTCACCATTCCTACACTGTTAAAAAAATCAGGTTTCCATTTGAACATTTTCTATTGACTGAACACATCTCCATTTTTCAGATGGCCGAACTGAATTTCTGTGAATTAAATTGCATCAATTCACAGATATTCAATTTGGCCACCTGAAAAATTTAGATGTGATCAGTCACTAGAAAATGTTCGATTGGAAACCTGATTTTTTTGTGTGTGTTATAGTGTAAAGATCAACCAAGATTTATAAAAACAATAATTGTTAATAACAAGTGGTTGTCCTGATCTCTCCCCCATCTGGCATTGGTCATAAAACAGGTAGTCCCGCACCACTGGCAGAGATCCACACTTATCTTTTTCTGATTGATTAACATGTGGGAGAACTTTTTTTGTTGCTCTTTACAGAGTATAGGGCTGTCAAAAAGATATCTTATTTCTTGAGACACCTATTCTAATGATATCCATCAGGTAGAGACAAATATAAATATATAATATACATTTATTTAATATATATATGAAAATTGATTCCAAAATTTTTGCTCAACTAGAACAAAAATGCCCGACCCATGCTATCTTGTTGACATCAGTCCTCACTTCCTCATAACTGTCACCTTCACTCACAAACCAGTGGTCCTCTGGGCAGACTTAAACCAAGTCTCATTCTAGTCAGGGCCAGTTTTCGGTGAGTTAGAATCAGATTTAACGGGACAGAGCCATCTGAGCAGACAAAGACGCTCACAACAATAAGCAAGTGTCTAATGAGTGGGCCTGTCTGTCTGCCTCAAGCCTATTGAAGCTTCATGGCAGCAGCTGTAGGAGTTGTTGTTTTTCTAACATTTTTGATTTGCTCTGCAAATGTCTGAAACCCATGATGATGACAACACAGAGTTGAGAGACATGACCTTTGGGTGCTAACGATCACTTAGGTTAGGAGCGAAACGTAAAAGAGAGGTATTGTTCCGTGCCTTGACGTGCTTTTATCTCCGGCGTTCTTCCGCCATGGACATCTGCTTTTACTTCCCACTCACAGAGATGTGTCTGAAGAGACAGATTCAGAAACAAAAGTGCTATGTTTGTCTTTGTGTGTGCAGCTCTCTAGAGCGCTCTGTGGCCATTTTGAATAAATCTCTTTCATGTTACAGTTTAGACGTTGTCTTAAATGGACTGAAACAACAGATTTTCTCCATCCAGCTCTGAACAAGTGTCAGAGTGAATTGCTTTGAAAGAGAAATGCGATGTCCATGTGGTTACGATCACTCTTTATATCAATCTAATCCCACGTCGATAAGAAATCATGGCTGGCTGACATAGAGATAACAAAGTCAGGTCTCTGGTGATAGCTATATGAGTATCATGTTTTCCTAGGGGAGCAGATGTAAGTGTGTGCTTTAGATATGCTTAGTCTGAATGCAGCATGGGGGGGTGTCAGGTTTAATTCCTACGAGCGCTTTTTCATCACACGCCCACACTCTCATCTGCCTTCTCTCCTCCCAGACCCTGGAGTCTCTGGACAGCGGGAAACCTTTCCTCCCATCCTTCTTTGTGGACCTTCAGGGAACCATTAAAACATTTCGATATTTCGCTGGATGGGCAGATAAGATCCACGGTTCCACGATTCCAACTGGTAAGCTAACGCTCATCCTGTCATAAAACTTACCCAAAGAATTAGACAACATGTAAATTAGGGGGAACTTCGACCTCCTTAAATAAGGCCTGAAGCCCCCCAACAAAAGGAAATCAAAACAAAGGGTTTGGGGTCTTAGAAGTATATTATTTTGTACACATTCAAGACCATGTTTCTGCTGGGTTTTTAGGCATTTCAGTAACACCAAAAGTAAGCAATGTTTTACCTCACAGTAAACAGGTGCTCACAAAAAGAAAGATTTAACCAAAGCAGTGGGCCGTTAGAGCACATTTGTTTGGCTGTATTAAGGGATGGGGCATAGAAAATGTAAATATGTCATATATTTCCCAACATATTACTTAAATGTTAAATACAATTTATTTTAAATATACATTTAATATTTAATTATATTTAAATTATGTTTGACTGGGGGATCAAAATACAATTAAGTTCTTTGCAAGATGTTCTATAAAAGTTATAAAAGAAATGTATTTTATAAATCCTTATACAAATCCTTAACACATACTTTATATATACAGTTGTGTTTCTTTCAATGTATATGTACACTGTCATTCAAAATGTAATGGTTAGTAAGATATTTATTGAAAGAACTGATTTTCTACCTTAAATAAATGCTATTCTTCTGAACTTTCTTTTGATCAAAAAATCCTGAAAAGTCAGTTTCCACAAAAATATTAAGCAGCTCAACTTGATTCAACTGTGATGATAATAAGTTCTAGTTTCATAAAGTGATAGTTTACCCAAATTGAAATGTGATGTTTATCTGCTTACCCCCAGGGCATCCAAGATGTAGATGACTTTCTTCTTTAGAACACAAATGAAGATTGTGTTGCAAAATCTATAAGAGTAAAACAAACATGCACAGACAAATCCATAATAAACACTGTAGCTCTTGACGAAACTTTAAGACACGAAATTAACTTTTTTTTGCAAGAAACCGAACAGTATTTATATAAATCTTTTGACCTCTAATACACCACTATGTCCATCAGTTTTCAGTGCGTGATCACTTCTGGTGAGTGAGGTCAATGCACATGATCTGATGTACATTGTCCTCACTCACCGGAAGTAATCACACATGTAAGGCTGTTGGACATAGTGGTGTATTAGACGTAACAAATTATATAAATACTTTTTGGTTTCTCGCACAAACCGATCGTTTCATCTCTTAAGACGCCAGCGTTTTGTCACTAGCCGCAGTGTTTAATATCGATTTGTCTATGCATGTTTTTTCCCCTCTGATTTCTGAACGATCATGTGACTCTGAAGACTAGAGAAAAAGTCAGCTATGCCATCACAGTTAAATATTTACTAATATTTCACAATAATACTTTTTGTACCTTATTTTTGATCAACCCTTGTGAACATAAGAGATTTCTTTCAAATACAAAAAAAAATCTTCCTAATTCCAAACATTTCAACAGTAGTGTATATTAGATATTTATTTAGCAAATTGGAGTAAAGTACATTATATATACCTAAAATCCTATAATGTTACTTATAAACTGCGTGATTATGAAAGCTGGTGAAATAACAACGCAGAAGCATTTCGCATTTCGGAGAGCATGGAGGATACAGACTCACTGGACTGGAAACTGTCATTATGTGAATGCAGCCCAGACCTTTAGGTGCAGGCCGTCCTAGACATTTTAGGAAGTTTGACCTTGAGCAGAGAGAGCGCAGCTTTAAGCTGGGGTAGAGCTGTGTTTTCTCTGAGGCCTGCAGGAGATGTTGTGGGGTTATGGAGGTGCACTGAGGGTAAACAGACGAGGTCCCGTAACAGTTATAAATCTGAGTGCTAATGGCCGCCCTCCTGTGGAGCGCTGCCATCGGTGGAGCACAGTGACAGCTACGGGGCCGAGGGGCACTACGGGGCACGGGGGGGGCACCGGGGGTCTGTTCTGGCTAATTTAGTTGTTTGAAAGGAACGCGGCAGGGAGCCTGGAGTCTACGGGACAGCAGCAGACTTGCAGCTCTGATGTCACGGTGCAGCCATTAGTGTGCAAGTATGTGAGTGTGTGCACGCGGGGGAGATTGTGGAGCCGTCCTTCAGGGCCCCCCTGTCACATGGGCCACATGGGTTAGAGGGAAGCGAGAGAGGTGTCCGCCGTCGGGCGTCCGTGTAATTATTGTGCATTCCAACACTGTCTGTCGCCACCGCTTTCTGATTGGCTTGCGCTCTAATATTTGCGCATATACTGTCCTAGGCGGTATATAAAGCACACAATCCAGTCACTCTCGCATTTGATAATGTCTCCGTCACATTCGCTCTCTCATCTTATACAAACAAGCACCCATGCCGCTGCATGCTGTTATGATACGATTTTCTCAGCAGGAGGAATAAAAATGAGGAATGGAGGGGGAAAGAACTGTAAATCCCCCTGTCAGCGCTGGAGCTCAGCACTGGGCCTTTGTTGTGTTGCTAAACCAAACTTGCATAGTGGGAACTCACAGTGATTTGCTTTATTTCATTTCCAATCTCATCCGTAATAGAATTACAGCACAAACAAACAGAATGTGTGTTTTTGGCCTTCTCTTATCTGGCCACCAAGTGAGATGAATCGCTGGCATGCCTCTCGTCCAGATGCGTTCCGCCAACTGCATGTTTCCACAGCGAGGGATGGAGTGATTGCACTCTTTTCCATATTGCCATAAAACAAAAACAAGGTCTTTTGTAGACGGTCATATTAGCTAAAGCTCTTTTGACTGAAAACTTTAGTGTACTGTTAGTAAAAATGTCAGCTAATATGATCCCTCCTTGCTCTGACACCATTGATCTTAAAAACATCCATGTGCAATATATAATGTCATTTATTTTCGCATCTCAATTTCATTTCAGCAGTCTTGATGTATTGCCCAAGAATAAGAATAAAGTGTGTTTGAACCATTTTAGCCTGTGCTGACTAATGGTTCCTTTTGTTCTTTCTGTCACACAGATGGGGAATATTTCACACTCACCAGGCATGAGCCCATCGGAGTGTGTGGACAGATCGTTCCTGTGAGTTCTTTGGCTATATAGTTTGCTTAAAAATTCTGCTATCTCCACGGTCCTTATTAGGGAGTTAGTCGAACACCTTAGTGAGGGATGACAGGCTTGTTGAGGTTTGGTAATAATATTCACTTAAATCCTGCTCCTTATTTAAAATCATCTGCAGGCTTGCTTTCAGATCTGCCTCCATCTAATTAACAAAGGTTCTTTTTCTGTATGTAATTTGTTTAACTCGGATGTACTTCATAATACAGACGATAATATCTGTCATTATTTCGGTTAAATCATGACTTTAAAATACATGTTACTGAAAGTGTTCTTTTCAGCCACTACAAACAGACTGGTAAAAGGAGTCCATGTCCCATGCCAGTGAGGCAGAAATAGTGAGAAAAGGGAACTGAGAAATAATGAAATATAAAGGCAGGGCTGAGTGGGAAATATACTTGAAGGACAGAAATAGAAATAAGGAAGCAGAATTGTGTCATTTTATTTTGACGATAAAGTCTGTGCTTAGCACTCTTGACTTCAGTTCATGACATGAGAAATGACAGCGCACACCAAATATTCCAATCTGCTCCGTCTAGCTAGCAGGACATTGAGCCTTAATAGAGAATGTTACAAGCAACAAAAAAAGGCTGAACTGATACAGAGGATTGTGCTAACATTTAGTTTCCAAATGAGTGTGCAGGAGTCTGAAATCATTAGCGAAGTAGTTATGGTCTGAAGAAACAAAGATATGTGGTCGTCTGAACGAGCTCCCACAGTAAGTTCCTGACCTATGTCTGTACAGTGGAACTTCCCCCTGGTGATGACAGCATGGAAATTGGGGCCAGCGCTGAGCTGCGGGAACACTGTTATCCTGAAACCTGCTGAGCAGACCCCTCTCACCTGCCTCTACATCGCTGCTCTGATCAAAGAGGTACAGCAAAGTCATTTCACAGCGTTGTTTTGAATAAAGGGATGAAACATTACGACATCTGTCAATCTATTCTGACCGCGTCGCATTCATAATACAGCAGTAAAATGATCAAAGTGATACAAAAGCAACATCAACACACATTCATGCAAATGAGTGATATTTCATCATTGGTTCTCCACTACTCCCAGACCTTTGTTGTTCTTCCTCTCCTTTTCTCTGGGATTAAGAGGCCTACTTTCTCCTCTTCCTTTTGATGTTCTGTCCATCCTCTCTTCCACACGGCCTGTAGGGAGGTCGGGGTGGGTCTGGATTCCCCCTCCACGGCCTGTGGTGTTCTTGGCTCAGCTCTTGTCTAAAGCTTTTTCCTCTCATACTGTTTTCACAGGCTGGGTTTCCACCGGGAGTCGTCAATATTTTGCCAGGCTACGGGCCAACCGCGGGAGCCGCGATCGCTTCGCACATGGGCATAGACAAAGTGGCGTTCACAGGATCGACTGAGGTAATTTTCCTATTGGACAATGGAAGAATCACACCCTCTTCCATCATCCTCTTTTGTGCCAGTTTGCCATCGGCCCTGTTCCGAATGGCACTCTTGATGTGGACGCATAGTCTTGTGGTAGGGGAGCTGTGAAGTCCATAAGACCAAAGGATGTCACATTTGAGATTTTTGGCATTTTAGTGTAAGGCATTTGGGACCACTAAGAATGAGCTCTTGGTGAGTAAAAATGTGCAAAAATGGTATATTTAGGGGTATAACAGCTTGTCACTACACTGTAAAAAATGTTGGTTGTTTTTTGTTGGTTTAACTTAAAAAAGTAAGTAACCTGGTTGCCTTAAAATTTTGAGTTTATTGAAATAAAAAATTTGAGTTGATACAATGAAGGAAATTTGTTTAATAAATAGAAACTCAAAATATTTTTGTATCTGAACCACATAAAAAAATTGATAAATCATGAAAATAGAACTATTTGGCATGTTTCACTGAATCATCAGAAATAAAACACAAACAATTACCCAATATGCTTACAAAATCTTTTAATAATCTTTTAATAAAGGTTGTCAAATCTCAAAAAAAATTTCATTGTATTAACTCAATATTTCAATTTCAATGAACTCAAAATTTTAAGGCAACCAGGTAACTTTTTTTCTAAATAATTTTTTACAGTGTAGAGCATTACTCTTAAAGGGACAACTTTGTACCTTATTTAACCCTAAAAGGTTCATAGTAGTACCTTAAGAGCAGTGTTGCCAAAGTTACTTTGAAAAAATAATCTGATTACTGATTAATGATTGCACCTTTAAAAAGTAACTTACTTTACAGATTACTTGATTTTAAAAGTAACTAAGTCAGATTACTTTATTAATTACATTCAATACCGACAACACCCCTGTCGCCTCAACATAGAAAGGACAACAGGTTTTGCAAACACTTACTTTATTGGAAGTGCATTTTTAACGGTGACGTCAACAATCTGTCAAATGAAAAAATATTTCCTGAAAAAATACTCTCCCCGAGATGCAAGAAGATAGCAAAAACATATATATATACATTTTTTTTTTTTTTTTTTTTTTTTTTTACTTAGGAAAATGACTAAATAGTAACTCACAGTGACTTGGATAAATTACTTTAATCTGATTACTGGTTTGGAAATAGTAACGCGTTAGATTACTCGTTACTGGAAAAAAGTAGTCAGATTAGAGTAACGCGTTACTGGCATCACTGCTTAAGAGTACATATTACTAGGAGCTAATATGCACCTTTTATGAACAAATATAAAATACAAAGTTGTCCCTTTAGCCCACTTGTACTGCCTCAGTGACAAGCTGTTTGACCCCTAAAGGTACAATTTTGAAGGCTTAGTGTGTTTATACTGCTGGTGACTATAATGAGAAGTCTAAGGAAGTTGCGTTTATAGGGGACTGTCTGATCTCATACTACACACGCTCTCAAGGAATGCTTAGCAGACCACCTGCTTCTCCAAAATCATTTCTAATAAACAGGTTTTAGGTGGATGTGGTAGTGAGATGTTAATCCACAGGTGGTCTGTCATAAGCATGGAACAGAAACAAATGGACACTGTGCCGCCTACTTGGACACCTGAGTTAATTTACACTTTATAAGTGTTCTGTGCATACTGTATAATGACTACCCTTTCTATTGAGCTCTATGCGTCAGACATTAGACTGTTACATTGTGGCCCCTGGAGGAAGAATGACTCTTTGAAGCCAACTGTATAAATTTAATAGAAAGCCAGGGACTGAAAATAGGCACCGTGTTAGGAAAAGAGAATTTACTGCTTGAAAATAGGCCTCACTGACAGCGACATAACTCTGCTGTGACAGCGTATTTTAAACAGTGATTATTTCTAGTTACACTTGCTTCGCTGGTAAGAACCCTTAAGCTCTTTATTCAATTACAGCATCTCATAAATCGAAATATTTCAGTGTATGTTTTGATCTGTTCCTAGATATGTAGTATGTGTTTTGTTATTAATTGAAGTGAATTTGGTGATGTTTAGAGTAGATAGAGCTGAGGCTTATTAGCTTGACCGGAAAAGCGGGTTTGTTTACATGCCCAGTTATAATTGAGCCACAGAGGGGTTTTTTGCAAAGGAGCTACAGTCGTCATCTGTCTATCCAAGTGTACATGAATATTTGGAGAATTAAATGCTAAGTTGAAAATGACTACAGTGGTGAGGCCAATTGTTGTTCGATTAACTTGGGTACGTGCTGAATCTGAAGCATTATTTCAGCCTGTTGGTCTGGCTTTGCAAAAAACACATTTCAGTCATTTCAAGGATGTATTAAATTGATCAAAAAAGTGATATTCAATAGCCTACATTTATGTGCAAAAATGAAATCTGTTTAGAATAAATGACCCAAATTTCAACAGATTAGAATCATTTCTGAAGGGTCATGTGGCACTGTTTTTTTTTTTTTTTAGATTTGCCATCACATGAATGAATTGACATTTTTAAAAATATTAAAAAATACAATTCAATATTTTAAATTGTACTAATATTTCACAATATTACTGCTTTTACTATATCAAATAAGTGCATAAATAAATTAAAAAGTCATACTAATTCCAAGCCTTAAATGGTAGTGTATATTAGATATTTAATTAGCATTTTGGAGTGAGGTACATATACCAAAATGACAGGAGTAATGATGCTGAAAATTCAGCTTTGCCGTCATGGAAATAAATTACATTTTAAAATAGATAATATTTAACATTATTACTGTTTTATTGTATTATCTGAACTAATGAGCATGGGTGAGCATAAGAAACTTATTTCAAAAACAAAAAAACTCTTACTGACCTCAAGCTTTTGAACAGTATAGTGTAAATGTACTTTGTGTTTATCTTCACTGTTAAAGAAACAGAGAATCATGTTTGTGTGTTTGTATGGACAAAAGACTTCTCTCACTGATAGGAGTACAAACAGAAGAACTGTTTCCACAGAAAACAAATTAAGCTTGTGCCCTTGAAAAGCGCTTGTGGAAATGCAACAGATGTTTCTTTTTGTGGGAAATGACAGTTAAGTCACTTCCCAGTTCTCTGATATTTTGATGATTGCGATGACTGTTTCTTTCTTTTAAATCAAAATGTTATTGATAAAACAAGAATGTGATGACTGAGACTCAGAAAGAAACATCAACAGGCCCCGAAAATAGTGAAATGAGCGCAGTCACTCTGAAACCTGTCACAACCCACTCGTCTTCACCCACACTTCCACTGACTGACTTTCACAGGAAACTCATCACCATACACCCCACCCTCTCGCCCTTCCTCTTCACTGGCAGCAGTCGGCCACACAGGGTTTCGCTCCTCTCCTCGCGTCAGCACTGCTGCTGTGGGTGTTGCTGGACTCTAATCTGGACTTGATTAGGCAGCCGAGATTTCTCATGCTGTGCGTGTGTGTACATACACAGACTCTGAGTCACTTCAGCCGTCTGTGTATAAGGGAGGACTGGACCAGGGGCGTGGGGATAAGGGAGCATCTCATAGAGAAAGTGAAGGATTCTGCCCACTGCTGAGTCTAGCTAGTCCTTTAGTGACAAGTGCGCAGTGTCATTTTTTAAATTAAGAATATTTTATATGTTTTAAATGAATCAAAAAGCACATTAAACCACATTTTAAAATCGTTATATTTTTTTCTATTGTCATAATGGAAATCACACCAGAAGTAAATAAATAAATAAAGTAACTTTATTTCAGTAGAACGTTTTTAAGCAACAAGTTTTTTTTCTCCAGTTATTAATGTTACACCAGTTACTGCAACCAATCACTATATAATTTTTATTTCATGTCTGAGCTGAGGTAATCACACTGTCGCTTGATATTGAAAAGTCATATTAATTCTAATAAATCAGTTTATCCTAGGCGATTCTCTCCCTTATATGTGGCATTGGAAAGTGATTTATTCTAGTGAATTGGTTAATTCTGGTGTTTTTTTCTCCTCCTTATATGTGGCGTGGGAAAGTCTAATTCATTTTAGTGAATCATTTGTTCAGATGCTTCTTGTAAATTAACTGATTCACTTCAAATTAGTCACATTATACATCAGTATATATATTTTTTAATTTACCGTAAATGTATCAGTTTGATGCTTGTCATCCATTCAATTCTGTTTAAATATGAACTATAGGCTATTAATAAATGGCTATACACTACTGTTCAAATGTTTAGGGTCAGTAAGAATATTTTTATTAATTAATCATTTTATTCAGTAAGAATACATTCAATTGATCAAAAGTTGCATTAAAGACGTTACAAAAGATTTTAAATAAATGCTGTTCTTTTACACATTCTGATTACCTGTTTAAGCTTTGCTATAGTTTTACTACTTCAGATTATAATTATCTTGTAGCTTGAAAAACTAAAGTAGCTTCCCCGTAAACACTCACATACGTACACCATCAGGGAGAGTTAGGCCTTGACGTTCGTGCAAAGAGCCCAGCTTTCATTTTTCCACTGAACGAGAGTGTCAGATGGAACTGAGGAAGATTGTTTTCCCTCCGTCTTCTGCACTCTCCCCTTCTCTTTCCGCTATCTGATGGAAAACAGATAGAGAAAATATTCACTGTCAGTAAGTATGTTTTGCGGAAAGGAAAAATGTACAAATGTTTGTTTATGGTTAGGAGTGCCTCTAAAGCGCTGAGCTGGCTGTGAAGATTGAGAAGGTCTTTCTCTCTCTCTCTCTCTCACACACACACACACACACACACACACACATTTGGGAAAGAATAGTTTGATGTGAGCATAATGTTCTCTGAGATGTGAAGCAACGCCACGACCAGCAGCTGTGCGATGTCTGCAGTGCTTACAAGGGCCTGAACAGCATGTAAGAGGAGAGCAAGTCCACCGCTAATGTAAAACTTTAGATGAAGAGAAGTGTGAAATTCAGGTTGGATGCGACTCGATTCAGGGAAGAGCTGCAAACAACATGGAATTATGAAACAGTAGACTTCTGTTAAAAAGAAACGTGCTCCTTGAGTTCGGAGAAACCAAAAGCAGACCGATAATCACACATCCATATGTTTTCATTTATGCACTAACAAAGCTAATAAATGCATTTTAAGGGTCTTGTTTCACTGTTATTTTGTGACTCCAAACTGTGTTAAGCATCCTACACAAATCTGCGGTCAGCTTTTCCTGTTCTCGATTACTGTCAGATACGTACAGATTGCGTGTAGGACATTCCATTCTCTTTGGCTGCCACTGTAAGCACTATAGATATTTAAGATGTGAGCCGCTCAGGGGCCTGATAATGCTGCTGGTTGTCTTGTCAAAGGGAGCCTCCTCATGCAGCAGGATTTATTAATGGCAGCATCCCACTGATGTTGAGATTTAGTAAAAGCTCCTCTATGGTGTCCCAGTGAATAAAGCGGCTCTCCTCTCTCTCCACAGGTAGGCAAGCTGATCCAAGAAGCAGCAGGAAAGAGCAATCTGAAGAGAGTCACGCTAGAGCTCGGGGGAAAGAGTCCCAACATCATTTTTGCAGATGCTGATTGTAAGTATTCAGACACTGTTTTACGGCCGCCCTCCTGTTGTCCTGCTGCAACAGTTTGTGCACAGGTGCTACTCCAGAGACCTTCTCTGTCACTTCACATCAAAGACCTTCAGGGATCTTTAAAGGCTGCGTCTGGGCAAAAAAAAAATTGAGCGTGTTATGTTTCGGAGGGGCCCATGTACATGCAAATGAGCTTATCTCACTTCCTAAACTCCTTGGTCCTTAGTATCTCTAAGCAGCCCACCAAACCTCAGCGTAAGTCTGAGCTTTAAATGTTTTCAGCAGCCGTGAGCACGGCCCCCCGTAAATCAGCCGAATGGACCCTGCCCGGACCCATCACACCACAGCCGTAAATCTGCCTGCTCCATTAACCCCTCAAAAGCCACAGCCTGCCAGTCCACCCTTTTCCCAGGTGTCCATTATCTCACACAGATGCACATACTCACATGTATGTATGCATAAACGGCAGACACACCAGAAGAACAACGGGAGAAACTTTGACTAGATAGCTTCTTAACTATAGTTGAGAGAGTCTCTCTCTGCTTATGCATATGCCATGTATAGTGCATTGCTGGCAGATGTTTAATAATGTTCTTTCTCTCTTTCTTTCTCTCTCTCAGTTGAGCTGGCAGTGGAACAGGCCCATCAGGGTGTTTTCTTCAACAATGGTCAATGCTGCACCGCTGGCTCCCGTGTCTTTGTGGAGGAGCCCATTTATGATGAGTTTGTGCGAAGGAGTGTTGAGAGAGCTCGGAGAAGGACAGTGGGAAATCCCTTTGACCCAACCACTGAGCAGGGACCTCAGGTAAGACCCAATTAATGGCCTAAAACAATAGAACGATAGAAAATATACCATAAATAAATCATAAAGTCAGTAAGATTTAGTTTGTAAAGAAATCTGTTATTCAGCAAGGATGCAGTCAATTGATCAGAAATGGGATTACAGAAATGTTTATATATTAAAATATTTCTATTTCAAATAAATATATATTTTTTTAGAATCCTGCTTTTTTAAACATTGATAATAAGAAATGTTTTTGAGTACCAATGAGCACATATTAGAATGATTTTGGAAGGATCATGTGACACGGAAGACTGGAGTAACGGTACTGAAAATTCAGCTTTGACATCACAGGAATAAATTACATTATGTAATACAATATTTCTGTGTTTACTATATTTCTTAATCAAATAAATAAACAAATAAATAAATAGTGAGTATAAGATTCTTCTTCCAAAAACATGAAAAGTGTTTCATGTCATTTCAAACTTTTGCATGGTAAAGGAATATTTTTATTTTAAATATTACCTCAAATAGAAATGTATAGCAAAAATCTGTGAGTTCCATCAGAATTGAAGGTGTACGATGAAACATTAATAATCAAACAGGACCAATCATAGTACTTGTGTAATCTACCAAAAGTATTATTTAAACGTTTGATTCCTGTTACAATAGTTCCATATAACCACAATAAAAAAAGACAAGATTCAGTAGTTGATCAAGTCTGTTTGACTGCGTCAGGTGAGTGCGGAGCAGCAGAGGCGTGTACTGGAGCTGATTCAGAGCGGCATCACTGATGGAGCTAAACTGGAGTGTGGCGGCAAAGCTCCTCCTTCTAAAGGCTTCTTTGTGGAGCCCACAGTCTTCTCCGATGTGCAGGACCACATGCGCATTGCCAAGGAGGAGGTAAGCTTTCTCCATCTCAGAGTAAAATTCCAATTGAAATTCAAATGTCAAAGTATTATTACAATAATAATAATATGCGTTTTGTAGATATTTGGGCCAGTTCAGCAGATATTGAAGTTTAAAACGATTGAAGAAGTGATCGAGAGAGCCAACGACACAGAATATGGCCTGGCAGCAGCAGTCTTCACCAAAGACCTCAACAAGGCCATGACAGTCTCTGCAGCTGTGCAGGCCGGCACTGTCTGGTAAGAGATATTTCATATCTCCAGATCCTTACTCAGAATAGAAAGCTACCCTAATGCCATCCACTTGTTTTGTTTGGATCCCTCATATTATTGTGTTATATGCACACCTTCATTCCAGTCATTTAAATAGGATTCCATGTGATTGTAAGGGTGAAATATTACACAACATGGATTTTTGTTTCCTGCCAGAATGAAACTAAGTTTGTGAAATGTATTTTTTGTTTTACAGGATTAACTGTTATAATGCCCTGACATGCCAGTGTCCTTTTGGAGGATTCAAAATGTCCGGCAATGGTCGTGAACTGTAAGTGCAATAATAAAGGATGTAACATAATGAGCGAGTTTTCTATACATCTTTGTTTACGCTGACACCCTTGTTCTCTTTTTTCCAGGGGTGAGATCGGACTGAAAGAGTATACAGAGGTGAAAACCATTACGATTAAGATGTCAGGGAAGAACTCTTAAAGCACAAACATGTACGTTCCTAGCAGTGTGAAGTCTTTCTCTGAGGTTAACCACTAGCCATTATCCTTTGGTTGTCTATAGTGGCAAAATACCACACACAGTAACCACCCATCACTTCTGCATTGGAGCACGTCTTCTGCTGCATCATGAACTACCCTTCATCTCCATCCCACTAGCAGCTCCACGTCCACCGCCACCATTAACTGCCTACATCCATTCCAGCTGTGACCTCCCCTCGCCGGCTCCACTAACCATACTAAAGCACTCGGAGTCATGGTGAAGGAGGGCTATGCTTTTGACCACTGCACCAGCAGCGTGCAGAAACTAACAGACTGCGACCGCTCTCTCTGATGATCTCCTACGTTGAGTGTTTTCACACACCGGCTAAAAGGAGGTGTGTTGTGTCAGAGGGGTGTCATTCTCAAACCTCATCATTAACTTACCTTTCCACTGGGTAGAAATCTAGTAGGCATTTGTGTTTTTACTAAGACCACTGAAGCTCTCAGAAAAAAAGATGTTTTCGTTGAATGAGTATTAATTCTAAAATTTGTGTAATTGCTTTACGTGTTTATTTTTTCATTTTATTGTTTGATTGTTTTTACTGTGTATAACTTTGTCGATGTCTTGACCAATGTAAACAAAAATGATTTACCTCAAAAAAGAAAGTAAAAAATCAGTGGTGTGTATTTTTGACAAATGACTCCTCATTGATGCCCATTTGTTGTTAGGTTTAAAGAATGATGTACTATGAATATAGAAGTTAAGATATAGAGTAATTTCTTCATTAAAATGTTTTACTCAAAGTATTCTCTTGAAGGTGATTTTCTAACAGTCTTGTTACAGAATTATGACTGGGAAATTATGAAATATCAACCCGATCACACATAAATGCGTATAAATAGTACGAGTGTGCAATGTCGTGGAATGTATACGCCAAAACTCATTTTGGCGTGCATATGATACGCTGTTTTTCGCGTGCATATGATACGCACTTTATGGCGTATATATGACACGCGCCCACGACATTGCACACTCGTACTATTTATACGCATTTTTGTGAGAATACCCTGGAAATATGGACCAAACCAACCCCCCCACCACCCCGTCCAGATTTATTTTATTTCTGCTTCAGTTGTTGCATTTTGCGGATGACTATGAGTATTCAGTCTTATGTCAACCAGGGTGAGAACAGACTGAGTCAGAGATTGTTTGGGAAGGGCTCTTTAGATATGAGCAGCATGCACCAGATTAAAGAAGCACCCAGTAGTGCAAGTTGCATTCCCAAAAAAACACAGTCACAATGGATTTTCCCAGCAGCCCGGTAATCTGATAATATCTTTAGTCAGACCAACACGACTGATAAAAAGTCTTGGCTACATTACACAGCACTGGTCTAGATCTGGAAAAGCAGAAAAGGACAGCACAGAGCTTTGAACTAGACCACAGAAAGACCACTATAGAGATAATGGATCACATGGAAATGAGTCTGAACTGTTTCCTTATGATTTAGTATGTGACAACATTTGAAGAACAAAAGTGGGTTGTTTCACCTCAAAGAGTGTTACATGTTTTCATCAAGTGTGAACCAATCAACACGAAAGTGTTGGAAGGTTGCAGGCAAAAGGCCTTACAAGGATTGTTTAATCCATTTGACGTTGTTGCACAATGGTGTCATCGACCCTTCCCTCCTTAGGAGTCTGTCGAATAATATTTATAATTCTCTGGAGTCTCATATGATTACAGTGTACCAAGTTCACACCAATATTTCTACATGACAGTAGTGTAAAATCGCTGCTTTTTAGAAAGAAAAACATGATAAATCAATAAATAGCGTTATTACAGACTTTATGTGTGATTCTTAAGGGTGTATTTTCGTTTTAATGACCCTGGTAGTGCATAGTGAATTCAAATGAATATTAACTTTCTCACACCCTTACAAATGTATCTTTTTATTTTCTCTCGATGTGATCACTGTTCTTGCAGGATCCTGATTTCAAACATCTTGGACTCCGATCAAGGATAAATGGCATCCATCATGATCCGAATTCCAATATTTCACCTCCGAGACATATTTATTTGATGAAGCACTTATGGGATCTGATAAGTATCATTCACTGATCATTAGCCTATGCTCTTTTAGAGGATTTATGGTTAAAAAGATCCATATAGCCGTCCCATCTACTGAACTAGAGGATGAATTAAACATTTGTGTATTATCTCTTAAATAGCCTCTGGCTTGCGTTTCCAATCCAATTAATCTTCTTTAAATATCTATGGATTTTCTACACTTTGCCAAATAGTTCATAAAACTAATGCAAGTCACATTTATAAATTCAGATGTACTAAAATGAGATTGCAACATTAGACGCTAGAATGTGTTCATTTGTCTTCATCAAGATAAGCGGTGAAAGCTAAGCTGGTGGGAACCGGAGAACTGCAGCACCCTTTACAAGCTCCTCCTCCAGAGGGAGACACTTTCTCCCCTTCAGCCACATCTAAGAGATCGGCCGTAATCATACAGTAGTGTGTTTGGGCCACTTCAAAATCCCCCTTTTGGTTGGTTTCATCCCCTCACAAAAGACAAATCCCATATGAGAACTCCTAGATATCAATGAGGTTAACTGGATATTTAATAGACCCTTGTGTTTAGATATCTTGCCTCTCTCGTGATAAAAAAGGCCCCAATAATCCCCTCAAGAGTTTCTGAAAAAATCTCAACATACTCAATGGGCCAGGATAACGATGCATATAAATCAAAAATCAAAGTTTTCAGTGTGAACACAAACATTTATATTCTTCCAAGTACCAAATAAAATTCCTAGAACTCTTTCAGTATTTCACATGAATAGACGTTTCACGCAATTTCATGTATTTTCTTTTCCCCTCCAAATCCTCTGCAGGTCCCTCAGTCATAATATAATCATCTGCCATTTCTAAACCGGTCTTCCCATTGTTGCATGACTAATTAATTAGCAAGACAAAATGAAGGGGCAGTGAAAAAGAAAAACACTTAAAGCATGTTGGGCTGTAGCCAGTTTCAGTTGGAACTCTGCTCCCTTAGTTGGGAGTTAGCTAGTTTCCTCTTTCCTCTGACATCACTCCTCAAGCCTCATGCAACAATAATATGGCCCCAATTGCATGACATTATAGCTTCCTTACATGCACATGGGAGGGCCGGGGCTGAGGTCCCTCCTGACCGCAGACGTACTGCACTTAGTTCCCAGCTAGAACCAGCTGCACAGCTGCTGCATGGGAGAAACACGGATGGATAAAGAGATTCCAGTCTGTTTTGGGGAGAAAAAGTTTCCTAACAAAGCACTTCCCATCTCTGGGCAGTCCATGTACCACTGTTAAAAATGCAACGCAGCTGTGTTGTGGTCCCAAAGGCACATTTTAGACTAAAAGTACACTGTCAATAAGGGCACCTGCCCCTTGTGCAATTAAAATCAGGAAACAGATGTTTTAATGACAAGTGATTCACATGCCAAACCAAAATTAGTTTTCGTTTTTGTATTTTTATCCATGAATTATTAGCAGTATCTCACTTGTAAAACAAACTGTATTTTTATGAGAAAATTACTTGGAATTGGATATGCATAGCCTTAGGAACACAATGTTAAAACTAGATCATAAGTGTCTGAAATGGAATCACCAGAGATACGGCCAGATGAATTATAACCGTGTTTTTGTTGTGTTTTGTTGTATTTAACAAAGCAATAAATCTACACAAGCTCCAAGCTCCCCAAGGAGTCTCGTATATCAAAAATTAAGTGCACTGATTTTTGAAATCAGGACTTTTCATTCCATTCTTTGATCTTAATTTGTTGTTTTAGCTTAATTTACAAATGCGAGCCAAATGCTTAAGCATGTGCCAATACATGCACAAACACAGAGTCAACAAAATGCACCTTGTGTGTGTGTTTGTTTTAATGTGGTCCAGATGTTCTTGAGGCACATGGAAACAGGTGATGATAGCATTAGCCTGGGATTGGACACAGATGGAAAGGGGCTTGAACCTATTCCTGTATCACCACCGGGATCGTAAATAATTCTTTTTCCCTCTGAATGATGAAAATGATTTCAAAGTGAATTACGCTCAGCCAACTCTCCATGTTGTATAAACTTGCCATACCAAGGGTCCTCTCTCTGCGTTAGATCATCAGTCAAGAAAAACATATCATTCATGTCTTTCTTTGTCACATTCTCACTTTAAGGCTGAAGTATTGGCTGGTCCTTGAGGGACAATATTATCACATTTAGGAGGTCTGGTCTGAAAACAACATGACTGAGATTATTCTGCCAAGATTTTGTATGACCATACAGCCAGACCATAAATGCTGGCAATTTGTATTAAGTGCTCGTATCCTACAGGCCTATATATATAATAAAAAAATAAAAAAAACATATATAGCGTGCACGAACGCACGCACGCACGCACGCGCGCACGCACACACACACACACACACACACACACACACACACACACACACACACACACACACACACACACACACACACACAAAGGGTTATTAGGAACATCTGTTCAATTTCTTATTAATGCAATTATCTAATCAACCAATCACATGGCCGTTGCTTCAATGCATTTAGGGGTGTGGTCCTGGTCAAGACAATCTCCTGAACTCCAAACTGAATGTCAGAATGGAAAGAAAGGTGATTTAAGCAATTTTGAGTGTGACATGGTTGTCGGTGCCAGACGGGCCGGTCTGAGTATTTCACAATCTGCTCAGTTACTGGGATTTTCACGAACAACCATTTCTAGGGTTTACAAAGAATGGTGTGAAAAGAGAAAAACATGTCTTGTCGATGCTAGAGGTCAGAGCAGAATGGACCGACTGATTCAAACAGATAGAAGAGCAACTTTGACTGAAATAACCACTCGTTACAACCAAGGTATGCAGCAAAGCATTTGTGAAACCACAACACACACAACCTTGAGGCGGTTGGGCTACAACAGCAGAAGAACCCACCGGGTACCACTCATCTCCACTACAAATAGGAAAAAGAGGTTACAATTTGCACAAGCTCACCAAAATTGGACAGTTGAAGACTGGAAAAATGTTGCCTGGTCTGATGAATCTCGATTTCTGTTGAAACAGAATTTGGCATAAACATAATGAGAACATGGATCCATCATCCCTTGTTACCATTGTGCAGGCTGGTGCTGGTGGTGGTGGTGTAGAGGTGTGGGGGATGTTTTCTGGGCACAGTTTAGGCCCCTTAGTGCAGTATTAAAACACAGTATTAGTATGGTGTTCCTAATCCTTTAGGTGAGTGTATATTGTCACAGCACTTGCATATTGTTGGCCTATATTGTTGATTTGATTGCTTCCGTTCTCCTAATTTGTAAGTCACTTTGGATAAAAATATTAAATGTATATATATTATATATACATTTAATTATAAAGAGTGACAGTACCCAGTAAGCAATTCATAGTTTTCAGTCACATGACTGTTGTGGAGCCTTGGCAGGCAAAACCGCCATAGAACTCCATTGAACTGCAGCACAAGCATGTCAAATTTTCATTTTAAGACAAAAATATGTGAACAAGATGCATGTACTTATGAACACATACAGCACCTGCTGCAGTATTGGGAAGCTAAAAACAGCAGGAAGTTCTAAAACATTTAGCGTGAAAAACACCCTATAGGGTGAGATGTACTAATACGGATTCAATTAAGCAAAGTTTAAAACTAATAGGATTTGTTGATATGGGTTTTATTTTAAATCAAGTTGTTGCAAACACAAATTAAGTACACCGTAAAACCATTCGAGTTAGAGAGGTGATAAAGCAGCAGACGGAGGGTGAACCGACAACAGGCTAAAGAATCCTTATTAGTGCAGCCCACCCTTAAAGGGCAATAATGTACTAAAACAGTAATATTAAAAGATCAAATTCAGTTTTTACCTTTGTTATAATGCATACTCTATAAAGGTGAACAGATGACTCCAGAATATGAATTCTTTATAATGGGAAAAAAGTTTGGGGGAAAAAAACGCTTTACGAGAAATCGTGTGCTGAACTAATATTCTGTGATCATCTGCTTTCCTGTACAAAATATGCACTTTCAATATGGTGGTATTGATGTAGGTGAATTTGATATTTTAATATCACTGTCTTACTGCATTAATACTGACTACAAACCTGGTAAAAATGACTGGCGGGCAACGGATGGAAGCCTTGTTTTGCCCTCCAGGTGGGTGTTAAGCGTTGGACATCATGTAAAAACTAGTTTTGGTTAACTATAGACAAGATATAGTCTGGCTATGCGTAACCCCCTTCTAGCCATAATAACCTTGAATTTGGTTGCATGTTGTTTTTGCCTAAATAACTTACGAGATGTATGATATTCCATCATGTAGACAAAGTCAACAATAATTGCATGGCGGTTGGTTTCATTTCTTTGACATGTTCTAGATTACTATTCTTGGGCTATGGTTAGACGTCTATTAGGCTACATTTTCACTGACAGCCCAAATTTTGCCTTGTTTTAACCTAGACGTCACAGGGCTGTGTTTGGACAGCTATTAGATGTCTTTTAAATGCAAAATTGCTTTCTGGGTAAAGTCAAAGACATCTATAATCACGAGAAAACTGTGATAAGAAATGGTTCTCTTGAAAATAGTTAAATTGTAATATGTCACACATTATTTCTCTAAGTTTTATCCAATAAATGTAGCCTTGGTGAGCATAAGCAATTTCTTTCAAATCATTTAAAAAAATCATACTGACCCCAAACTTGCATTTCTGATATAACACTCCAAATTCATTCCAAATAAAGCTCTTATTCTCTCTCTCTCTTTCTATGTAGACAAGTGCAGTCTCTTCAGACACATGTCATGCCTGTAATATGAAGGATTGTTTCCAGTCTGGCCATGATGGAAACAAGCATTCTGGGTAGTTTTAAAACTAATTGGTTCTGATTAGATGGCTGGTGGGTCAGCCTGTTGGGATGAAGGAAAGAGCCACTACATGTGTCAAAGCATTGAGTGAGGATGGACATTAAGCAGAACAGAGAAATATGTCCAAACTCTGTAATTACACCTCTCAAGAGACAGGGATACTTGAGTGTATGAACAAGCTCTGTCAAGATCAGAGTGCAATATTTTCATATATAAGTCACAGCCATATAAGTCACTTGTGCAGTAACTCAAAACATTATTATTTAAGGTTAATATAATAATGTGTTGTACAAGAACAATTATTGTTAAGGTGCCTTCAATTTGGCCTCCACAATCAGAACTTGTTTTGAAGCAAAGCACACAAGTAAGAAAGGCAGAGACATTGAGCTCACAGTTTCTTCTTCACGTCTATTGGAATGAGCAGTTCATGTAGTTACTCTATCGCAGCTTCCAGGGACCCTCCCCCATATCACCTTAACGTTAAGCCCCCCATCCTCACACCCCACATGGGCAGATCAACAGCAGAACTCTCCATGAAAGCACCCCAAATGGGGCAGCACAAAGTCTGTGTGGCAGCCATTTGGGAAGAGGGTCGTTCACGGTGATGGATGCATAAGAAAGCAACACGTTGTCCCAGCAAGGTGCCGCGGAGCTGCGCTCTACTTCAGCCACCTTTTAACCACCATGTCGCAGTGTGAAATGATTCATTTGCGTTGGCAGACGGCCATATATCCATGGCAAGACAGAAATCCCTGGTCTAAATCTCACACCCTCTGTTACATGTTTATGCAGCTGGATTGTTTTATTGGGCCAATTAAATGAAGTTGTGATAATTGAGCATAAGTATCAGGGTGGGGAACAGGGGCAGTCCAGCTGTCAACTGCTGGGCTCAATGAAGCTTTTTACACCTGTGCTATTTAAATATTACAGCTGTGTGATGAAAAACAATAGGGAGGAATTACCCAAAGAGAACGTGAATGTTGATTTTGAGTCATAGATGGTTCTGTGCTCTTTGAAGACACCCTACATTGGCTTGGGAAGGCGCTTCAGTAATTTTGCATTCAGGGGCATGAAAGCATCAACTAATTTCCTGCACATCCCATCCTGATCATATCCCAGCAAACCCCATGACTCACCATGCAAAGGACGCAAACGTGGTGTTTGTTTGGAGCTCGGCAGGCCAAGAGATCTCCCAGCGGAGCACAGAAAACTCACACAGCTGCCTGAGAGCCCACTAATTGTGTTTTCCGTCCCCCCCGTGATAGCAACTGTAGCGGTGTTGAGCATTTCCACATTGTCACAAAGATCATTGTGAATTCAGCATTCTTGTTAAAATACTTGTGAATTGAAAAAAGATTAGTACATCATGTTAACAATTCACTAAAAATATTAATATGAGTTACACTTTATTTTAAAGTGACAGTTACATTGTACGTATTCAAATAAGTACAGAGTATTATTAATTAACTACATGTACTTCCTATAGAGTTAGGCTTTGATTTAGGATTAGTTTGTAATTATGCATCATTTACTGTTATTACTATAAGTACATTTTTCATCTGTAAAACGTGGAATAAAAACATTAAGGGGATTGTTTACCCAAAATTCCATCAACATTTTCTCATCCTCATGTCACCCCAAACCTGTATGGAATACAAAAGAAAATATTTTAATAATGTTTTAGGGTTTTTATCCATCAAATTAAAAATTTTTAGGATCCAATGTTGTTTTGAAACCTAATTTCTTTCAAATAAATATGTTTACATGCACTTTTGAGGACAATAATATATGTCAATGTTGAAACACTTTTAGTCTGAAAGTAATGCAATTCGGCCTGTCAAACACTTGAACATGTTAATCAGACTATAATTGGCCTCTGCATCATGTTCTTGCTCCACAAGAGTTAAAACAAACACTCATTTGTATACTAGTCTTGGATAAACCGACAAAGACTGCTCGATTATAATTGTGCATATAAACTGACTATAGAACATTGTCTATAATCTTGAGCACTGATATCTTGTGTTGCATGCAAACTGAGCTCACTGTTAGCAGCTGTCCTCAGATCTTCTCACTTACTCCTAAGTGGTGTGGTGATTTCCTGCGATAAAACTGGATAACGTATGGCGGAAAACTGAGAATGCTTGCGATTCTGCGACATGGAATGTCTGCAAACAAACTGAAATGAACTGAATTCCATTTGATTCCTGAATATCTTCTGCCGATGGTTTGCTCAGGCTTAAAGTTGCTCCACGCACCACAGGATGTAAACCTTCTGTTTCATGTCTCAACAGCCAAGCGCACATCCATCACACTTACGCAAGCAAGACAGTGGTATTAAAACCTCCCCACTTCCAGCAGATCGTCCTTGGGATTTGAGCTGAAATGATTTCATATGAATGTTATGGCACAATCCTGGCAGAAAGAGCATCGGATTCTACTACTAAACAGTTTATATTTTCAACTCTTATGATTCACAGCTGTGCTGTCTGTACCATTCGCCTCAACGTACAGCTGCGGGATGACAAAGCTGAGGAAATTGGATTTGACAGTGTTTTTCATTCTTTCATCCCCAAAATAACATTACCCATGATTTCCCATCCCTGACAATGTGATGATAATGGATGAGGGCAAAAGCTAAGTTTACAATAGGGGATCTTCATTTGAAGAAGGGGCCATGAGCAGAGATAGAGCAGGAAAACAAACGTTGAAGTGCTGATATGTAGAGCAATGAGTGATAGAACATCTTTGCTGTTCATCCATTGATGGAAAAGACTGTTGACTGAGGCCCAGATCTCTTGCATTCGCCAGCACTGAGGCTTGATGCTTCCTAACACTAAAGCTCCTTAATATAAACATGCAGAGCTTTGGGCGTTCAGAACCTAAATGCACCATTTACATGTGTTTACATGCATTCATTGGTATGAACTTGCTCTATTGTGCATTTGTTTGCCAGATGTATAAGAACTCATGAAGGGGTCAATGTAATTCAGTTGTTAAATAATCAAGGAAGAGGTTATATAACAAATTTGCTCTTTGAAAATGTCTTTCAGAAAACTAAAGAAAATACTTTTGGAACCAATGGACCAAATTTATTCAATCTTCTTTAGTGTTCTGCAGAAGAAAGTAAATCAAACTAGTTGGAAACGACATGAGGGTGAGTAAATGATGACAGAATTCTTCCATGGGGATGAACTATCCTTTTAAAGGAATATGGGACATGGAAATTCTGTCATTAATTCCTACTCAACCTCATGTCGTTCCAAACCCATAAGACATTCGTTCATCTTCGGAACACAAATTACGGTATTTTTGATGAAATCCAAGAGCTCTCAGGCCCCTTCATGGACAGCTATTTAATTAACACTTTTAAGGGTTACTTCAGCGATTAGTATATGGCTTTGTATCAGTAGAAACCCTGGAGTATATTCGAATGATCGTGCTCCCCCCTCTCATATCCCCCTGAGACGAGAGATTTATGCATTTTATTTCTGGAAAAATTACTCCGGTGACGCAAATATCGTCGATTTGCGTCATCGGTAAAATGTTTAGCCAGACACTAAAGACTACAGCCAGCAGAGGGAGCCATTTCCACATGTTTTTAACTCGCACATGGGGGATGGGGTCGCACTTACAGCTCAGCTCGGCTCAGGCATTCATGGAAACGGTGCAGCCGGCGGAGCAAAGTGAGTATTTTATCTTCTCAAGTTAATTCCTAAGTTAATCTTCCAAAGGCATGAACTGAAAACGCGCCAGACTGAACACGCGTTGAGAACTGCTGCTGCGAGCGTGGTAGCGTTTACCTCAGCTCTCATCACGAGAGCTCATTCAGCTCATCATGATGCATGTAATCTGATTCCTGCTGCGTGTGTGCTGACACTTCCTCAGCGGCTAAATCACAATATATTGAACAGACACGTTCAGTTTTTAATTGTAGTGTCTGTTCTCTAATAACTGATTTTATGAAGATGAACGCGGTGGTGGGAAAGTTAAAGTGATTCAGTAGCAGTGGCTTTGGGAGTGGCCTCACAGGGCAGCGAAGCATTCTGGGAATTGTTGTCTTTCATCACCATGAGACAAAAATACATTTTCTGTCTTTTCTCAGTCTAGAAAGCACCAAATTCAAAAATAATTTCACATTTCTACTACATTGATGATCCAGTTTAAATACAGATTCATCTTCCCAGCGCTGAAGTACTACCCCTTTAAGGTCCAGAAAGGTAGAACCTTTTTTTTTATTGTTAAAATAGTCCATGAGACTCCAGTGGTTCAACCTTAATTTTATGAAATGATGAGAGTACATTTTGTGCACAAAAACAAACAAAAATAACGACTTTATTCAGCTATTTCGTTCTAGCATGTGTCTGTGTCCCCTATACAGTTTCCGTTGTAAATCGTGCAGCTCTTTCTAGATCTACAGTAGTCGACGTCGTTTACGTGAGCACCACGATGCGTGTGTGATGATGACGCTGGAGTTGCACTGTTTTTACAACGTAAGTTGTCTCGGAGGACTGGCACAGGCTAGAACAAAATTGTTGAAGAAAGTTGTTATTTTTGTTTGTTTTTGTATTCAAGTATTCTTGTCGGTTCATAAAATTAAAGGGGGGGTGAAATGCTGTTTCATGCATACTGATCTTTTTACACTGTTAAAGACTTTGAATCCCATACTAAACATAGACAAAGTTTCAAAAGTTAAGGTGGACGTTTGATGGGAGTATTTCTTTGTCAAAAATACTACTTCCGATTAGTCATACGTTTCGGCAAGTTTTTTGCGATCATGGGTCCACTTGACGTTAAAAGGTCGGAATTTCCTTGTATGGGCCATACGGACAATTCTACCGGAAGAGCGTGAGAGAGAGAGGGAGAGTGCGAAAGCAACAGGCTACGCCCATCAAAGCGCTGGCTCGTAGGCTGCGCTGCACAGTTGATGTGACTTCAAGAAATTAACAATGTCACCAAAAAAGTGCGTTTTTGGTTGCCAGACCAAGACAGTCCTGTACAGATTGCCAAAAAACCCCGCGTTAAGGCAACAGTGGATGTAATTTGCTTTTCCGGATCAGCAACTGAGTTGCGCAAAGGCTTATGTCTGTTCACTGCATTTCGGTGCCGACTGTTTCATAAACAAGGCCCAGCTCGACGCCGGATTTTCCGATCGCCTAATGCTGAAGGATGGAGCAGTCCCAACGATAAAGGTCCCAACGGTAGAACCGCAGGCGGTGAGTAAGACTGCTTCAAATGTCTGTGTTTTTGCCTATGCCCATCAAGTAGCCCAAACATGATCACGTATAGTTAATTTATCAATGGAGCATGCGATGTGTAGTGCGTGTACATTTGTTTAGCTGGCCACTATATGTGTAACTTTATGTTTGTGTATTGTAAAAGCACTCCAAACAACAATACACAAAGAGTGGGGATATATGTTGAACTAAATAATCGCGCTTCTTCATTCAAATGCGCTACTATTCCGTGTCTTTCTATGTAAACACTAACTTAGCCTGCCGTGCAAAACCAGTCCGCTTACTAACGTTACAATTGTCTACACAAACCACGCGTAAACACACACACACACGTGCACAACTGCACTTCCCACATGTACACCTTCAAAGACAAAAATACGACGATATAATCCAAGTATAAATATGTAAATAACACAAGCCGCTAAGCATATTATATAGTTAGTGTATAACTTGTACCACATAGAGACGTCCTGCTCTAGTCGTTTTTGCTGCTGCTCCTGTTCAACTGCAGCCTCTGGGTCTGATTCCGGACCATAGATGTATGGCTGTATCTGATTAAAAGCCATATTTTTATTTTGAATAAAGTTTTTTCCCGCTGTTAGGGATGACACAGCTTTACGACGCACTCAACACAAAAGCAGCGCGCTGCTGCACACGTCATTATTTAGCTCCGCTCACACGATACGCCCCCACCCGCTCGGCTTTTTTAGGAAAGACTCGGAACAGCGCATCTTTCTTATATAATTATAAAAAAAAAATAAAGACTTTTCGGAGATATGCAGGATGCAATGCTACTCTATAGGTACTCAAGATTGACATGACACTGACTGAAACTGAGTGTTTCACCCCCCCTTTAAGGTTTAACCACTAATTTTAAATAATCACATGGATTATTTTAACAATGTTTTTACTACCTTTCTGGGCCTTAAAAGTGTTAATTAAAGGGGTACTTCAGCGCTGGGAAGATGAATCTGTATTTAAACTGGGTCATTAAAGGGGTGATGAATTGAGAAATCAACTTTCCCTTGAGCTGTTGCTTTATAAATGGTCATGGTAATATAAGAATATCCTGTAAGTTTCAGAGCTGAAAACTTTCTTGTTAGTCAAAGAAAAGCTTTTATAGACACCAGGCTCAGCAAACGGTCCTGTGCTTCATACTTCCCTCACTGCGCGACGAAACACACACCTCTACAGAACGTTTAATTTCGTAGCCCTGCCCACCAACTCATGGAGCTGTTCGGTCGATCACAATCCAGCAGCAATAACAATAAACATGTGGAAGATAGCAACAAGCAAGATATTGTGGAAGAACACAGTCACTGGATAAGCTTCCTTCGGATCATAATATTACACTGAAAAAAAAAATATTTAGAAAAAAAGTTACATGCTTGCCTTAAAATTTTGAGTTCATTGAAATTAAAATTTTGAGTTAATACAATGAACCTTTTTTTGAGATTCGACAAAAATATTATAGCCAAATAGTGCTATTTTCATGATTTATCAAATTTTTTATGTGGTTCAGACACAATAATATTTTGAGTATCTATTTATTAAACAATTTCCTTCAATGTATCAACTCAAGTTTTTTATTTAATTTAATTTTTTTTAAATGTCTGTTTAACATAGAGTGAGTCGCCGTGCGTATGTCCCAGCACACACACTGCAGGAGTCGTATTACATTCACTGTGATGAATGAGCTCTCGTGATGAGAGCTGAGGTAAACACGACCACGCTCACGGCATACATTCACAGCCCGTGATCATTCTGGAGCATTTTCAGTGCATGTCTTTGGAAGCTTAACTTTCAGAGGAATTAATTTGAGAAGTTGAAACACTCCCTTTGCTCTACGGCTCCGTTTACATGAATTCCCACAGCTGCCCGAGCTGAGCTGTGAGTGTGATCTATCCCCCATGCGCGGTTTGAAAACCTGGAAATGGCTCCCTCTGCTGGCTGTAGTCTTTAGCCTCTGGCCAAAAATTCCTCCGATGGCGTAAATTGGAGGATTTTCCCAGAAATAAAATGCATAAATCTCTTGCTTTTCTCTGAGAAAAGAACGGCACTGAAGTCATTCTTAAGAAGGGAAGATGTGTTCAGAGTTTTGCCAACCGGATACGGCGAAAGCTTAATCTGTCAACTAGCTCTGCATCACCTTCATTGCTCTGGTTGGTTGTAGCGCTATCCTATTGCTTGCAGAGGGAGTTTGAAAGACAACCGTATATATCCAACCCCTCGGATTGAGCCCTGTCAATGGTGAGTTTCCAGACCAAACATCTTGATGTGGGTCTGGCTTGTCAGGCTAGAAGAACGCTCAATTTCCAAGAATTCCACAGCCTGATGAATTTCTTTGAATTCAGTAAATTACACTTTCCAATTCAACTTCCTAGGGGGTGTGGCCAGTTAGATTCAAATCCCAACTCACTTGAAAGGAGACAATTTCTTCAATTCAACTTTGCCCAAACCCTGCCGTCAACAATCACATATTGGCTTAAATATAACAACTTTGAGAGAAGGGGAACTTAGTATGACCTAATACACTCCGATCATGCCAATGAGAGGAAATCGATACAGAGAATAATCAACTAAGTATTACTCATACTGCCTGGTACTGCAGAACAAATGAGAGTCACATTAAAATACAGGAAATTGTGTGTATTTTCAATGGCATCTCTATAAAGGAATGCAAAACTTAGCAAAACAATGCACCACACTTTGCTTGAAACTTTACTTTTTTCCCCATCCAGCCTCCAGCTGTTGTGTGTCCTCACTGAAGCCGCTGTGCCACACTTCAAGTTTTGGATGCTGCAGGAACCGAGGCTTATAAAATAACAGCTAGTGCACTGACTATCATCCCAGGGGATGAAGATGGCTTCATTTGAATGAGAATGGTCTCCCTGTCCCCTGAGATAAGACTGAATCAACATGAGGTCTGACAATTCAGAATGGCTTTCAGCGCATAATGTGAAGGATAAAGTCTCTTTGCTTTCCCTTTCTTGGCTAATGCATTTGAGGTGCATCAGACAGGGTGTTCGGGGAGATTCAGCCTTGGACACTGCCAAAGACCTTAAGCATATCTGCTACTTTGCACAGCAATTATCCAGGTTTTCGTTTTTCCTCCCGGGGTCTCCAGGAGACTGGTTTTGCACCGTCCTCACGCATTACTTCTCGCGCTGATTGAAGACCGATCCTGTCACCCCGTGTTTTCCAGGCTTTCAGGCCACCCAGTACGGACGAACCTCATGCATGTCATCCCTCTGTGTGGTCCTCTCGAAAGAGAAACAGATAGACACAGAGGAAACGCAAAGCAAGTGCCAACGGAGAAAGAGATGTTTCAAAATCTGACAGTGTCATTTCTGGGAAAGGAAGGAAGAGAGGGAAAGGAAAGGAGGAGGTGGCGGGGGGAGCCCAGTAAAACAAGCAAAGAGTCTGAGCTGATTGTGAGTGTGGGACTCTTGCCATGCGAAGAGAGCAGGAGACTGGAGGGAGTCCGTGCGTGTGTGGAGGGAGAGAGCGAGCGAGAAATGAGAAGAATCTCCAGACTTCAGTAAAACATTCACTATTCTGCCCGTTCGCACTAAACGCTGAAAGAGAGCCACAAAGGATTAATTCACATGAAAGCGGCTGCAGATTATACACAGCTCTGCTTAAAGAGATGAGAAAACAGTTATTTCAGTCCACAGGGCATCTAACTGCTTTGACTGATCATTAGGGGCTAGTTAGCAGCCTTTACCATCCCAGTCTCATCCAAGAGACGGAGTCGCCTTTCACTATAAAAGCCCTGAAACGAGTGCAGTAAACACAACAATTAAAAAAAAATGCTCCATGTAAATCTATCTTTCAGTAGAAAAAAAAACATTAAAACAAGCCTTTCCTTTCTTTAATGGGGTTTATTTGTGGTTTTCTGGATTAAAAGGCCTGTTTCCGGCCCACATGTTGGAGATGCCGGTCGCCCCTTAAGGTGTTTAGTGTGAGCGAGCCGTGTACGGCCGAGGCATGGGCAGCTGGGAGAGATTAATAAAAAGAGGGAAGGCTCTTAAATACTGCTGCCCTGCAGTGATGAATGCCTCCACAGTCCACAGACAGCAGGATGGGAGATAAGGGGAGAAAAGACAAACACTCCATTTCAGACCGGCACATGCTGCACCAAGCCAGGCCTCAACCTAAATGAGCACTTGGACCAAAGGTCTCCAAACACTAGAGGTCAGCATACCGTGGGCTTGAAAAGAAGTCGTGACTAGACAAAAAGTACAAATTACGAAAGGCTCAGCTTTCTGGACCTGGACTCTCTCTATCTGGGTTCATTTGCTGAACCTGATTAAAAAACTATAGTCTAAGTCTAGTGCAACTGCAAATGATGAATAAAAGAAGAAAGGATATTAAATGCTTTCAGCTACCTGTTTAAAAGAGAAAATGACAAGTGGAACAACTGATTATGTAAAACAATAACTAAAACTATTCTTGTCTAAAATACATTTTTTAAATTATAAAGGACTGGGGATGTTAAAGGGTTAGTTCACACAAAAATGAAATTGATGTCATTAATGACTCACCCTAATGTCGTTCCACACCCGTAAGACCTCTGTTCATCATCGGAACACAGTTTAAGATATTTTATATTTTAGTCCCAGAGCATAATGCAGTCAATGCCCACTTTACTGTCCATGTCCATGTCAATGTCCGCCACATACCGCCAATGTCACGTGATTTCGTGATTTTGAAGTGACGCGAACTGAACTGCTGAAATCATGTGACATTGACGACCCGAATCATTGATCGATTCACTGATTCATTAACCATTTGATTCTTTTTGGAGGCACATGGAGGAAAAGACAATGCTGAATAACAATGCTGACAATGCTGTTTTTGATATTTTTGGACCAAAATGTATTTGTAATGTATTTTCGATGCCTCAAGAGACTCTAATCAACCAACTGATGTCACATATGGACTACTTTGATGATGTTTTTATTCCCTTTCTGGACATGGACAATAAAGTGGGCATTGACTGCATTATGCTCTGGGACTAAAATATAAAATATCTTAAACTATGTTCCGATGATGAACAGAGGTCTTACGGGTGTGGAACGACATTAGGGTGAGTCATTAATGACATCAATTTCATTTTTGGGTGATCTAACCCTTTAAGGTTTGGGGTCAATACGATTTTTCATTGTTTTTGAAGAAATCTCTTATGCACACTAAGGTTGCATTTATTTAATCAAAAATACAGTACAAGATGGCAAAGCTAAATTTTCTGCATCATAAAATTATGATGATTTGGGAAGTAAATCCGTATTAGTTGCACAGATATGATAAACTTCAGTTTTGATTCAGCAGCTGTTTATAGTGACAAACAGGAGCCAATGATGTACACAAACATGAGGAATTCACATAAAATCCTACTATGCAATACACTGGAAATAATGAAGTGGGGATGTATTTGCAGCCAAGCAGATGGAACCTATTTATTGATATGCAAACAAGTGAATCAAGTCTTGTTTTACTAAAGAAGAGGAATGCTGTGGTTGTGAATAGGGGAGAAAGAGCACAAAACAGCTAAATTTGGCCAACAGGGTAGGAAAGAAACGTTTAGTTTAAGGTTTATTATTTCATCACAAAAGGAAAATTTCCTCCATAAAGGAAACGCTACAGTATACATGCACATGTGAAGACTCTAGAGCACACATTGGTTTAGCTAGTTCCCTATACTCTTTAAAAAAAGGTACAAAAGCTGTCACTGGGATGGTACCCTTCAAAAAGCTTCTAATATGTACCATTACGGTACTAATATGTACACTTGTGGAACCAATTTGTACCTTTGAGGGTCTAATATGTACTCTTTAGGTACAACGGTGTACCTTTTGAAAAGGTACCATCCCAGTGACAGCTTTAGTTCCTTTTTTTCTGAGAGTGCATTGTCTTTAAAACACAATGGCCCATACTACTGTCACCTCAACATCTCTATCTTGCAGACAGAAAAGACAGTTCAAGCTTGTTTAATATTAGATCAATAGTTCAATAGCTGAAAAAGAAATCCTAAAACGTATCAGGCAGCCGACAAGATAATCACAAGTGTGTATCCATTGTTTAACATTATGTGCGTCACAGTTCTACCAAAGGGAATAAATAATGACTCATCTTCTCTTCATTTTTGGGTGTCATCATTGGCACATACTTTGAGTGTGGAAGCTGGAGACATAACAAAAGCAGGAATAAGACAAAAGAAAACTATGAGAACGGTTGCAAGGAGGTGAGCAGGAAAGATGCTGCACACTGTTGTCTACTGGGTGCATTTTGAGCAGCCAAATAAAGATTTCAGTTATACACATTTACATGTAAAATGTTGCTTTTAAAGGATAATTTCACACAAAATCAAAATTCTGCCATAATTTACTCACCTTCATGTTGCTCCAAACCGGTAGGACTTTCTTTCTTAAGCAGAACACAGAGGGTTTGATTTAAAAAAAAAAAAAAACTAGTTTTAGAAAGCATTTACATTAATTTTAAGAACAGTTTAAACATTTTTCAAAATGTCTTTCTTTGGAAAGAAACTCTTAGGTTTGGAATGACATGAGGGTGCGTACATAACAGAATGTTAATTTCTGTCAGGGTCACTATGGTCAAAGGGATAGACATTTAGCATGTTTGGGTTGGCGGTATGGTTCTGTTCTGGGCAAGAACTCCCTGTGCATCCATGCAGCCAAGCATGGATAAGAGCAGTCATAAACCTCCTATGGGTAAACAGAACAGAAGCAATGATGCATTGCAGATAAGATTAATGTCAATAATAAAATGTACAACCTAATTCTCGTATTTAGTCTGATTCAGGAGGAATCAGAATGCCAAATCCTGACTAATGAGTGGAGGAGCTATGAGAAAACACGATAGCAATTGATAAGGAGCTCTCTCTCTCTCTCTCTCTCTCTCTCTCCCTCTCTCTCTCTCTCTCTCTCTCTCTCTATATATATATATATATATAAATAATCATATATATATATAATCATGTTATATATATATATATATATATATATATATATGTTTATACACACACACTGTTATAGGCATCATATTTCGATAGACGTGATCAGCTGATGCGAGCATGACTAACCTGACCTGCCAGAACTAATGCTATGCACTGTATTTTTTGGTGAACTATCCCTTTGATTATTCACTAAAACGATGGACATGGTCTAATGCCAGATAATAAAACTCTAAAAATTAATAAAATCTGGAATAAAATCCCCAAAAAACGATCCAAATAACTATAATATATAGCCGTTAGACTAGATCAGGATGATCAGTAAATTCCAGCAACCGTTCACTTTCTCCTAAACAGTGTTTCAATAGGCTGAGCAGTTATGTTCAGCTCTTGGCACTGAGCTGTCTAACTCTGATGATGTCACTCAGACCTCTCTGACCCAGAGCTGGGTGTATCGGCCATGGTTGTGCAGGAAAGCCTTTCTCTCACTGCGGGATGTGTTTTTCTGGGCAGACTGCGAGGAGTCACTTTAACAGTGGGCGATTATTATTTAACAAAGCTCTGCACTGGACACACACTCCTCTTCAACACAAACGTACATACATCTCCTGAGAGAGAAAGGCGTTAAGTCCATTCCTTACTTCGCACTGGGCACACACTGACAGAGAGCGCTGAGGTATTTACACTTCATATCACGAGAACAGTGTGCACAATTATGATGACGGAAAATATAAAGGAATAATCATGTTGAGCAATGTCTATGTTTACAAAATGGCATCCACTACCACACCCGAAGGAGGAGAGAAATGAGGGGTGAGGTTATATAGCTAACAATGACATAGACAGTTTAAAAATCATATGTTGAGTAACAATATGTGGGAAGAGAGAGAGAGACAAGAAAACGTTAGGCAGAGAGAAACTCAAGCCAAGACAAGAACCATTTCAGGGGGCCCTGTTAAAGCTACGGTGACCAAACAATTGCTTTATTGCCTCAGCAAGAAGCCAAAGCATTTTGTTCTGGCATGGAGCTGCTCAGATGTTCTTTCATATGGCCTGGCAAGGTTAAGGTAAGAGAATAAGCTTGGCTACAATTCAGCGGAGCCACCTCCTTCGAGACCTCCCCTATGCACTTTCAGTGATATGTGGCTGAACAGGGAGAGCACATTAGCTTAATGGGTGGACAAATGACTCCTCCGTCGTCATAGCCGTGTGCCTGTACAGTTAATCCAATGGTTTCATCACTTTGGTTCAATGCGCTCGAGCTGACACACCGCCACTCTCAACAGCCGAATGGATCATTTCAATTAAAGCCAAAAATACCAGTAATGACTCAAGCAGTGATTAAGTAAAGATGTGTTCAAGGCTTAAACTGTTCCATACATCAGATGAGTATGGGTAAAGCACAGATGTTTGAGAAGCTGATTTGCTCTGCTGAGATCTTTCTAATGGCATCATTTCCTGTCTCAGGACCTCAGCTATTATTTTAAATGCATATATTGTTTGCTCGTGTTCTCGGTTTCTATCTGCGCCTTTATTTTAGGCCTTTGTGTAACACATTAAGAACATTAAAACATTTACATGCACCTTACTAAAGTAATAATTTGTCTTTTTAAATATAATTTATGCATTAAACACTAAAATGAAGTACACATTACCATACTTTGAAAAGAAAACTTATACAGAAATAATATTTAACTGAATGTAATGTTTTTGGACGGATGCCTGCAATAAAAAGAAAAAACCTGGGAATGTTCTCATCGCACTCATTAAGCACCGTCAGACATTCCTTGATGTTGTTAATGTCCTTCTAAAGGGCCTTTATGTTTGATGCAGCACATCGTAGTCATGCACATTTTAAACAACAGTCGCTTGGACTCCTCAATAATCCTCCAAATAGTTTGAGGCTAACAAAACAAATTTGTCACGGGACAGTGTTCTCATTTTGATGGCAATAAAGTAAAAAAAACTCATCCTCCACTATCACTCTTCCATTAGTTGCTTTATAAATAAAATTCCTAGGTTTTGTTTGAGGTCGAGCAGTACCTCTCAGTTGTACCGTAGAACCCGATGCCAAACTGCTGTATAGTGAATGAAAACCAGCCATTTAAATACTGAGCAGCAAGCTAATTGGCTCCAAATGCGACATGAACCAAATCATACATGTATATAAATTATTAGCATGGTAATGAATATGACAATGTTAAAGTATTTAGATTTGGCGGAATAGATCTGCTATGCAGCCGATATTGCTGCTGAAGGTTCACTAGATGGGCAACAATGAGAAAAACCCCAAAACAGGAATGGTTTTACAGGTGGAGGTGCATTTTCTTCCCCAACTCATCTTTTATGATAGCCTAGAAATCTAGACGCACCCTAGCGGCAGCAAATTTAATCTGCCCGCAAATGTCGTCTAGGAACTCTTAATCTCCCTTCTGAGCTGTATTCCTCTCAATCTGGACGGGCCAATCACGTTGTGTATAGAGTCGGCGGGCGAGGCGATAATGACGACGGCCGAGTTGCGTTTGCGTGCTTCTAGTAAACACAGAAACTGGCGAAGGGCGGTCTTTCGAATCAGCTTTGACTGTGATTCTGGAAGACTTAGAGTTAAGCTTTTCTCTGAGAAAAGAACAAAGAACGGCACTGAAGTCATTCTAAAAAATGGAATGTGTTCGGAGTTTAGCCGACTGGATACGGTGAATGTTTAATCTATCAACAAGCTCTTTTTCACCTTCGTTGCTCTGGTTGGTGTAGCGCTATCCTATCGCGTGCAGAGGGAGTTTGAAAGACAACCGTTTATCCCACCCCTCGGATTGAGCCCTGTCTATGGTTAGTTTCCAGACCAAACATCTTGATGTGGGTCTGGCTTGTCAGGCTACTTTTATGACTTTTATGTTTTTCACTAGTTTTGCATTTGGCTAGGGTCACTGTCACTACTGGTAGCATGAGGTGATACCTGGACCCTACAGAGGTTGCACAGGCAGTCCAACTCCTCCAGGATGGCACATCAATATGTGCCATTGCCAGAAGGTTTACTGTGTCAGCACAGTCTCAAGAGCATGGAGGAGATTCCAGAAGACAGACAGTTACTCTAGGAGAGCTGGACAGGGCTGAAGAAGGTTCTTGATCCATCAGCAGGACCGGTATCGGTTTCTTTGTGCAAGGAGGAACAGGATAAGCACTGCCAGAGCCCTACAAAATGACCTCCTGCAGGCCACTTGTGTGAAGGTCTCTGACCAAACAATCAGAAACAGACTACATAAGGGTGGCCTGAAGACCCGACATCCTCTAGTGGGTCCTGTGCTCACTGCCCGGCACCGTGGAGCTTGATTGCCATTTGCCATCGAACACCAGAATCAGCAGGTCTGCCACTGGCAACCTGTGCTTTTCACAAATGAGCGAAGGTTCAGCCTGAGCACATGTGACAGACGTGAAAGGGTCTGGAGAAACCATGGAGAACGTTGTGCTGCATGTAACATCGTTCAGTATGACCGGTTTGGTGGTGGGTCAGTGATGGTCTGGGAAGGCATATAAATGGAGGGACGCACAAACCTCTACAGGCTAGACAATGGCACCCTGACTGCCATTATATATCGGGATGAAATCTGAGTCGACGCTGGTGCAGTGTCCTGGGTTCCTCCTGGTGCATGATAATGCATGGCCTCATGTGACGAGAGTATGCAGGCAGTTCTTGGAGGATGAAGGAATTGATAACATTGAATGGCCACCACGCTCTCGCCTGACCTCAATCCAATAGAACACCTCGGGACATTGCCTTTCGGTCCATCTGCCGTCGCCAGGTTGCACCTCAGATTGTCCAGGAGCTCAGTGATGCCATGGTCCAGATCTGGGAGGAAATACCCCAGAACACCATCTGTTGTCTCATTAGGAGCGTGCCCTGACTTTGTCAGGCATGGCTAGAAGCATGTGAGGGCCATACAAACTACTGAGTAAAATTTTGAGTTGCTGCAATGACATTTCAGAAACTCACCAGTCTAATGCACTTTGAGATTTTTTTTATATAAATTGCATTACAAATAGGTGCAAATTATTATTTTCGAGCAGTATATTATATATATATATATATATATATATATATATATATATATATATACACACACACGTTAGTTCAGTTCAATTGTGTCACATGTGTTAGCTCCTCTGTTTGCCCATTTAACCCCCAGTTTCTGCCTGCTCATTGTCTAGTTATTTGAGTTTTCCGTGATATGTGATTATACTTTCTTATGTTTTATATTGGATTAAAGCCTCCTTTAGTTCCGCCTTCATTGTGCACTTCTCTTCAGCCATTACTCCCTGACACTACATATACATATTTATATATATATACATATTTATATATTTTTATATATATATATATATTTTTATATATATATATATATATATATATATATATATATATATATATATATATATATATATATATATATATATATATATAAATAATCACACTAGTGTTGGATGATAAGCTCCATTTTCATATCGTCCTATCAGCCTGTGAGAGGGCTGTGGGGGCGGGGCTTAATAATTTGATCATTAACTCGCTAATTTATTTGCTTATTTTTTTTAGCCATTAATTTGCTAATTTAATTACTTTGTTTTATATATGATCTTTTTCGATTTTGTAAGCAAAGATGGAGTGTTATTTACCTCTATTACCAATCTACCTCAACAAAAACTGATAATGGGTAAGCCTATATCAACCTTCTTAAATCAAAGGCTTAATATTTTTCTTGTAGACCATACATTAATGACAGTAAAAAAAGTGAAGAATCAATATATATATATATATTTGATTGCTTGTTAAACACATTGTTTTTTTGTGTGTGTTTGAAGCTCCTTTTGATTTTCACAGATGACTTGTGCTGTGTTCGAACATAAGACTGTTATCAGACCTATATCATTTTAGTGATATTATTATTATACATTTGCAATTGTATTGTTTTTAGAGTTATTACTGTCATTACATTTTTTGGTAATGTGCTATGAAAACAAAATCCTGAGGAACATCTATGTTTTCATCTTAAATAAAAATATAAGAATAATGATGCATCTCTTTTACAACAAGCTTTTGACAATTTGTAAATACCTTGCCATTTAATTTTGATGGGGTTTAGTTTTGTAGATGTTTTTAAAAACATTTTCATTGAGGAAATCCTCATTCGTGCATAGCCTATCGCAAAAGTGGTAGTCTAATGGTGGTGATTTCGTTATTAAATTAGTGAAGGCAAATTAATTGTAGGCACTAATATTAATTTAATAATAATACTATAGTCTTTAATAATAATAATATTAATAATAATAATTGAATACAATAATGGCAAAACGAGCCAATAATCGTCTTGATAACATCATCATTGTCAATATTTTTGACTATCGTCGATGCACAATAACATCGTCACAATCCCAATTACTCCAAGATCATTAAATGCTAACTAATTGAGCCTTATTGTAAAGACTTGCAGCTTATTCTAAAATGCGTCTTTAATTCGTTTTCAGTCTTCTTTTCCCTTTGTTTTTAAGGAATTAGAAGTGGTTATGTTGATGGGAACCAGGAGGCAAGTAAGTGGGAGAACAAGCTGGAGCTGTCAAAGCTTGAGCTGAAAGCACAAGATAACCAAAGACAGTTCTGACACTGAGAAGAGCCTCTGCCGTGAGGTGCTTTTATACACTCTGTCTGGGTATCACATGTTTGTGATTATTTCTGGGAAGTAATGAGGAGAAAAAATGAGAGAGGGAGTATTTTAAGTACATAATGAATATAACATCAATGGGAACTGCATCATGTTTGTGAAATGACTATCTGCAGAAATTGCACCCAAACCTGTCAAAACACGAGTAGGGCACGGTGTGGGAGCTTTTGAAAAAGACGCTCTAAAGAGGAACAAAGAATTATCAATGTTCAAAGAATGTCCTGTAACTAATGAATGTCCAGGTATGGCCATTAAAGGTACTTCAATAACTGTCTGTGGTGACATATTTCTCTTCCTGGGAAGGGGTTGAAAAAAAAAAAACCATCTGAGGGAGAAAAAAAAACACCCCACCCTTTAAGTCCTGCAGAGCGAGTCACTTTGTGTGTCGTCCCTCTTCCTGCCTCTGAAATTCACAATGCTTATCAAAGCATGATGAGACATGAGATCAGTGGGGGGCGTCAAATGACCTGTCACTTTTGCAGGGTTCCTCCCTCTCCCAAAGAGCCATGCCTGAGTATCCACACAGAACGAATCTGATATGTGACTGAACAGGGCACCGCTTGTGTGAGCGACACCATCTGTCTGTGAAGAGGTCCCACGCTGCATGTGAAATCTGATGAGAGGAAACAAAGGGAAGGAAAAGAAAAAAGAACGAAGGGCAAAATACATTTTCAATGGTAAAGAAGCAAAAGGAGGATAAGGAAAGTCATCCAAGCTGTTTCCTCTCTCTCTCTCTCTCTCTCTCTCTGCTTTATATTACTCTAAACTGTGGCACCTGTAAAAGACAGCATTACCATCTTGAGGCGATGAGCGATTGCCAATTTGCGATACATTTCAACAATTGTCACGGTCCTGTGCGCAATTATGTTTCGTTTAACATTGGCACCGAACAGAAAAGCACAGGAAGACAAACATCCCGTCGAAATGTAGTCAAGGCACAGAATAAACTCCACGCCCGTTGAATCACTCCTCGGGCCATTACAAGGTGTTTCTATGCATTCCACTCATTTGAATTCTGGCTAAGTACGTTAGAAACAGGCCGCTTGAGGTCAAAGGTTATGATACGGACTGAAAAAATGACAGCACAGAGGAAGAACTCAATTAAAAGCATGTTAAACCTAATTATTGCATTTTAATGCAGTCAGTTTTCCACAGCTTAAGATCATCATGGGCTTGGACGGCATCTCTTCCTTCATTAGAAAAATATGTTTGCCTTTTGAGGAGACGAGGCTCCAGATTTCATGACAGAGGGATTGTGAAGAGAATGCTTATGTAAATAAACAAATTAGGATGTGCACAAACAGATGCAAACACACAAAATGTGTAGTCTAATAAGCCAGACTGCAGACTAGCAAAGTCAACACATATCCCCAATCAGAAACACCAGGGCTCCTAGCACTCAAGGTTGTCTTGGCACGCAGACAACATTACAACACATAAACAAGGCTATGGGTCCATATCAAGGCCCTGTAATTGTTATGAGCTGGGCTGAGGAGAACTGCCTTGTTTTTACAGCATACTTTTACTTCTGTTGTATGACCAAAGGCCTGGTGAGCAAATCTTGCCGGAGTCGTATAATATAAGAGAATCTGACCATAGGGACAGAAAATAAATAAATAAATCTAGAATAAAATGACAAACACCAGATATACAGAGCAGTCCAAGGACGTTTTTTTTTTTACCAATGGGTTCGCCTCTCTCGCACCTGCAACACAGCAAAATGGGCAATGACAATATTTGACATGCCTCCGATTGTATTTCATGACCCTTTAAATGAAGTTAGCAATCTCCATTTGTAACGTCTGGCAGTATTCGCCGAGTTGCTGCTAATTCACACTCCTGGTGCTTGTCAATTGGGGCATTCAGAAATGAGAAAGCATGATTTCACTTGAATAGCATGGAAATAATTAAAAACAGCATTACACTGCATTCATCACCAGACAGCTTGAGACTGACCTCATGTACACATGTACACAGATAGAGAGCCTCATTGCTTGGAGATGGTACTCGGATGCCTGGTAACCAGAATCGATTTTCCTCGGCTTGCTAAAGAACTAGAAACTCGCACAATATGCAAGTACATCTATGTGAAATCCCACCCAAGAGATGCATTAAACCGTCAATGCAACTGTACCGGGTAACTCTACGCTCGCATTACCGCTCATGGATGGAAAAGGGAACGGAGGCTTTGAGTAATACGAGAGGGGGGAGAAAAAAGTTGGACAAAAGCACATTGTTGTTGTTACATTAATCTGGATACAAGAATGGGAATTTTCCTCCTCATTATGATCACACGCTGCTGGGCAAGCGGCTCCATTTTCTTCCCCCACCGTGCCCTGGCAGCTCGAAGCATCCCTGCTGAGGCGGCTTCCTCACCGTGATGAGTTTTTGACAGGCTTTACAGCCGTGCCAGGCTGAGCAGTGGCTGAGCAGAATGCTGGCAGTTTTTTGGCGGTTATTAATCTCCCCCATCTCTTTCTCCATGCTTTTGAGATGGACCAGCCATCTCATAATTGTTAAGCAAACTTCTTAGAACAACAGTTTGTTTAAGCACATGTGGACTATGATTTAAAACTACAGGATTTTCCCCAGATCTGGTAGAGCTCTGGAGGATCGTCTAGGGAATAAACATCATCTTCTGCAGGTGTAAACCCCACTCAGGCTGATATTATATAGTTATTAGAGCTCTGAGCTAAACATACAACCATAATTTCAGCATACATGTGTATCAAATTACCCATAACACTTTCAAGATGATTTAGCAATTGAAAGGAATGGCAAAAAGCTGGAGCCACTAATGGCGACAAAATTATGCTGAATCATCTCAATGAGCTCACGTCAGTAAATTGCACTACATGCCCATATAAAAAAGATCTAATGGCTAAGAATAATTACAATAAAAATACAAGATATGATCCCTCTCAGTCGAAAAGATTGGTTTTGTTCAGTATGTGAAACACAAAAGCACTGCTGCCACCTGCTGTCTGTTAAAAAAACTTGCTAGGGTAGCGAAACCCTTTAAAAAGACATGTATAGCAAACAAAGTGACTAAATAATCATTCTTCTAGGGTCACCTTCATTACTTTGTCATGCATCCACTCAGCTTAAAAAAGAAAATTCTGCACCCCTGATGTAGAAACCTTTCTTATGCGAAAGAAGTGTAAATATTTTAAGATACACAAGGGTGAGTAAATTATGACAAAGGGGAAAAAAACTCGATTTAATTTGACTCGACTTGAAAATAGAAACAGGGTATTACCATTTTAATTGGACATGGTATGATAAATAAAATAATGGTGTTCATTCAATAATTCTATAAATAACAAAGCATGACAATATAGTATATTAAAGATATATGGCATAATTGTCTGAAACAATAATGGTGGTGCTACCACCACGTTGTTTTTCAGGGTTGTTAGTCAAGTCAAGTAATAGAGATAGCAGTGATAATCATTCCCACTCCTCTTTGTGTACTTAAATATTCCCATAATTGCTCTTATTCACATGGACTTGATGAAGGAGCAGATGTGGAATCATCATGTCTTTCATGATCATATGACCGCATTGCTGGAAGACATCAGAAATTAAATAAGCAGCGTTTCTCTCAACAGCTCCCAACATTCACAACATTTCTAAAACCAATCGTAGACTAAAGCAGAAACCCAGACATCTTTACAGCCAACAGTCAATATTGAGGTATCTCGTTCCAAACGCTGACACACCCTCTCCTTCCTGCAGTGCTTCCCACTGTATCAAAACAATACACAAATCAAAGATTTAAAAGCAAATATATTGATATAAATGATGCATTGCCATTGTCCTAATTACTCTATATCCAGTACAGAAGCATTTGGTCAAAACAGGACGACTGTAGAATTAATTATTAACTATCAAACAGATTTGAACTACAGAATAAAATGTGGAAAAAACAGCACATTAGATATATCTAAGCGAATAGATTAGAGCAGTATTTTTTTCAAACAGGGGGACAGGCCTACTATAGGGAGCCTCAACCAAATTCAATATAATAACTACAACAACAACAAAAACAACCCTTCAAAATAAACTGAATTTTTGGGTTTGTTTGCTTTGTTACAACAGCAATACAAGAGGTACATGTCAGAATAGATGGGAGGGGAGTCAAAAAGGTTGTGAACCACTGCAATAGAGTATGTGACCTGCTCTGAGCAGTCTTATTAGAGGCCAGATTTACAGTGAAACTGTCCTTATGTCTCCAAGCGGTGATGAATTTATGCCTTTAAGAGCAGAGAAATGCATTTATCACAACTAGGAGTGCAAAGCAGACGCTTCGTCACAATATGATCTGATATTGATTCTCATGATACAATATTTGCCAATAGCTTAAAGAATTCTGCAATTTTTGCAGAAAGATTACGATTCGATTCAGGGGTATTGAGCGATATTATGATATTATGTGCCTGTTTTACACAACGTTATACATTTTATTAACTCACAAATGCAACCAAAATATATAACAAGAACATTTCTCTGGAAAAGTGGAAATTGTACACCATTTACCCCAATTGGGAAATCCACAAAATAAGTTAAATAATAAAGAAAAATAATTAATGAGCAAAACATCAAGTCACACATGAGATCTAATCTAATGACAACTTATGACATGACAACAGTCAAGAAAGTCTTTTAGCTTTCGGGGCTAAAATGTGACCCTGAACCATGTCATAAGGTCAATTTTTGGAGTTTAAGATTTATACATCATCTGAAAGGTGAACAAAAAGGTTAGCTTATTTATTAGGGTGGGACATTATTTGGCCAAGATACAACTATTTAAAAATCTGGAATCGGAGGGTGTAAAAAGTATAAATATTGAGAAAATTGCCTTTAAAGTTGTCCAAATACTAATACATTTTTATATATATTTACGGTAGGTAATGTACAAAATATCTTCATAGAATTTTTTTTATTGAATATCCTATAATTTTGACCCATATGATCCATTGTTAGTTATAGCCAAAAATATACCTGTGCGACATATGACTGGTTTTGTGGTGTAGGGTTACAAATGTGCAGTGTGTATAATTTTGTGCACATCCTCATTAGGAAACAGCAAAAATACATTAATTTACAAAAACAAAGAAAAAAGAAATTGCAAAAATAAAGCAGTTAAAAATGATTGGTAGGGCTCGCCGTTAAGTTTTTTTTACGCCTACAGATAATCAAAATATAAGCATTAGCACAAATAAATAGCCTAGAACAAAGACATAAATGAAATAACCTGAAAGCACTTTTTTCAGATAGGTCTAAAATATATATATTTTTTAAATTATGAAATGTAAAATAACAGCTTATTCTAATATTTTAATTTTAAATCTTCCCTGTATTAATCAGATATTGATTAATCCCTATTAGAGTTACAACGGTTATTCAGGCAGCAGCAGGTATATAGGCTGTCGTCACTTAAGAGCTAATGCGCAGATCCTATATAGTCCTTAGGACTTACTGAAACATATATTACGTCTTTCTCGAACTGTTAACATTCACATAACCAACTATGACATAACCAACTATGTTTACAAGTATACATGGCAAGAAAGATATTTTGCCATAATTAGTGAAGTAGTAAAAGATAGTGAAAGATAACTCAATTCAGTAAGTATTTTCTCTCGATCTGAGAGGCGGATCTCTGTGTGCTGCTTCAGATGCGTACGCATGTAAAATTTCTCACACAGTGTGGGAGTACAGAAACTAGTTTTCTTTTATGTCTTCTTGCTTGAATTATTTAAATTGGCTGCACTTAAAACACCGGCAACTGGTAAAGTTTCATTATGATTCAGCACTGGCCCGATCGGGACAGTGACACATCCGTCAACTCTGGACCATCGGGCAGTCGTTATTGTCAAAGGCGAGTTTAAACGAGAATTAATGCTTTGATTTAGATGGACAATCTGCGAAGATGAGAAGTGTCAAAATAGAGATGCTTTAAAAATATATCATCTATATACACTCACCTAAAGGATTATTAGGAACACCTGAATACTGTGTTTGACCCGCTTTCAACTTCAGAACTGCCTTAATTCTACGTGGCATTGATTCAACAAGGTGCTGAAAGCATTCTTTAGAAATGTTGGCCCATATTGATAGGATAGCATCTTGCAGTTGATGGAGATTTGTGGGATGCACATCCAGGGCACAAACCTCCTGTTCCACCACATCCCAAAGATGCTCTATTGGGCTGAGATCTGGTGACTGTGGGGGCCATTTTAATACAGTGAACTCATTGTCATGTTCAAGAAACCTTTTTGAAATGATTCAAGCTTTTGAATTCAAGCCAAATTTTGGTGAGCTTGTGCAAATTGTAGCCTCTTTTTCCTATTTGTAGGGGAGATGAGTGGTACCCGGTGGGGTCTTCTGCTGCCTCTAGGTTGTGCGTGTTGTGGCTTCACAAATGCTTTGCTGCATACCTCGTTGTAAGGAGTGGTTATTTCAGTCAAAGTTGCTCTTCTATCCGATTGAATCAGTCGGCCCATTCTCCTCTGACCTCTAGCATCAACAAGGCATTTTCGCCCTCAGGACTGCCACATACTGGATTTTTTCCCCTTTTCACACCATTCTTTGTAAACCCTAGAAATGGTTGTGCATGAAAATCCCAGTAAAATGAGCAGATTGTGAAATACTCAGACCGGCCCGTCTGGCACCAACAACCATGCCACGCTCAAAATTGCTTAAATCGCCTTTCTTTCCCATTCTGACATTCAGTTTGGAGTTCAGGAGATTGTCTTGACCAGGACCACACCCCTAAATGCATTGAAGCAACCGCCATGTGATTGGTTGATTAGATAATTGCATTAATAAGAAACTGAAGGTGTTCCTAATAACCCGTTAGGTGAGTGTAGGTAGCATTTTTGTATGTGTTGTTAGTCGTTTCATCGTATTCTTACACCCTTAAATGAAACCTTATTATGTCTGTCAACATCTTCTACTGCAATAAGATGTGTTTTTATTGGCAAGTATGTTGAAAGGGCACTTAAAAAATAACTGTATCCTTGTATCCCCTTTACAGCTAAAAAATGTTGCCCATTCTCTCAAGGCACAATTTCACACTTGCAATAGATATTTTAATAAGTCATCAGCAAGACCACTTGCAGATGACTTCATAAGCCATTTAATGATCCGAGACGACTGGTGTGAGGGTTTGTGGAAAGCAAAAACGTATCAACTTAAAGACACGGTCAGAACGCATGTCCAACTCAAGCATATCTATGTACTCATGAGCGAATCGGATCAGCACGGGAATCTAGTGTGTAATTGACAACAGTCTTTTTTCCTCTGTATGCAAGGTAGACTTAATTAATACCAGTACAGAGGAGATTCTTTCTGGACAAGTCTGACATATTTATCACGGGACGTCTGGGTAAGGCACTCTGGAGTTCGTCACAAACGGTGTCTAAACACTAACCTGCCAGATGTGTTAAGATCTTTTTTTCCGAGGCTGCAGTTCCCATCAAGTGCCAGAAGCAATTACTAGAGGTTATCACAGGTCATCAACTGCAGAGTGGCGAGGATTTGGATTTCCTTCCTTCAAACTCCTTTTTCTCCATCTAAATATAAAGATTCCTGAATCATATGCAAAAAAGAAAATACATTTTTACATCATAAGAGGTTAAAAGAGTAAATTTTTAGAATGCTTTATCAGTGTTGATGGCTTTGGAAATTGCATTTACCATATGACGCGCCTGTCTATCTGTTGCCATCCCAGAATGCATTGCCACTTTATGCAGTAACATGATCTAAATACAATCCAGATGGTCTCCACCAATTGGTCTAATTCCTTCAAGCCTCGATATTTCACATTACATATATTAATCATCTGAGGCATGTCACAGATTTCTGCACTGATAACAACATCCCTCCCTTCAAACGATGGCTGACTCATTCCAATCAAACCAGTGGGGCGGTTATCAAAACAATGCTGCAAAAAGGGAGGGAGACAGACGTCTTGCAAGCTGTTGCGCTCAAGTGACAAAACATTAAGTGCTTCCACCTTTAGTTTATGAAACTGCGGTTTCTGTTATCCGATTCAAAGAACCAATCAAAGCTTTGGAGGTCAATTCAGAGGTTTTTTAAAATAAACACTAAGAAAGGTCATACAAAAATATTACATTACTATCTTCACAATAACACTTGAATTACACCCTGGAAGGTACAGCTGATAAGAGCTTCAAATTATATTATTCTGTACAAGACAACAGGTGTGGACCTGCCAAGGTAGATTTTCAGAGACGGCTTGCCAAAATAATCTGTTACTGTTGGATAGTAGCATTCCCACATGCAAAAATTTTCGGGAACTCTCAACTTGATTCAACCTGCAGTTTTATATTCCCCGGCAGAATTTGAAGACATTGTCAGTGCAGTTCATGAAGAGCCCTTCTCTTGTCCTCAGGCTGAAAGCCTCTCTCCAGGGTCCTGAAGCATGGGCTCTAGGCCGAGAGCTGGTCCAGGGCAAGAGGCCAAACATATCAGCAAGCCAGTACCCTGCCTGCTAGGCCCCACGGTCAGTCCTCCTCTGAGGAAAGCTGGGCCCCATCATCATGCACCTCTCTGTAGGCTTCCAGTGGGCCTCCCTCTGGGTTGTAACTCTCCATCCTGATACTCAGACCATCTGCCAGCTTCTGGGCAGCTTGTTTGGCCTGCAACTCCTGAAATAAACAGTATACACAATTACATAAATGTACTACATCTTGAATACATAATGAGGCAGAACCACATAAACAAGTGGCAAACACGTATGTTTTAAAGGTGGGGGGGTTCATAATGGTTCATAAAATGTCATTCATTAGACATCTACAACCTACCAGATGCCTTCTGGTCTGCTCTTGCAAAAGGTCAGATGATTCCTCTAAAGACAGCAGCTGGGCAGGACTGTGGTGCATGGGTGGACGCTTTGCCGCAGTAACATCATCCAGGTGTTTTCGTTCATGTTGTTTTCTGGCCTCTGCAGTAAGTGGTGTGGTGCTGCCAGAGGCCTGACTAGGTGATGTAGACTTCGATTTTACAGCTAACCTAAAGACAGTTGTCAAAGTGACTTAACAGAGCATTTAAACTATGGATTTTGAATGTTTATGGATTTCCTGAGACTAACCCATGACTGTTGCTAGCAAGGGCAAATGAACCTGAGACCTGAAGCTATGCAAGTAAAGTGTTCAATGTTAAAAGTGTATAAAATCATATTCCTCACATTCCAGATCGGTAATCTTAATTGGCATTGAAGAAGATTAACTAAAGAATATAAAGACACTTTGTTGGTGGATAATTCATTATTCACCACAAGACTAGTAATGTGCACCAACAAAGTAAAAAAGTCTATTATTAAAACTAGACTAATAGTCTAATTTCAACCTAATTTGTAAAGGAAATATAAAGTGTGTAAATGTAGTTTTCAATTTCCCCATATTTTTTAAAGAAAATACATAGCCATGCAATGACATTTGTAGTTCCACTCACTGGTTAGGTTTGAATCTGGGCTTCCTCATATTCACATATTTCTCTGTCTTCTCCAGGATTTCTATGTAATGTGGTTTCTTCTGATGTTGATTATCCACAAAGGGCTTACTAGAAGGCAGGGTTTTGATGGTGCTTTGGTTGGAGCCATTGTTACTTTCAGAAAGTGTTACTCTTCCAAACACCTCCACAAGCTCTGTGTCTTTCATCAGTGAGGCTGGTGCATTCCCACCGGCTGTTTCTAGTGTTTCAGCAGCCTTCGTCTGGGATGTCAAAAACTCCTCTTGGCCAAACAGAACACCATTTTTCTGTATGTTAGCCTCATCGATATCAACACTGGCTTCGTTTCCATCATTGGATTGAATAATCATGTCAAAATTTGAGTCTAAATGCTTATCTGTGCTTCGCTTGGCAAAGGCTTGCTGATATTTAGCCTGAAACTCTGTCCGGAGAGAGATTAAACTTGCTTGTTTTCTCTCCTCCTCCTCCAGATATCCAAGTGCAAGGCGTACTTTCTCCATAAAGTCAGCAATCTTCTTTCCCTTATCTGGGAGGCTCTGAATAAATCTCCTGAAGTGATCATAAAAGTACACAATGTATTTAGACATAAATTATATAATATATAACACTTTAAACATTACATATTTTTTTCAAAGCAACGTATATTAATGAATATGAAAATACAGTGTTAATGAAACAAATTCACTTGTATAACATATGAAAGGGGTCTTTTTGGTTTGAATTGTAATTCTCCCAACTTTCATGTGTAGTTTACGCTGCCACTCATGGGATGCATGATGTTTACACGACTAGAGGTTACTTTGGGGGCGGTGGATCTGGAATGATCCAGAATATGTTTAAGCAGCATATTATTCTAGCCAGTAATAATAATTTAGTTATATATATATTAACGTTATTATTATATATTCAAGGTAACGAGGCTAACATAAAATTGCAGTGGTCATCACTTACTTATTAGACAGTAACTTTTCTTGTCGAGAGAGTATCTCAAGGAGCTCATCTTTACTTTTGCTTCTCAGATCACCCACTTCCCCCTGGCGCGCGGTCCACGCCGCCGACATGACGAGATCTGTGAAGAATGACTAAACCAGTACGAATCTCAAACTGACATGTTCACTCTATAACGCTTCATGACTTATGATACAGGGCGCTAGATATCCACGTACAGCGCCATGTGTCAAAATAAGCAACGACAATGAAGTAACCAACGATAATACCGAACCTAACGTCTCATACATTCATTACAAAATAAAAGACCCAAACAAACACTAACAGTTGAACACAAGTAGCATTTTTAAAAAAGAAATACATACATACATACATACATACATACATACATACATACATACATACATACATACATACATACATACATACATACATACATACATACATAATTAAGTAAATAAATAAATAGTTAAAATAAGTAGTTTGGTGTCCGTATTTCATTGTTAAAATCGCGTTTACATAATATTATTCATGACACAAAAGGATGTGTGAATTGCAGAATAAAGCTTCTGAAAAAGAAACTGAACCTAGAAAGGAAAAAAAGAACGAAAGAAAAAGAAAGACAGAAACGCTATTGCACTGGCGTCATCTGCTGGGCAAATTCATGCACTCCACTGTGACGTTTAAAAATAACACTAAATTACAAAAATTAAAATTACATTTATTAAAATAAATCACACATATTTTGTCGTATATGACGGAGACGGATTGTTGAATTAAGCAGAAATACACATAGTTCCATAAATACCGTCCAAATAGGACTTTATGCTACATTTAAGTCACTTTCACTGAATTATATTTGTTTAACACATTTTTTTATATGTTGATGTAAATACAAAAAGGTATTTGAGAGGTATAACGGTACAAATGTAATAAAAAAAAAGATAAAATCTAGTAGATCAGAGCTTATCAAAGAGATTCATACAATTGAACGTGCATACGTTTATTATTAATTATTTTTTTATTTATTATGTAGTAAAAACGTTTTTAAACCATGCACAAAAAACACACACAGAGAGAGAGAGAGAGATGACATGCTTACAATAGACCTTATTAAATATCTTCATGTGACGTAATGACGTCCACGTTCACTTCAAACACGCTGCTGTGTTCCGACACTGCGTTGTCGTAAATCTTCCGAATCGACTCGGGTCCGCCAGCCATCACAAGTACAAGAGGTAACGCCTGGTTGAGCTTTGCGCTCCGGCGACAACAAAAGTGCGATCATGACGAGTGGGTATTGATTTTTCTTAATTCTGTTGACATTATATCAGCTTCTACTGTTATTAATGTAAGTACTTTAATGAAATCCCGGTTTCAGGAGCACTACGATAGCAAGGCTAACTAACTAGCCAGCTAGCTTATTCTGTGAAAAGTCCCCGAAGTGAAATCACAAGATTAAGCTTCTAAACCAGGCGAAATGCTGATTTATGGTGGCGTTAGTGAACATTATGTATTTACTACGACACAAAACAACTTTTTGTTAAAAAGTTGAAAAGTTGACAGACGTTTAACATTAGCAATCTTAAACTATATTGTCAATTAAAATGCAACATAAAAGCCACCCAGTAAAATACAGCGAACGTTTTTTGTCTGATAAGACAACAAGTTTTATAAGACCAGGATGTTTCTTTTGAGATATCGTCGATAGTAGGTAACTGTTAGTAGATCGTTTTGTGCGGATGTTGATGTTATGAAGGCTCTCTGGCGCCTTCATTGCCACGTCGCCTCACTGCCACTCATCTCTGTTTTGATGATAGTGTATACAAATCACGGTTACATGTTATACTGTACAGCATCAACCTTCCTCATCTTAAAAATACACTTCTTGACACTGAATAGATATTTTCTGACAGGAGATTTTAAAGAGAGAGGCATTTTCTTGTTAATTCATGTTCCATCCTGTCTGCACTTTGTCTTTTCAAGGGAGTAGAGCATGAACAAACCATTAAGAGTGTTGAAATCTCTCGTCCTGCAGGGGGAAATCAGCGTGAGCTTGCCCGTCAAAAGAATGCCAAGAAGCAAAATGACACTACCAAAGGGAAGAGAAATGAGGATGGCCTCTCTGCAGCTGCTCGTAAGCAAAGGTACACCTAAAGAGAATAATAACAAATAGATGCTTAAAAATACAAAATGCACCATACTGAGTGGTCTTCTTTTTCTTTTCTTCCTCAGAGATGCTGAAATCATGCAGCAAAAGCAAAAAAAGGCAAATGAGAAAGGAGACCCTAAAGCCAAATAACCAGTCGATGGGGTTGTGACCAACATGACATCAGAGATCTTTTTTCTTTTGTCAAGAGAGTGTCTTTCATTGTGTCGATGTGGAGACTTTGATTCTTTAATGTTTCTTCCCAAACTCCATAATGTGCTTGAAAGGGCATATCAACTATACAGTTCATAATGATTTGTGTTCAGCTATGGAAGAGGAGAGAGTTTCTTATGTTCACATAAACCCGAGCAAGCCCAAATAAATGGGAGTCTCAAAATGTCTGGACTGGACTTGTAATCTTGTATTTTTGTATAAAGTGCCCTTCTTAATAAAAATGTACATTTTAATTCACGCCTACCAATTAAACTGGTATCCCTATAATGTGTGTGTATTAGAATGTAATGTTTTTAACAATTCACAGTTTATTATTTCCTTATTATTTAGAATTAACTAGCATTCAGACATGGTTTGAGGGCAAATTGCTCTGCTCATTAACTGCAGCCCATAAAAACTGCAGCCCATTAACCATATAATTGCTAAAGCAATTATAACTTGATTATTGACTTCAAATAATGCAGTGTGCTTTTCTAGTCTGAGTCAATGTTAAAAAGCAGTAGTGAATTCTCAGTGCCAACTTCTCTACTGGCATAACAGGTATTTAAGTAAATTTTAACTCATCCATCTTTATTTGCTTTTTTGTTTTCTACCTAATTAAAATGTCAGGAATCTTATACCATAAATTGGCGTTGACATAATACTCTATAATGTATGGTATCCATAAGGTAACCTGTTTGGTGATTATTTTGATTCGCTGTCATATCTTCAGAGGTCGAGATTTTGCAGAAAGGAGGCGTTGCTAGTCTTCAGCTGACTTCTCCGAATCGGTTCTTTCGAACAGCTTGACATCCTGCCGTTGCATATCTATAAAATAAAGCTACATGTACACGTTTTCTGTTTAGGACTGTTTGAGCTAAGTTTTAGTAATAGTGTTACTAATTGTGTCCAGTTTTAACCATTCTGCTATTAAACATCGATTCGACGCATGAAATCTGATTCTTATGAATCAGTGAAATCGTTCCAGAAAAAAAATCCGACTTACGAGCATCGCTTTCACTACAGCATCTTTAAAACAGAGCAGTCTCAAGAAAGATTACATTTTTGTACACAGCCATGGTAAAACAATCGCTAAATTGAACAGCTCTGGCTGGGACAGGTTTTGTTCAAGATAGGGCTAGGATAACAGCTCGTGAACAGATATCGGACCAATCAGCTATGAGCAAAGTGACATAACTCTGACGTAACCATGTCCATTCTCATTGTGTGTGTAGTAGTAGCAAAATGGCTTCACCGTATCTGGATAATCCTGTAGATATCGGAGCCCAACTTGTACAAAGGGCTTTACGCAGAGAAAGAGTTATTAGAGATAAACAAAACCCATTAGCATTCTCTGACGAGAATTTATACGAGAGATACCGATTTTCGGCGGAGGGAATGTTGTATCTTTGTCAACTTCTTGAGCCCCATATTAAAAACCCGACGCGACGAAGCCACGCGACCACTGTCCCACAAATGATTTGTATTGCTTTGCGTTTCTTTGCGAGTGGTACATACCTGTATGAAGTGGGCGATGCCGAGAAGCTCAGCAAGAACACAGTTTGCCGAACAATTCGTAGGGTAGTTATAGCACTTCAGAGATATCTAAACTCTTTCGTTGTGTTCCCTGGTCACTTACACACTGTGGCCATAAAAGAGGGCTTTTCCAATATAGCTGGTAAGATTGATCAACACTCTAATACACCATCAATAACTATCGATATTAAGAGTTGGTAATATGCTGTGATCTTTTAAAAGGATTCCCTAAAGTTATTGGAGCAATAGATTGCACACACATTCCAATCTCGACTCCAATAAAAGAGATTGAGGCTAATTATCTTAACAGAAAGGCTACTCACAGCCTCAATGTTCAGGTATGTATATTACATTTAAGTCATATGCATACACTTTCATTATATTGTAATGATTTAACGTGGGACTCACCAGCCGTATCTTTATTACAGATTACTTGTGACCATCAGTGCATGGTCACAAGCCTGGATGCCAGATGGCCTGGCTCAATGCACGACAACCAGATTTTCGAGAAGTCGTCCTTATGCCTGCGCTTTCAGGAAGGTGCGGTAAAATGGGAACAGTAGAAAAAACACTACAAAAATAAAATGAAATAAACAAAAGTATACTGTTATTGTGACAGTCTTGTTTCTGTTCATTAACAGGGCTGTTTGATGGTCTGTTGGTGGGAGACCAGACTTACGCATGTCAGAGCTTTCTGATGACTCCCTACCCTGACCCTGAGACAACACCCCAGCAAGACTTTAACATGGCCCTTAGTCAAACCAGGTTCAAGATGGACATGACTCTTGCTATTTTAAAGGCACGATTTAACTGTCTTCGTGACCTGAGAGTGTCACCTGAGCGTGCATCTCAGATTGTGGGTGCATGTGTTGTCCTTCACAACATAGCCACTATAAGGAAGGAGCGAGTGCCAGATGAATATTATCTCCCCACTGATGATGATGTTGACCCCATTACTCTGGACCATCCAGCTGGCAGAGCTGTCAGAGATGCCATCACAGCAGAATATTTCACTCACCATTCAATAAAAATAAACTAATCATCCCAATAAATTTTGAAAGAAATGTTTCATATTAAGGCATATTAATGCACTTATCTTTATTGTCATTAAATTTGTTTACATCTATTCTTATGTTGATGTTGAAAATGCTCAATGGAAAAGTAATGACTGAAAATTAAATTATATTTATGTGTACAGTGGCTTGCGAAAGTATTTGGCCCCCTTGAACTTTGCGACCTTTTGCCACATTTCAGGCTTCAAACATAAAGATATAAAACTGTTTTTGTGAAGAATCAACAACACAGTGGGACACAGTCATGAAGTGGAACGAAATATATTGGATATTTCAAACTTTTTTAACAAATCAAAAACTGAAAAATTGGGCATGCAAAATTATTCGGCCCCCTTAAGTTAATACTTTGTAGCGCCACCTTTTGCTGCGATTACAGCTGTAAGTCGCTTGGGGTATGTCTCTATCAGTTTTGCACATCCAGAGACTGAAATTTTTGCCCATTCCTCCTTGCAGAACCGCTCTAGCTCAGTGAGGTTGGATGGAGAGCGTTTGTGAACAGCAGTTTTCAGTTCTTTCTTCTTTCCACAGATTCTTGATTGGATTCAGGTCTGGACTTTGACTTGGCCATTCTAACACCTGGATATCTTTATTTTTGAACCGTTCCATTGTAGATTTTGCTTTATGTTTTGGATCATTGTCTTGTTGGAAGACAAATCTCTGTCCCAGTCTCAGGTCTTTTGCAGACTCCATCAGGTTTTCTTCCAGAATGGTCCTGTATTTGGCTCCATCAATTTTAACCATCTTCCCTGTCCCTGCTGAAGAAAAGCAGGCCCAAACCATGATGCTGCCACCACCATGTTTGACAGTGGGGATGGTGTGTTCAGGGTGATGAGCTTGATTTGCTTTTACGCCAAACATGACGTTTTGCATTGTTGCCAAAAAGTTCAATTTTGGTTTCATCTGACCAGAGCACCTTCTTCCACGTTTGGTGTGTCTCCCAGGTGGCTTGTGGCAAACTTTAATGGACACTTTTTATGGATATCTTTAAGAAATGGCTTTCTTCTTGCCGCTCTTCCATAAAGGCCAGATTTGTGCAGTATACGACTGATTGTTGTCCTATGGACAGAGTCTCCCACCTCAGCTGTAGATCTCTGCAGTTCATCCAGAGTGATCATGGGCCTCTTGGCTGCATCTCTGATCAGTCTTCTCCTTGTATGAGCTGAAAGTTTAGAGGGACGGCCAGGTCTTGGTAGATTTGCAGTGGTCTGATACTCCTTCCATTTCAATATTATCGCTTGCACAGTGCTCCTTGGGATGTTTAAAGCTTGGGAAATCTTTTTTTGTATCCAAATCCAGCTTTAAACTTCTCCACAACATATCCGTTTGATTCACTTCTCTTCTGAAGATTGAGAGATCGTTTTGAAAATTATTAAAAAATTAAATGTGTTTACAAGGCAGGAATAAACTCTGATGCTGCAGCGACAGTTTGAGAAGGCAGCTTATAGAATATCTGACTATATCAATGCCTGATGTATCAAAGAAATATGCCTAATAATTATCACATAGCTCTAATGAATACACATTGTTTAAAAGAATTATGAATGCATGTATTATATTTATATTACTATTTACTTGTCAATTAAAATAATATTTATATGAACACACAGGTCCTTCTAAAAAAATTAGCATATTGTGATAAAGTTCATTTTCAATTTTCCATATTGTAATGATAAAAATTAAACTTTCATATATTTTAGATTCATTGCACACCAACTGAAATATCTCAGGTCTTTTATTGTTTTAATACTGATGATCTTGGCATACAACTCATGAAAACCCCTAATTCCTGTCTAAAATAATTAGCATATTTTATCCGACCAATAAAAGAAAAGTGTTTTTAATACAAAAAATGTCAACCTTCAAATAATTATGTTCAGTTATGCACTCAATACTTGGTTGGGAATCCTTTTGCAGAAATGACTGCTTCAATGCAGCGTGGCATGGAGGCAATCAGCCTGTGGCACTGCTGAGGTGTTATGGAGGCCCAGCCCTTGATAAAACACAGTGGACCAACACCAGCAGCTGACATTGTGCACCCCAGACCATCACTGACTGTGAGTACTTGACACTGGACTTCAGGCATTTTGGCATTTCCTTCTCCCGAGTCTTCCTCCAGACTCTGGTACCTTGATTTCCGAATGACATGCAAAATTTGCTTTCTTCCGAAAAAAGTATACTTTGGACCACTGAGCAACAGTCCAGTGCTGCTTCTCTGTAGCCCAAAAGTGGCTTGACCTGGGGAATGTGGCACCTGTAGCCCATTTCCTGCACACGCCTGTGCACGGTGGCTCTGGATGTTTCTACTCCAGACTCAGTCCATTGCTTCCGCAGGTCCCCCAAGGTCTGGACTCGGTCCTTCTCCACAATCTTCCTCAGGGTCCAGTCACCTCTTCTCGTGCAGTGTTTTTTGCCACCCTTTTTCCTTCCCACAGACTTCCCACTAAGGTGCCTTGATACAGCACTCTGGGAACAGCCTATTCGTTCAGAAATTTCTTTCTATGTCTTACCCTCTCGCCTGAGGGTGTCAATGATGGCCTTCTGGACAGCAGTCGGGTCGGCAGTCTTACCCATGATTGTGGTTTTGAGTAATGAACCAGGCTGGGAGTTTTTAAAAGCCTCAGGAATCTTTTGCAGGTGTTTAGAGTTAATTAGTTGATTCAGATGATTAGGTTAATAGTTCGTTTAGAGAACCTTTTCATGATATGCTAATTTTTTTGAGACAGGAATTTTGGGTTTTCATGAGCTGTGTGCCAAAATCATCAGTATTAAAACAATAAAAGACCTGAAATATTTCAGTTGGTGTGCAATGAATCTAAAATATATGAAAGTTTAAATTTTATCATTACATTATGGAAAATAATGAACTTTATCACAATATGCTTTTTTTTTTTTTTTAGAAGGACCTGTATATGAATTCAAAGTGATTATAATTCATATAAATATAATAAATAATCAGCACCAAAAGATGCAACATTTTATTTCAATTTTTTTTTTCATTATAAACTTCTTTCATTTGGAACGAGACATACAGGGTGTGTGGCTTTATTGCATCTTTACTTGCAGCTGATTGGTCCAGTTTGGGTTTGCGATCTCAAACCCAGAATAAAACCTGCTCCAGAGCAGGTTAGCTGTGTAGTGTAAGTTACCATTATAATGAACACTGATAAAAACCAACCCACCTTCTTGAGCCCGAAAAACCAGTTTGCTCAAACTAATCTCGAACTTACCTGGGTAACAACTGACACCAGCTTTGTGCAACAGGCCAATTGTCATGTTCAAGAAACCAAATTGAAATTATTTGAGCTTTGTGACATGGTGCATTATACTGCTGGAAGTAGCCATCAGAGGATGGGAGTTAATAACTGCAGAAGGAACTATAGCTTTTGTTCAATTTCTGTTGCGTTTATCTGTACTCTATATATTTCTTGAAATAAAAGCATTCTAAATCTCTGTGAAAACCATTCCACAGGTTTTGAATTCTCATAATTTATGTAACATTTTTTTATGATTATCTGAATATACAATTAGTATAAATCCTGCTTGTATTAAAATGTATACATGTGTATTCAAAATATTATCCCTATTGTAATTTCATTTAAAATGATTTTTTTTGTGCAGTTTTATGACCTCAGTGTATAATTATCATGTATAATAAATATATTGGTCTTATTTCAAGAAGACAAATCGATCATAGACGTTTTGTATGCATCAACTGCATACAAAATTAACTCTTAATTTGAAAGACAGATACTCTGACTGTGATCATATGAGTTAATGCAAAATTTTATTTTGCATGTCAGACTGTGGAGACACTCTTTCAGACCTATTTTACAATTTCTTTAAATGTACAAACCTTCACTACGAAACCAGGACTTTGACAGTGGCCAACCTCATTTACAGCTTACAAATACTGGTAGAAAAAAATAAAGTGCGTGAATGTACAATGTAACACATCAACAGTAAAACAGTGTCAGAGTATAAAAGATCACAATCTACTTTACATTTTCCATTCAAAACACACAAGCTGAAAACAGTGGAATGTAACCCATGATTAAACAACATCAAACATGTCACGGTTAATGGCGATTAAAACGTTTTTTCAGAGTGGAAGTCTATAATAGTGAAGTTAGTGTTTGTTTTAGAGAGGGTGTGTTTGAAGTACGAATGACCCATGAACATAACCTGCAATGTTCCTCTAGTTCCTTTTTTAACCCTAAAACAGATGGATTTTCCTACTGGAGTCGACGCTCTTATCTCACAGTATTAGCCACGTATGATTTCCTTGTACATGTTATAATATACATTTACATCAAATTCATCCACAATGTTTATCATTCTTTTCTCTTTCAATATACCTCACTCTTTGCCAAATGCCAACAATGCTGTTGCATTGTACTATTGTACCGTATCATCATCTTGTTTCTGTCAGTTTAGACTCTGTTTAGACCTGTGTGGTAAGACAGAATATTGTACTTGTGCTTTACATTCCCATATAGCTCTTCAAATGTACATTCAAAGGTATTACGAAACCTTGTTTCTTAATGCTCATACACACTTGCTACATTTTATCTAAAAGCATCCCCCCCCCCCGTAATTATTCTGTATATTTAATATTTCCATACACATTATACCATTATTTAACACCAGCACAGAAGAGAAAACACTAACATACTAATTCCCAAAAAAGGTCTAAGAAATAAAAAATTGACAAAAGGAAAACGAACAAGGAATAAATAAAAATGATTGTAGATTTCTAAACCGTTTAGAAAGTTACCAAGTTCTGCTCTCTGGTTTGAACTGCCTGGTGTTCAATGCTGGTATAATGTCTCTCTGCAGAGAATGGGCTATTGGCTTCATAGTCAGCTTTTAACAATAAAATACCCTCATTAAACACATACACTGAATCTTTGCACAACAATGGCGAAGTAATACAAACAGACAAATAAAACCTTTTTTTTTCTCTTCACCTTGAGTAAAGTATTATTACTCATGTCTTGGCAGTGATAAAAGCACCAGTACCAGTACAAGAAGGCTTGTTGCCCATTTCTCTCCAGTCCATCCATCTGGTCCACTCTTTCTCCAATTGTTTTCTCTAATCTCTAATATTTCAACACACTTTCTCATATTAACACAATAAACTGTGTCATAACAACATCAAAGTGTAAAGGAGCTGTGTGAGTGGATTTGAGGGCATTGTCTTGAACTCAAATTTGGCAATACACACACTGAGCACGTCTCATCTATTCTCTTGTACTCAGGGCTCAGTACGCTTAGTCTTCATGAAAGCTGCCCATTGACTGTACCAAGTGAATATTAAGACTGTTAGATTATTTTTGCATAAATCATATAAATTCATTGGCAATTTCTGTATTTTACACCACAGAGTCTCTGATCTCAGAGCCCAGTCGTACCCGTGGGCGAGGACTAATGTCACTGACCTCCACATGACTTTCTTTGAACCCATTTTGTGGTGTTTGGGCGAGTGTTTGTGCTTCCTTGGAGTTGTGCTGTGTGCTTGTCTCTAATGGAGCAATTATGTAACCACAGTTTTCCTCCAATGTCTGGTAGCTTTTGTGGTCGGATGGGGAGGTTGGAAGCGCACCAGCATTGAGGGGCAAACTCTCCCCAGGTCTGACTGTGCTCTTTTGGGCTCCTCCAGTTTGTTCTCCACCTCTTAATACCTCCTTCATCCGGCCCCTGTGTCGATAGGCTACCGACAGCCCGAACGAAAGCACACACACAGCTAACAACACACACACTACCGCTAGCTCTGTGCCATACGTCTTTATGCGAGGTTGAGCAGAGCGTGCCGATTCACCGGACAGTAGGTCCGACGATATGCTTTGGATTATAAGAGGTGCATCCATCGCCCCAGTATTTGTTGTGGACTCGGATAAAGGCTCTGCCTTTACACAGTAATTGGCCAAGAGTTGCCAGAAGCCATGTTCTACTGACCAACACGAGAAGACCTCATCGACGCCTGCACGGCCACTGACTACCAATCCACCATCTGGGCTGGGGAACAGGAAGTGACCTACATCTGGCTTGTATACCCATTTTCTTTGGGCATGATTAGAGCGAAGATTGCAGGGCAGCAGCCGAAGGGTGTTAGCTGGGACGATGATGACCTCACAATCAGATGCTTGGAAATTTGGGAAAGAACGTGGTAACACTGGAAAGATAGAAGAGATAGATATTACGACACATTCAGATGAATGATTAAATGCTTGTATATGTAAGAGTTCGCAGGTTTACCTGAGCTTTTAGAGTCCTCACTGAGCTTTGTGCCGTTACATTTTGATGAAGTGTCAGCTTCTTCAATATCTTGCTGCCATTGCCTGAAACACACATAGGATGTTAAAAGATGGGTATTGGTACCAAAAATTATTAATTCAATAGATCATTTGGAACAGAGAAAGAAAGAAGACTTACTTTTGTGGCGTGATGCGCGTGACGTCACTACAGTGTGTTCCTGTCCAAGCACAGTATGGGTCTCTCGCCAAAACACACTCACCACAGTTGTTATGGAAACTGCAGTTTGCTACTGGCAGCTGAACAATACCAGAGTGTGACGACATAAATAACAAACCCTGTTTGTTGAGAGAAAGGATTGAGGAGTAAGAGTGAAATACAAGCATTGTAGAGAACACGTGCAAGATCATGTGTAATTCAAATTCAAATACATGAAAAGTTTGGAGCAAGTAAAAAGTGTGATTTTTTTTTCTAAAAGACGATGCATTAAACTGATCAAAAGTGACAGTACTGACATTTATAATGTTACAAATTTGTAAAAAATAAAATAAAAATAAAAAGTTATTAATCACCGTTTCCACAACAAAACCAAAAAATTAAACAGAACCAAATTTTTTCAACATGGTTAACATGGAGCTCAAGATATTTCTTGAGCTCCAGATCAGTATATTAAAATGATTTCTGAAGGATCATGTGACACTGAAGCCTGGAGTAATGATTCTGAAAATGCAGCTTTACCATGACAGGGATAAAATTACATTTTATATATTACACATATTATTAATAAATAATGTTTCACAATATTACTGTTTGTACTCTAAGCCAGCACAAGACAACAGTTTAAGACTTATACATTAAAAAAAATCTTACTGACCCCTAACTTTTGAATGGTAGTGTATTAAATTATTTTAAAAAGTCAAATAAACAGTAACATGTAAGTCAAATAATGTGAGCATTATTTAATGCATTAGGTTAAAGAACTAACAAGTAACAATCTATTTATTAACATAGCTTAAATGTTAAAGGGGGGGGTGAAACACTCAGTTTCAGTCAGTGTCATGTCAATCTTGAGTACCTATAGAGTAGCATTGCATCCTGCATATCTCCGAAAAGTCTTTATTTTTTTTATAATTATATAAGAAAGATGCGCTGTTCCGAGTCTTTCCGAAAAAAGCCGAGCGGGTGGGGGCGTATCGTGTGAGCGGAGCTAAATAATGACGTGTGCTCGCTGCTGCTATTGTGTTGAGTCGAGTGCGTCGTAAAGCTGTGTCATCCCTAACAGCGGGAAAACAACTTTATTCAAAATAAAAATATGGCTTTTAATCAGATACAGCCATACATCTATGATCCGGAATCAGACCCAGAGGCTGCAGTTGAACAGGAGCAGCAGCAAAAACGACTAGAGCAGGACGTCTCTATGTGGTACAAGTTATACACTAACTATATAATATGCTTAGCGGCTTGTGTTATTTACATATTTATACTTGAATTATATCGTCGTATTTTTGTCTTTGAAGGTGTACATGTGGGAAGTGCAGTTGTGCACGTGTGTTTGTGTGTTTACGCGTGGTTTGTGTAGACAGTAAGCGGACTGGTTTTGCACGGCAGGCTAAGTTAGTGTTTACATAGAAAGACACGGAATAGTAGCGCATTTGAATGAAGAAGCGTGCTTATTTAGTTCAACATATTTCCCCACTCTTTGTGTATTGTTGTTTGGAGTGCTTTTACAATACACAAACATAAAGTTACACATATAGTGGCCAGCTAAACAAATGTACACGCACTACACATCGCATGCTCCATTGATCAATTAACTATACGTGATCATGTTTGGGCTACTTGATGGGCATAGGCAAAAACACAGACATTTGAAGCAGTCTTACTCACAGCCTGCGGTACTAACGTTGGGACCTTTATCGTTGGGACTGCTCCATCCTTCAGCATTAGGCGATCGGAAAATCCTGTGTCGAGCTGGGCCTTGTTTATGAAACAGTCGGCACCGAAATGCAGCGAACAGATATAAACATTCGCGCAACTCAGTTGCTGATCCGGAAAAGCAAATTCCATCCACTGTTGCCTTACCGCGGGGTTTTTGGGGAATCTGTGCAGGACTGTCTTGGTCTGGCAACCAAAAACGCACTTTTTTGGTGACATTGTTATGTGCACATCACCTGTGCAGCATCCTACAAGCCAGCGCTTTGATGGGCGTAGCCTGTTACTTTCGCTCTCTCCCTCTCTCTCTCTCACGCACTTCCGGTAGAATTGTCCGTAAGGCCCATACAAGGAAATTCCGCCCCCATTAACGTCAAAGGGGACGCATGATCTCAAAAAACTTGCCGAAACTTATGACTAACCGGAAGTAGTATTTTTGACAAAGAAATACTCCCATCAAACGTCCACCTTAACTTTTGAAACTTTGTCTATGTTTAGTATGGGATTCCAAGTCTTTAACAGTGTAAAAAGATCAGTATGCACGAAACAGCATTTCACCCCCCCTTTAAATATACCACAGTTTGTTGTTAACTATTCATGTTAATGCAACTGAAATGTAGTTGTATGCAGAACTGAGCATTAACAGATAAATCAATTTTGTAAAAGTATTGCTAGTTCATGATATGAATTAATGCATTGAACCTCTTTGTAAGGTGTTACTGCATAAACACACACACACGCATAAGCCAGTGTGCATTCAAGTTGAAGTCCCCACCGGGACAGAAAAACATGAACACACACACACACACACACACCTTATCCGAATCCAGTTCAATGTGTTGTACGGGTTGTTTTTCCGGGAACAGTTGGATCTCCTCAATGATGTGCATCGTACCAGCTACATTTACAGCTTTTTGCAAACGCCCATCATCTGTTAAATCATAGAGCACAACATCAAATGCTAATTAGAAAAAAAAAATAACCAGAGAAAAATAGACACTCAAAAAAACCAACATACCTGTGCCGATGAACATCACATTGTAAGCTCTGTGGAGGCCTTGCACGTGGTGTACAGCAATTTGTGTGTAGTGCACAGAGTGAGTGAAGAGCACAGGATGGCTTTTGACAGGACTGTCCATAAGGAAGTGGTCTTTCACAAAGTTTAGTACCTTATCCGGCATATCCAGGGATGAGTCTATTCCCAGCTGCCTTGAAGCATTGGTAATACACTGTAGAAAGGCGGGGAAAAAAAATCTTCACAAAAATCTTCACAGAAACTCAAAGTTCCTACACTTATACAGGACTGGTAAAGTGTATATGTGGGAGAGTGTGTGTCGTCTTACCATTCCAGGTCGTGGTTCAGGTACAGAGTGAGTGTGTGTGTACCACTGCTGTGTCTCTCGGTTCACCTCTTTGTAACGGCCAGTAAACGCTTGTTCTACCTGATCCATGCTGAACACACACACTGCTGAACTGCCTGCTAAACCTTTACTCCTACAAAAATAGCAACACATTTTTTTAATATATAGTATTAGTATAGTATTTCTAGTATTAGTAAAGAAAAACATTATCCTCCTGTGCCCCTCTCTATTTTTTCGCTCACCATTGAGCAGTGAACACTGCATAGAGGAGTGCGTTTTTCTTGCGTTGGGCTGGAAGCACATATACATCCTGAATGATGTTGAAAGGAAAACCATCATCGAGTAGCGAACACAAGAGTTGAGCTTTTAGAAATGTGGTCCATTTCTTCTGCAGGACTCTCTCTCCACCTTGATCCTCCTGAGGTTATACACAAACACACAGCAGCAGCTGATTAGCATATTCAAACTAACATATTTCCCTCACTTCTCAATATTTTATAAGACTCTGAAGAACCACTAGGGGGCATCAGAACTCCAGCCCTGGTATCAGAGCATCATGGTGGGGGGAAAAGTATTGTTGCAGTAACAATGGTACAATGACAGTATCAGATAGTGATACCACAGTACTAAACGATTATTATATTCATATACTATAGAATGTATATAATTATCCGGGGTATTTCAAAAATAATAGTTTAATGCCATGGTACATGTCTAAAAAAAAAACTGCACTCCCATGGGTGTAAAGGAGGCAGGGAACATCAACGGGTGGGAAAGTAACACATATGTGAGCATTAATAGGGCAGAGTTCACAGTCTCCTGTGATTCACCTTGTTCATTTGCGTCTTAAATTAATATGAAACTAGGGTGACAGCCTAGTTAAATATGTGCAAGTTTCCTCTGTTAGGCTCAATGACTTCAAATTAAATGAAAAGTTTGCAGATTTTAGACCAGCTTTGTATTGTTACAATGCCAGTAGTATATTTAAATGAACAATGTATACTCTTTTTCCATGTTACCTGCACCCAGATCTCCCGGTTTATTTGTGAACTTAAATCCACTGGATGATGCAAATCATGTCATCGGCTGACTTTTGACACCATCTACTGCATAAACAGTCAGGTTTTCTTAAAAGCCCATCATGACAGTGGTGAATTACCCATAAAGTCAATGTCTTTCTGGTACGGTCTCTGCCGTCATTTGTGGTTCTTAATAGGATTCTCTCAAAATGAATAATGGAGCCAAATTTAAATTTGCTTTCTAAGACAATGTTGATCGGCTATTTAGCTATTGGTTAACACAATATATAAAAGGGGACAAAAGTTAATTTAGTTAAATCAAATCCTTACATTTAAATGAAAGATTATGAAAACTTTATAATATAATGTGAACTAATGAATATTGCATTATAACACCAGGAAACAAGTATAAAGTTTTTCACTTTAAAGTTGTCCTAGAATGATTTGAAACAATATGTTAAATTGTTCTCTGATATCTACATAGAGGCTATTTGGCTTATTTAAGGGCAAAAATTGTCCAGATACAGTTTTACAGGTCAATTTATAACCCTAGAAATTGTCCCTAGGATGTAATGGGCACCTTTAACTTTCATTTTACTTTTAAAACTAAAGAGAATAAGACAGATACACATATAGTAAGTGCATACTGATAGTGGATATATTTGGATTTCTGTATTCGTGGGTCAGTGCATGTTTTTTCTCAGGTTTATGCTGACTTTATCAACACTGTGTGAACTGCTTAAACACTCTATCCTACCTTACACACACGTGCAATCCTGGACACTATAGTGTTTTCAAAGAAGTCAAACTCCTTCCCCATCTCGCTGAAGAAAAAATAGATCTGATCATCACTTCCGTCGCTGTCTTGACCTGTAATATGAGCAGAACCTACAAATGCTGGGTCTGACAGACCACAGCGAGCACACACACACGCACACACACATACACACACACACACACACACACACATACACACACACATTTAACATAATCCGGAAAACTAAAACGTAAAACTGTTTATTTAACATTAGTTTCAGTCAGTAATTTTGCGTGAGAAAGCAGGGTTCTGTAATCATTGATGCTGGCATTTATTTTTTAGATATTAATCTCTTAGAAGGTCCCATGTGAGGAAGTGTGTGTGTGTATGTGTGTGTGTTTGTATATATTTACCCTGGAGCCAGTTAAGAGAGTTCTCCGTTTTGAGAGGGGTGCCAGACCCCAGACTCCTATATATGGTGGGTTCATTTCCCTGGAAGTTACTGACGGTAGCAGTGTACAGTTCCCCATCTATAACACAAAAAATACAAGCTCTCATTAACCAAATCAACCTTTTCATCAAACTTAATGATGTTTATATATGAAGTTCAAACAAAATGTTTTTGCATGAGTCTACTCACCCACTGTAATAGCTGTAGATCTGGATTCTGGATTAAATGGACAGCGTCCACGGCCGTCCTCCATAACGTGCTCCCCCTTTTCATCTCTCTCCAGAGAGAAACTTGAAATGTTCTACAAATTTCATGAAAAACACAAAAACACATAATTCATTAAATCAAATGACATCAGACACACTTGCATAATGGCCAATGACATAAAGCTCAGGGTTTTTTATGTAATTTTATTCCTATACATAATTTTATTAAATATGTTTAAATATACAATGCATTAAATACAGCCTTTTTAAATTTTAATATTTCTTTTTTGTGCAAAAAACTGTCCTGAAATATTATATAATGTCCTATCAACATCATAAAGAAAAAAACTTAAAAGTTATTAAAGTAAATGCTATTAAAATATTTATTATAGAACTTAAAACAGATTCACTGCTAATTAAAATTGGAAAAATCTTTGTCCGCAAAACGAGTCATGTTGTTCAAGCAACAAATACATTTTTTTTTTTAAACGAATAAAAATGACACCATAAAGAAACTGACCTTCATGACTGTGTGTGTCAAAAAGTTGTATAAAATATCGGATAATTAGTTTCACTTTTAAAAATTACTTTTATATTATTATTTTTTACTTAATGTTTATACCATATCAAATTTTTAGAGGCATTAAATTCTAAAAAAAATTCCAAAACCACATGAATCTGATATAAAAGATATGAATATAAAATATTAGATTTTTTAAAAGATGTCTCACAATGTAAGCACAGATGGGGCTGAAGGCATACGTTCCACACACATACAGATGTGTGCTGTTCAAATGTAGTAAAATCTTGATGTAGTTGAAACAGTCAGTCTGAAACACATAAAAGGCAAATTATCATTTAGTTTGTTGTTTTAATACATTGCGTCACATTTATATAAACAAAAAACGCAACACATTTATACCTGGGGGTCCTTTCCCTTGAAGATACACTCCTTCCTCTTCCTTTCTGGAGTGCTCCATGTGAGCTGCACAAGATGCAAAACAACGCTGAGTAACATCAAAATGCACTCCTACACACTACTACAAACATTCTCGCACGCACTTACTGTTTTCTGTAGATACGTTGCACTGATGTTGTCCAGGCTGAGAGAGAATATGTTCTCCCTAGCTCCCACATAGATCTTGTTTTCTTCTGGGTTCAGCAGAAGAGTTGAATAGTTGAACACACCATCCACAGAAAACTCTCTCACTGATCGCCCGTCTGCATCTGAACACACCCAGAGGCAAAAATATTACTTTGTACATGCCGTTTAAAACCACCTCATACAAAGAACAACCAATCTTAATGTTGTTTCACAAATATATATTCAATCAGTGTCTACATAAAGTCTTAAGAGTACATTCAGAAAGCATCTTGCATTCCTCACATGGAATGCACCTCCAAAACTACACAAACCTGGCACACAAACCAAACTTTTAAAATGATGTTGGTCTGTATGTCCAGAAGGTTTTCCTGGCAAGGCACAGAGGTCACTTACGTCAGTGTTTACAGAAATAAAACCCTTTATGAGCCGTTTTGTTCTAAGTACATCCATTACATTTGCATTTCAACCTCAAATGATTAATGAGTATGGCTTGTTATTCTGATACAATACACCAGCAAGGGTTTGCAAATTGTTCTAATAGCACTTTTTAATGTTTACAATCAAGGATTTAACCCTCCTGTGTGTTTGGATAAGATGAGTGAATGTAACATTTGGAACAGTCTCGTAATGGGTCTTTCGGGAACAAGATACATCATAGCAGTTCAAGTAGCCCTAAAACTGAGCTAAATTATTGCAGATGAGAGTTAATCTGAGGGAAATCTGGGACAGCAAAAGCTTCTTCCAGAGAATACAGTGCTCATTACTGACATTGCTGCTTTTGTGAGCATAAAATGACATTTTATGCAACATTTCCATTTCAAAAGCTGTTCTTTTGAACTTTCTATTCATCAAAGAAGAGAAGAAAAAAAAGAAGAAAAAAAATTATTCAGTTTCCACAAAAATATTAAGCATCACAACACGTTTTCAACATTGATGATAAAAAATAAATGTTTCTTGAGCAACAAGTCTGCATATTAGAATCATTTCTGAAGGATCATGTGACACTGAAGAGTGAGGACTGGAGTAATGATGCTGAAAATTCAAACAATGACAATGCACTGCAGTTTTGTTTTGGCACTTTAAATGCTCAAATGCTTTCAAGAATGATGGATTCTTTTTGTTTTATCGTTCATTAGTTCTGAACGTGATTCCAACGATATTGTTTCTCTGTGTCGTTATCATTATAGTTCTTTATCTGCTATTCTTTTAGGTTACACATTACTGACAGTTCATATTCAGACATTCTCTTGACTATAAGTAGTGCTGCACCTACCTGTCAAATAACTCTCATTAGAATAGTAGTAGACTTTTAGGAGTACAGGTAGGGTAGTAGTAGAATAAGGGGCTCAGGTTAGTAGAATAAGTTGGTATGCACTTGCAAAGTTACTTACAGTGGGTACGGAAAGTATTCAGAACCCCTTACATTTTTCACGCTGTTATATTGCAGCCATTTAAGTAAAAAAAATTGTGTACACAGAACACCCTAATATTGAAAGAAAAACACAGAACTGTTGATATTTTTGCATTCTATTAAGATTTATTACAAAAGAAAAACAGAAATATACCTAAGTATTAAGCTCAATATTTAGTAAAGCACCATTTTGATCCAATACAGCCATGAGTCTTTTTGGGAAAGATGCAACAAGTTTTTCACACCTGGATTTGGGCATCCTCTGCCATTTCTCCTTGCAGATCCTCTCCAGGTCTGTCAGGTTGGATGGTAAATGTTGGTGGACAGCCATTTTTAGGTCTTACCAAAGATGCTTTATGATGTTGATAGGACATTATATAATATTTCAGGACAGTTTTTTGCACAAAAAAAGAAATATTAAAATTTAAAAAGGCTGTATTTAATGCATTGTATATTTAAACATATTTAATAAAATTATAGAAAATGAAGATGCAATTAGGTTAAAGTCAGGGCTCTGGCTGGGCCATTCAAGAACAGTCACAGAGTTGTTGTTGAGCCACTCCTTCGTTATTTTAGCCGTGTGTTTAGGGTCATTGTTTTGTTGGAAGGTAAACCGTCAGTCTTGAGCACTCTGGAGAAGTTTTTCGTACAGGATATCCCTGTACTTGGCCACATTTATCTTTCACTCGATTGCAACAAGTCGTCCTGCCCCCGCAGCTAAAAAATACCCCCACAGCATGATGCTGCCACCACCATGCTTCACTGTTGGGACTGTATTGGACAGGTGATTAGCAGTGCCTGGTTCTCCTCACATACTAATTATAAATAAGGCCAAAAAGTTCTATCTTGGTCTCATCAGACCAGAGAAATGTATTGGTGACATCTTCCTTTTAAGGATTATGGAGGCCACTGTGCTCTTATGCTGCGTTCACACCGCACGCGAATGACGCGAATAAATCGCGCTATTCGCGCGAAGTTGGACGCATGAACATTTTGAATCCATTCGCGCGTCAAATTCGCTTCATTCGCGTGTGACATTCCCTACACAACAGACGCGAATTCGCGTCATGGGAGGGGTTTCTGCTAGTCATTTTGACTGGGTCACTTGACTTCTTTTCTGTAAAAAATACTACTGTTAATGTGTGACAAAACGTAGTTTGAAGACTTTTTCAGGCGATAATATTGTTGTTTAATGCTCAAATCTGTGTTTTTTTTATACAAAAAGTGCTCATTCGCGTGTGACATTCACTACACAACAGACGCAAATTCGCGTCATGGGAGGGGGTTCTGCCAGGCAGCGGCAGTAAGCAGAAAGACTATCCGAGTTAAGGCTGCTCTCACCGGGGTTGATGAGCGCTGAGCTCCGGTGATCGCCTGGGTCTCACACCTCCGAAAACACCAGATCAAATTTTCAAATAGGAGCTCTCTTAATAAATAAATCACATATTTGAGCTTTAAACAACTACATTCTCGCCTGAAAAACTATTAAAAGTACATTTTGTGACACAATAGAGTAGTATTTTTAAATTACTCTGGCCTCGGGGTTCCCCTATGGGTTTCCCATCCGTCACTTCACCACGTGACAGCAGTAGCAGGCTCCTCATTGGTTAACGCGGCGCGAATATCCGCCAAAGTTCAGATTTTTCAACTTGAGCGATTCGCGTGTTTCGCGCGGTTCGCGCGAATCACGCGTTCAAAACGCTCAATTCGCGTGATCATTGCCGCTTCATTCGCGCGAATCGCGCCATTCGCGCCGCCTCATTCGCGCGAATCGCGCCGCAGAATGCCTATTCGCGTCTCTGCATTGACTTAACATGTAAATCACTCGCGCGAATCGCGTCATTCGCGTGCGGTGTGAACGCAGCATTAGGAACCTTAAGTGCATCAGAAATTATTTTTGTAACTTTGGCCAGATCTGTGCCTTGCCAGTTCCTTTGACTTTATGCTTCTCGTTTGCTCTGACATGCACTGTGAGCTGTAAGGTCTTATATAGACAGGTGTGTGGCTTTCCTAATCAAGTCCAATCAGCATAATCAAACACAACTAGACCCAAATGAAGTTGCAGAAACATCTCAAGGATGATCAGAAGAAATGAACAGCACAGAGTTAAATATGAGTGTCACAGCAAAGGGTCTGAATACTTGTGCTATTTTAGTTTTTCTTTTTTAATAAATCTGCAACAATGTCAACAATTCTGTCAATATGGGGTGCTGTGTGTACATTAATGAGAGAAAAAATGAACTTAAATGATTTTAGCAAATGGCTGCAATATAACAGAGTGAAACATTTAAGGGGGTGTGAATACTTTCTGTACCCACTGTATGCCAGTAGAATTTGTCCATAAAAAATAAGAACGGAACCATTAAAATAAAGTGTTATCAGATATTGAGCAGACAGTCCACTAAAACTCTAATGAGAGTTAGTAGGTGTAACGTACCTTATAGTCAACAGAATGTCTAAAGGAAGGAGACCAACAAAAAGCGTTACCATCTTTTATATTTAGAATGATTTTTAGAACTATATCTTTATCATTATTGTTATCGTTCTTGGTGTAAATGGGCCTTACAGTAGAAGGGCAATTGTAAATGTCTTTGGATAAGAAAGCAATTAATTCATGCACTTACTGTATAAGAAACTGATGCGTGCTGTGACATCATCTTCCTTAACCATGGTTGCTTGTAAAACTCCAGCCCAAAAAATCCATATGGTCCAAAACAAGAGCCAGAGAGAGTTTGTGGTTTCCATGGATACATTCCACTGGACTTTACGTTTGGTTGCCATAGTTACTGATTTGCGACTGAAGATTGTTATATTCCAGGTATCTTTGGTATTCAAATGTGATGTTTACACCCGGCTGTTGATTCTTTCAGGAATACTTAAGGTCACAGAGACCTTGCCATAGTGCAATTATGCCTTCAAAGAGGTCAAAGGTGAACAGATATCAGATCCTTGTGGGCAAACAAATTCCACCTATTGGTGTTTATCCATGTAGCAAACTCCAATTAGATCGTCTGGAGTCTGCAGAGGAAGAAACGGAAGCACATTTAAATCACATGATTAAACAGAAACGAACAGACTGAATGATACAGCTATGAGTTATAGCCACTCACAGCTGATGATTATTAAAAACAAACACAAAAAAACACCTCATGGCTGAATTAAAGAAGAACGTAAGACAAATCATACACATGACAGAAAAGGGATGTTTCTCAGTTCAAATGAGGCTGATCTCAACAGCCACAGCACATGCTTGAGTGTTTATGTGGGAAAAAGGCTGAATCTAATGTCCTTCTCTGCATGACATTATCCAAACAGAATTTGGAAATGCAACAACTCCTCCCTTTTGGCCTCATCAGCTTTTAAGGGTGATATGTCCTGAAAACAGGAAGGCAGTGTAGTCTCTGTAGCCTCAAACATAACACACAAATAAAATTACAAAATTCCATACTGATCATGCTCATGTTCTCGATTTCTATTTGTTTTCAATACTTGAGCAGGATGGAACTGGACAAATATTCTGACTGTTCGGATCTAATATGACTTCTGATTTGTAACGTTGCCTGAATCATAATTATACACTGTTTGCTAATGGGCCAGAGGAGAACTGGCAACCCAACTGAGCCTGGTTTCTCCCAAGGTTTTTTTCTCCCAAGTATTTTTCTCCCTGGCATGCTCAGTTGGGGACACTATAAATATTTAACTATATTACTTTCTATTAAATTCTGTTGCATTGTTTTCGTGTTACCATTTGACTTTTATATAATACTAATTTGTATTATTTAAAGCAGCACTTGGCTACTTTTGCTCTCGGGGTCCCCCTACAGTTTGGAAAAAATAATGTCCTCAACTACTGTCGTAAGATCTGTCATCCTACAACAGGGGATGCCATCGCGCGTGCATTTGTTGACATGACAACCCTGATAGCCCTGAACTAGTAATGCGCGGGTCGTCTCATAACCCGCGGACCCCGTATATCTATTTAATGGTCGCGGGTGCGGGGCGGGTTGTAAAAATATATACAGTGGTGCGATGCGGGCCAAATAACTTCATAAAAGTGGCGCCGCGGGTTGGTGCAGCGCTAACAGTTCCCCTGAACGCTGCAAGAGGAGTTTGAGTTCTTCTGGCGTCGCGTGTGAAATGTCTTCATCCCAGGTAAAGTTACAGTCAGTGGCTTATGTTTCAGCATGTCATATGAATATAATTTCATGGGTTTTATTTTTTTCAAACGCCAAATAATCACGATGCTCACGTTTACAAGCCAGCGTCATTATAGTAGTCTATTGGTTACCGTTTTACAGAATCTATATGATACTTCAGTTCAATGTTTGAGTGGTAGGTAATCACCATAACAAGCAGGACAGCATCGGTCGGGCACGCCTCCTTCAGCTCACGCCGACGAGCAAACGCTGGTCCAATGTTGATCCTCGTCCTGCCTATAATCACTTTTTCGTTTCCTCTTATTGCTTTCCTCCAACAAAACCTTTTCTTTCTTATTTGTCTCTGCTGCTTCGGACAGGACTATATTATCCGACGAACAAAGTTGTGCTCGCACGTCTGAATTTAAGGAAGTGGTGGTGGTGGTGGAAGTGACGTATATGCCGTAAAGCAGTCGAATTTTGTAGTTCTTTTTGTTCTCGGGTTACTACCCGAAACCCGAAGTTTAAAAGTACGATTAAAAACGATACAGACCCCATCAGGCTATGGCAGACGTCTCATTCAACCTATTGTAAGTTGATTTATCATCACAAGAGTCTTAAAAAATATATTATGAAGGTTGAAAAGTTACCTAGTGCTGATTTAATTATTTATTATTATTTTGGAGAAAATTTCAATCAACAGTCACTCAATTCTGAATCTGGACTGATAGACCAGTTGACTATTTTGTCTTTAGCATTGCAAACCATAAAATGCAAACAAACAGCCTAAATTTCAGCCGTGTAAACATATAATAGATGTATACACCAACAATATAGCCTAGATTGTGCATAGATCTAACAAACTAAATGAGTGTACTACTGACATCAGTTATAAGTACAAGATGTACACAAACACCCATAGCCTGCAGACCTCACATAACTGCCCTGCTAAGACTCAAGAGTCAGGGAATTGGAAGACAGACACTTCTAAATGATTAAAGACAGAGATAAAAATAAAACATGCTGTGTACACTTACATAAACTCCTGCAACAGCAGACCGATCACATGTACCAGACAATGAATAAATGAATAAATAAACAACATGAATACGACTCTATAAAAAATACTTAGTAGAGAACTTTAGCTAATTAATGACCCTCCATTTATGTTTAAATTTTCTGACTTAGTGCATGATCTCAAAAGATGATTGGATAATTTTTGTTGTTGTTGAAAAAGTTGAAAAATGATTTAGTCACCTTCAAGCCATCCTAGGTGTATATGACATTCCTCATTCAGACGAATACAAATGTAGTAAATATTAAAACATGTCCTTCCCAGCTTTATAATGGCAGCTCAAAATTTGAAGCCCAAAAAAGATGCATCCATCCATTTTAAATGTAATCCACACGGCTCCAGCGGGTTAATGAAGGCCTTCTGAAGCAAATCGATGGGGTTTTGTAATAATAACGTCAATACTTTATGACATGTTAAATATCTAGCAAGCGGACCGCCTTCCTCATTTAATTTATGGAAAAAGAGAACCTGGTGCGGCAATAATGTTATACTTTTAAAATATGGATATTTTTTCGTACAAACCCATTGAAAATGTGGGCTGCCATTAATTGACATTGAGGCAGGAAATGTTTTAATATAACTCTTGTACTTGTCTGAAAAGAAAAATGTCACAACTAGGATGGCTTGAGGGTGAGTAAATTATAGGGTTATTTTCATTTTTGGGTGAACTGTACCTTTAAAATTTCAATATAATTAAAAGTGTGTTGTAACTTTTTAACAACAGAAAAAACAAAAACAAATGTAAAACTATAGTCAAATCTTTTATTTGTAGGACACTTTTATTATACGGCCCCACTTTATATTAGGTGGCCTTAAGTACTATGTACTTAAATCAAAAAATATGTACAATGTATTTACTGTGTTCAAATTGTATTGCAAAGCACTTTTGCTGATATTGAGGTGGGATACGGGTAGAGTTAGGGACAGGTGTGGTGGGATGGGTCAGTTTTAGGGTAGGGTTAGGTGTAAGGGAAGTGCCAACTGTGTAATTAAAAATGTAACTACAGAAATTAATTACAGACGTAATTACATGCAGGTATTTTTTTAAATGTAAGTACATTGTAAAAACATGTATGTACACAATAAATGCATTATATCAAATGATTAATTACAATGTTAGTACATAGTAGAAATTCTAGGTCCTACATTATTTTTCCATACACTGACTCACTGGAGTCTCTAACCTGCAATATGCTCTTTAAAGCCACCTAATATAAAGTGGGTCCTATTATACTAACTGGAAGAAGGCAGTACACCGTTGGTCTGTTTTCTTTTACTTTGCATAGTAGGTCCTTAGGGCAAAAAGTTTAACAAATTATCTGTATCAATAAATTATTCTACTGAAACTCCTGAAGGTCATCTACAAATACAAACAACGGATATTTCACATGGGCACAGGCAACAACCTGGTGCTCATGTTCACAGATTGTTAAACAGCAAATTATGTTTTTCTTTCCTGAGGTGTGACATGGTGAGAAGAACTGTCTTTCTCTGGCAAAGTGATAAGCCAAATGGAGGGCTGGTTATCATTTGTTGACTCCCTTCTGACTCAAACCAAGAGGACACACACTATCTTCACCAAATAATATAAACATCAAACGGTTCTTTGATATGGACATACAAGGTATTCATTCTCTAGTCCTTGTAGTCTTTGATCCAAAAGGCTGATGCTGTTCTAAAGAGAGTAGAGTTTATGTAAACAGCAAAGGTCTGCTTTCATGTGCTCACCCAACCACAGAGAGGAACTACAGTTTTACCTGTATTTTTAGTAACACACAATCTTCAGTCTTTGAAAATATTGGCAAGCATTTCACAGTTTTGATTATTTTGGTTTTAATCTGTAATTAAAATGTTTTTTCGTGGGGAAAAAGTTGAGATCACTAATTTCATTTAAATTGTTATCTCATGTGTTAATCATTATCAAACCTCTCTCATAGTACACACTCCAAAGATCGCATGATCTGAACCATAAACAAAGTCCACCCAACACATTTAAGGAGGATGTTGTCCATTTTCAGATCCCACACATAATTAAAATGATAAATATAAATCATCATGGTTAATGAATACTTGATTGAAGTATCTTAGACATTAAAACAAAGGAAATTGGCATACTATATAGGATGATTTCAGCAAATATCACAAATAAACAAATGTAATAAATTTTATATACAATATATATATATATATATATATATATATATATATATATATATATATATATATATATATATTGTAGCCTGCATGCTTTCATGTGAAAAGTGAGCTTCAGTATCAAACTGATAACTGCATTTGATTATCTATGAGGGTTTGTTTTATGTACTTTACAGTTTATCTGAATATGTTATGATAAGCTTCTCCATGCATTTACTTGTTAGATCTTAATTATTGACTATTGACATAAAGTAGACTGTCCACCTTTGTGATTGGTTTTAGGCTGGACCATGCTGTAACGTTAATGCACCATGCATCATTTGTGGTTAACATGTCTGGCCCAAACTGTAGTTAACAACTTGACTACACTGATGTGCAACGATTTCCTGGGATCTTGATGGTCTGGTAGGGTTGGTTTTCCCAAAGGTGATAGATTGGACAAATCTAACGTTAGTTGTTATCAGAACATTGCTTTACTTTAAAAGCACTGGTCATATTTGCTGTAAACTTAAAACCACTGCCCTAGTTTAATTGATGCTTGTTACGTGAAATGAAACAATAGAATAATCGCAATAAAACTGCAATAAATTAAGTTTCGATACATTACATTTAAGAGGGTGGAAGCACCTCAAAAAACCAAACGGTTGGTAGTAGGATAGCTTTTATCAGCGCCCCATCACAAACATGAATAATTTTCCATAGTTTACCCTAGTTTTTAAACGTTTATTCTCCCTCACACGTGCTTGTAAGATATCGAGCTTTACTTTGCAGTGACTGTACGAGAACACATGCGCACAATCCAGCACCACCTTGTTTATTTGAGCCCATTTCCACCCACCCCCAACTAACGTTAACTCACTCACCCACCCACCCTCTAATACCACTACAAACACACGATATACAGCCTGGATCCTAATACAGTTTAGTGCCAAATCGCTTATCTTAAACGAAAATAAATTAGTAAAAAGTGATGTTTTGCAACAGGTGATTTTACGCACACAGCATTCAACAGATAAACGTGGTCAGTCCTACGTATACGAACAATACTGGATCCTCGATCGCACCTCTTTGGTCTACCCACTGCCCCCTTTAACTTATTGTTTAAGCAACTTACCACTAAAGCCAATACGTCCCTCTCCGAAGAGACTGCCAGCTGATGTGAAGTGGAAATGGAATTTTAGATTTGTATTCCAGCATGTTTCCTCTCAGTCCGGTTAAATCTATAAAATTCAGCCGCTGATTTCTTCGCTCATGGATCTACCGCTGAGACACTCGACCCTCCTCCTCCTCAAACCATTCACTGGGGCCACACCTCTAACACACACACACGCACACACACGCACACACACACACACACACACACACACACACACACACACACACACACACACACACACACACACACACACACACACACACACACACACACATATGGAGCTAGAAATATGACAAAATGATCTGAATTTGAATTGTATAAATCTGAATTATTGACAAGTGTAATCTAACAAAACTGAATATTATGTTGCATTTTACATAGTTCTGAATTTGAATTTTTTAAAATGTTGAATATAGAACCTTTGAAATTGAACACATCTGATATGTTTTTATGTCGAAATTGTTTAGACATGTATTTTCAAACAGCAGATATTTTGTTCTGAATTAAATCAAATTCAATATTCTAAAATACAGATCATCAAATTCAATATTCTAAAATACAGATCATCAAATTCAATATTCTAAAATACAGATCATCAAATTCAATATTCTAAAATTCAGATCATCAAATTCAATATTCTAAAATTCAGATCATCAAATTCAATATTCTAAAATTCAGATAATCAAATTCAATATTCTAAAATACAGATCATCAAATTCAATATTCTAAAATTCAGATCATCAAATTCAATATTCTAAAATACAGATCATCAAATTCAATATTCTAAAATACAGATCATCAAATTCAATATTCTAAAATTCAGATCATCAAATTCAATATTCTAAAATTCAGATCATCAAATTCAATATTCTAAAATTCAGATCATCAAATTCAATATTCTAAAATTCAGATCGCAGAAATTCAGATCTTACAGAAAGTAGGCCAGAGGTCATCAGGGAAGAGTAAAGGATGTCAGAAAAATCCAATGGAGCACCATATCTGATCATTTAATTTACTATTTGTAATGGAAGAAAGAGAAAAGATCAAACAACCCCTTTATACTTTTTTGTTTATTTTAGATTAATGCACAGAAAATAAGATTTCGGCTAGATTTCTCATTTTTCGTGCGTGATTTACAAATCGCTGATTAGTGAAGAAAATCTAAGCGTTTGACGTCATCTGTCGTTCTCCAGGGTTGAATCCAAAATCGCCCCCATAAACCCTCACTATACCCTACTTTAGTCCACTAATACAGTTAACTCGAAAAAGTGAATGAATGTAGATGAATGAGTTTTCTTTTGGGGGTGGGGGGTGAAGTTGTTAACAATAATAATGGGAAATGCTCTAATGATGCGTGACCTATTTTTTAACAGTCTATGGCGTGACATTCACAGATCACTGTAGCCCTCGGTTCAAACAAACGGCAGCGCTCATGACATGAACCAATCACCTCCGCTTTACAGCACGAGAGAAATCATGAATGAACACACAGGGCTGTCGGTAAGGGCTCCACATTATCTTTGTCTGGGACAAATCAAAGAGGGTTTCACTTTCCCGACAGGACAAATAAAACATTAAAATAACCAGATAATTTATTTATTATTATATTCAATGTAAACAGCGACTGATAATGGAGTGGATCTCTGGTAACAAAGTCGCGTTGAGGCTGGCGCTGCCTATCTCTTTGTGAGACATTCGTGGAGAAATCAAAACAAGTGAGCAGCAATCTAAACGATTTCAAATAGCTACATTGCAATCGTGAATTGTGTAGCATAATTCAGTATTAGGTACTTACATTTTAGACTCAAAAACCTTTTTTTTTCTATTTCAACTATGATTTCACCAACGAATATAGTTCCAAAGGAACAACACTCAGCGCGGTGTTTTGAACTGAATGAATCAGCGTTTTGAATGAATCATTTGAATGAACGACTCAATGACTCACTCATTAAGACGATCACTTGCTGCCACCTATTGGCGGTTTAGTTTCATGTTTAAAAGTATCATTGCATTTTTTTATTTGTATATTCAAACATTTAGAACATCAATCTCATAACATTATTCATTGCTGTTTTATTTTTGCAGTTTAAATTAATTAATTTGATTGGTAAAAGCCCTAGTGTCTAACTAATATAACTGCATTTATTAATCAAATGTAAGAATTGAACATGAAATGCATACATTTAATAAGATTAAAAAAAAATGGCCTTTATAAAATGACATAACACCCTGGGGTAAATATCACAAATATGCAGATTTAATTAGGCCTATGTAAAAGCTGATAGAACACTGATGAGAATATTACTACAAAATCAATATATTTATACCACCAAAAATCCCCCCAATACACTGTACAGTACATACAATTTACTCTGTACTCTACCTGATAGGCCGGATTTTGAAACTTGTTTGCAGGTATTGAGGGTATAGGGGGCGATTTCAGATTCAGCCCAGGTCTGTTCAACAAAATAGTAGTCTTATAGCAGTAGAAGATACCGCTTCTTAAACTGTACTGGGCAGGTCCTAGATCAGGCAACTTTTCTGTGCAACTTAACCCGTTTCACAGAAAAAAATGTTTATCTGATATATAAAATATTAATCAGTACCCAACCTTATTTAATTGTGCGGTAAACCACATGAAAAATGAGAAATCTAGCCGAAATCTCTTTTTCTGTGCATTAATTTAAAATAAACAAAAAAGTATAAAGGGGTTGTTTGATCTTTTCTCTTTGTTCCATTACAAATAGTAAATGAAATGATCAGATATGGTGCTCCGTTGGATTTTTCTGACATCCTTTACTCTTCCCTGATGACCTCTGGCCTACTTTCTGTAAGATCTGAATTTCTGCGATCTGAATTTTAGAACATTGAATTTGATGATCTGAATTTTAGAATATTGAATTTGATGATCTGAATTTCTGCGATCTGAATTTTAGAATATTGAATTTGTTGATCTGAATTTTAGAATATTGAATTTGATGATCTGAATTTTAGAACATTGAATTTGATGATCTGAATTTTAGAACATTGAATTTGATGATCTGAATTTTAGAACATTGAATTTGATGATCTGAATTTTAGAACATTGAATTTGATGATCTGAATTTTAGAATATTGAATTTGATGATCTGAATTTTAGAATATTGAATTTGATGATCTGAATTTTAGAATATTGAATTTGATGATCTGAATTTTAGAATATTGAATTTGATGATCTGTATTTTAGAATATTGAATTTGATGATCTGAATTTCTTTTTCATCTGAAATCTTGAATCTGTATTTTCAAAAACTGAATATTTCCAGTCGATTAATTCAGAACAAAATATCTGCTGTTTGAAAATACATGTCTAAACAATTTCGACATAAAAACATTTCAGATGTGTTCAATTTCAAAGGTTCTATATTCAACATTTTAAAAAATTCAAATTCAGAACTATGTAAAATGCAACATAATATTCAATTTTGTTAGATTACACTTGTCAATAATTCAGATTTATACAATTCAAATTCAGATCATTTAGTCATATTTCTAGCTCCATACACACACACACACACACACACACACACACACACACACACACACACACACACACACACACACAAACTAGAGGTGCTCTCTTTACTACTGACTATAAGAAACACAGTTTTTTCTTGGTCATAACAGTAGGCTAACCAGTGAAAAACTACAGTCACTCAGGTAAACAAGTTTTTTTTTTACTATCAGGCAATTGTGGAGGACAACATGATAAACTAATCCAAAAAATGGTTTCCATAAATATGAAAAGTAGCCTGTAGGGTACAGTCTATATTACAGACCAATAAAAAATACACCGTATGTACCAACATTTTTCAATCTGTTTGATTTATATTTTGTCACCATTATCTTGAAAACAAACAGGCCTACCTTTTAAATAAAATCAGATCTGTCTTTGTTTGTTTGTGTTTTTATTAAAATTTATTTATAATGCAGCCAATCATGTGATATATTAGGTTTCTGGTTTTCTGGGACTCCCAAAGTTAGATAGTCCTTCAAATTGAGGAGAAAATTCACAGTGTTGTGCTCAAAGGAAATTACAGGGGATTAGAGGTAGATCAGCAGCAAGGGCCAGAGCTGAGCTCAGGCATCCATGAAATCTCTAGTAAAGTTACGGCAGACTGGCATCAAATGTAGTTAATACTTCTAATGAGCAGTTGTGCTCTAAGACAGGAGTTAGGAGTTTTTTCAGTCATGGGTACAGTCTTTTCCATCCTCTTTTTACTTTTAATGACATTCTTTTGAATCATTCATTCTATTGTGCACCTTGATAGAGATTCAAAGTTATAATGTTGCTTTGTTCCCTTTAATGTGGTATTCATTCACCAACTGCACCCTGTCTGTGCAGAAATAACAGAATCCATGCCGTGGAGAACTTGCCGTGTAAATATAAAACAGTTTCATCTAGAGAGAAAAATTCTTATACTTCTGCATCATGCACTTGTACAGCTCAGCGTCTGTCCTTACCACCATTTAGCTTGTCTCCTAGGTAACCAGTATCTGTTCGGTCTACTCCACAATTGAACAAATGAGAAATGAGAGGCCTGAGTCATGTGCACAATGCACTCTTACACAGTAGAGCATACCAGCTTCTTCTACAATTTTAGGTTTGCTATTCAAAGGTAAACTGCTGGTCTTATTCAACAATTTCTTATGCTTTTGTTACTTGAAGTTCCTATTTTACCATGGTGAGTCTGAGTTGTGTGTGCTTAAATTCATAAATGTCATGCGGTTTTGGAGTTACACTGCTGCTGTATATACTAGGGAGTACTGTGTAATTTCACATAAATCTCCCAAACATTCGTTCCTTTGGAAGAGATACAAATGCACAGCTAAATGGGTGGCTTATGACAGTCCATCAAATGTGGTTTAGTGTGTGAAACATTGATAGAGCTCAGCTGAGGGACCAAATGCATTCAGCAGATAGAGCAGAAAACCAAAATAGTCTAGACATATTTCTGGTACCCCTAATGGACTGGCTGGAGACACCTAAACCAAATCCTCCCTGTCTCAGTCATTTTTTTTCATTCTCTTGCATATACACACATCGAGTCACATGTGTTTGACTCAGCAAGCTGTCATATCCTCCTCTTCAAATTCAAATGAAAACCCAACATCTAAGAGTCACTAAACTGTTAATACTTCTAGGACTCACGCCAGTTCAGAGTGTTGCTGCTGGGCAGTTCTGCCCTTCAGTGCATGGCGTGAACAGTCTGATGAGTTGTGGCAAGGGAAAGGGATATCTTGTGTATACAAGGGGATTGCGTTCCCAGGCTCGGAGACTTGACTGGTGATTAAGAATTGATGTTAGTCAGAGTGACCAGCAGTCCACATAACTAAATAAACGATGCTACCAACCAGCTTACATGTCAAAATCCGCCTTGGACTTTACCATAAGTCTTAAAGGGATAGTTTGTTCAAAATGTTTGTTTGCATTTCATTCTTCTGTGGAACGAAAAAGAAGATGTGTCCAAACAATGAAGGTCAGCGGGGTTCAGAGTTGTTTTGGACTCCACTGACAATTATTGTAAGGATCAAAACAGTAGCAACATTCTTTAAAATATCTTATTTTGTGTTCCACTGGATGTTTATATAACACTTTACACAATACAGATTGTTTCAAAGCAGCTTCACAGCAATAAACAGGAATATAACTAAATCAATTATGCAAATATGAAATAAATTCAAATTATGCTGTAAAGCAGCTCTAAAAACTTTTCCATTCAGAAACTTTTCCATTCCAAGTCCATTCAGTGTTGATTCAGTTAATTTTATTAACTGTGTAAAATGAATAATTTACGAAACAAGTTCAATTCAGCTAAGTAGCGCTAAGAAAGCAGCAATGTCATTATTCAGTTCAAATCAGTTCAATAAATGTGCGGATATTGTAAAATTCCTCAGTTATGAAGCAAATTCAATTATAAAGCTGAGGAGATAAATCGATAATATTACAAACTATTAAATGTATTTTAAACCCCAAGCCAAAGTCAACAATAACAAGGAACTCAAACTCCTTAAAGTAAGTGGTTTGGATGACATGAGGGTGAGAAAATAAAGACTAATGAGACCTTCAAATTCTAATTTGAATAATACAATTAGAATTAAATTGATATAATGGATGTGACTTATACATAAGCAATACGTATTTAAAGGTTCTTCATTGGCACCTATGGTTCCATGAAGAACATTTACATCCATGGAACATTTCCTTTCCACAAAAGGTTCTTTAAAAAATATTTTCTTCCCAATAAAAAAAAAAGTAATATTAAGAACTGTTTACCGAGAGGTTCTTTGGGGAGCCAAAAATGGTTTCTATGGCACCGATGTGAACCCCGTCTCCCCCCTCCCCTTTGGAACATCTTATTTTTAACAGTTTATAGGCTATTTTAAACAAATTGGGGAAGGAAGCGTAATATAATAACACAGGTTCATAGCAGTTTGGTTCTAAGTGAAGTTTTTATCAAATTCAAACTTGACACTAATGTCATATACAGGCCTTTATGGAGTTTATGTGGGTCAGCTGTATTCTTGAAACATTAAAACAAGAAAAACAGACTAATGATGTCCTGTCCTGCAGCAAACTCTCAAAAATAATGAGCTGTCATAACTTGTTTGTGACCTGTACACAAAAAAATGAACAGTTATTCAGAGTAAAGATCCTGATAATGTCATCATAACATGGAATGCAACACAAGTATTGGCTTATTTACTGTTAAGAGGCCAATCTTAGCATCGTTCAAGCTTGTTCGCAAGACATATTTGAATGAGAATTGAATGAGAATGGATAGTGCTCTAGGGACCGTTACCTCATCTCTCCGAGCAACAAAACAGGAATCAAGTGAGAGAAACGGTGAAAGAAAATGGGATGGGGGCTGGGAGACTGGGAGAAGGACAGAAACTGAGAGCAGGATGTTTAAAAGTCAATGCCTTGACCTTTCTTTAGTGGCTCAACAAACGGATTCCAGTTTTTCTGTCAGTAATAGGTTGGTTTTAAACCAAAAGTCCAAACTGTATAACTGAACATCTTGACAGAAAAAAAATCTCTCCGGATCTCCAAAATGAAAGTAACACTGTCCCAATAAAAGATAGAATAAAAGACCAGTCAGGACGTGAAGTGCTGTTTTAGACCTCACTTCTCATCATTAGTTCCACTCAGTATGTCCAGGATTGATACTAATGAGGGTCTTGTCCTAAAACACTAGGCCAGCTCTGCATGATGGGATCTGGGCTAATGCAGACCTGTCAACCTAGCGCTGAATGCTGCTCCATTCACATTGTACACAGGGGGTGGAGTGTCACTGAATGTGGGAGAGTACATGTGCTCCATGTGTTGTGTGTGTGGATGTTCTTTTTATGATTCACTCAGAGCTGAATTACGGCCAGAAACTCTCAAGCTAATCTCTCCCACTGGATCTATACACACCCTGCTGTGGGTGTGGATACACACCCAGAGAAGGAGAAAGGCTTCTTTCACACATTCAGATGTCAAGAGCTGAAATAATGTTCTGGCTTATTGCACAGTAACCACCTGTTGGCGTATGTATGTGTCTGTGCACATTGCAAGATACTTGTGTATATGTATCAAGCTGTATTATTTAATTCCTGCATTCAGCCAGGACACATTTTGAGTCATAATGATTACTCCTTCCAGGTGCATCCTGATGGGATGGGAAAAGCCTGGTAAAATGCCTCTAGGGTCAAACACACACTCTTCCAGCTTGGAGGTCCCAATGATCACAGATGTTGAAGGGGACATGATGCAATGCGATGTAATCAGCACTAACCCTGAGCAATAACTTCATGGGAATCCAGAAGAAAATAAAAATCTAATCTAATTCTAATATATTTATAATATAATAAATATTTAATATATTGAAAGTTATTTTATATGCTTCACATGATACAAAATGGTTTACAGGATACATTTTTTTTAATGAAAAGCCAAGAACCTCAGGTATTCTCATTATGAATTTTTTCACAAGCAACTGATCCACAACCATTAATGCACTTTGTATACTTCCACTAAACCTGCTTTGTACCGTTTTACTGTCACACCTAAATCTCTGTACAAGCATGTATTTGGCCAATATTGGCCAACGTTGGAACCCTGAAATACAGCTTTTTTCCCTTCTCCTTCACACACCCAAGCACATCGCAGAATGGGTCCTTATACCACTACTGTGCATATGGGAATAATCAGGAGGCCATGATTGCTAAAAGATATGCAATATGCAAATTGGCCAGGATGCCTAGGTTACAAAATAAGACCTCCACAGACCAAGCATCTTTTTTTTAGCAGCAATAGTATTCCCCCAGACGGTCTCCTATCCAGGAATTGGCCAGGCTCAACCCTGCTAGCTTGAATAGGAAACCATGGGAGAGGTGCTGGTAGCTGCTAAAAGATTTTATTAGCGTTTTTTTTTTAATATTTTTTACATTAAATACACGAATGGTCTTGTAATCTAAAACAATGCACACTTTTGGGGGGTGAAGGGGGAGGGGAGGGAGGAGACGGAGTGATTTTGTGAAATAATTCACAATATATAATGACATTGCGACCTCTACTGTTTTTGCGAGAAACTACATATGCTGCTCTGGCGATACATAAATAAAGGTAGTGAAGCGTCCTCTAACGTCCATTATTTGTATAAGTCTTCTCATTTATATAAATTACCCAAAACAAAAATGCACGTTAAACACAGATACAGAATAAACATACTGCTTTATGATATGAATCAGTGCTTTGAAAAGCATGTCATTAGGTCATGTTTTTAAAATACTGTACATTTCTTTTACAAACAGCTTTGTCGGTGTTGCCATTTTTGCATTAAATCCAAAGTATATGGGCACATATTTTTGCGTCCACGAGCTCCATCATTTACTTGTGACAGCGAGGAGGAGCCCGGGCTGTTTATTCGTTCACGTCACTCTTTCTCTCATTCCCTTCTTCCTTCCTTCCTTCCTTCCTTCCTTCCTGCCGAACACAGAGAACCAGACCAGCAACAATTCAAACTAGAAAGCGACATTCAAATCTTCCAAAGTGTTTTCTACGTATACACCCGATTTTTGGAGCGTGGTAAGTTCGACAACGGTCCGTCATTATTGCCATAGAAACAGAAAACGAAACTGATCGAATAACCCCTGAAAAAAAGCCCGGCTGTCCCACTGTCTATCCCAGCGAAACTCACCGATTTGTGTATAACTGGCCTCAAAATATAATGTGCACTCTGAACTGGATGCTGATATTTACATTTCCGCTTTTCATCTGACATCTATATTACGATTTGCGAGGCAGCGATTCCGTATTTAGGTCATTTCATAGAGCCAAAATGTCGCGGTTTCTCTTTACTTCCACATTCTCTCATGGCACAAACAGATGGCGTCGGGAGGGGAATGGAGGGAGTGAAAAAGAGCCGCATAAACGAATAGAGCAGGCCACCCTCGCCTTCGGTTAGCCTAGCTCACTGTATGACCGGAGCAAAACTTGAGATAGGCCCATCCTCGTGTAGGCTGGATTCAAGTTTCCCTCTCTGAAGTTTCTTTTCACAACTCTTTACATTTGGCCTTAATGTAGCTGAAGATGCTGAAGAATGTGGGGAAGTTTTAAGATGTAGCTAGCTGGCTAATGAATTTGCGGTCTGATTTGTCGTATTGTGGCTCATGGGTATTCGTTGCCATATTTATTTTAAAGATAGTGAGTGAATGGTTTTAACACCGACGATAACAGCACTTGTTTGTCAACATCTTTGAGCGCAGGTCAGTCAGGTGCATAATTGTCACGCATCTTCAGATCTGATGTTCTGCGTGCTGAAAGAACATCATAGTTTGGGTTAGCTAAGTACTTTTACCATCTGGGTGACCGTTTATGCATCTCATGTTCAGACCATAGACCGTGCGGGTTCGGACTCACCTTTAATGAAGCATGATGTGTAAATTTGACTTGTGAAAACGATGCTGTCTAAATATTAATTCATAGGATTATGATTGTGCATGGTTTTTAAGTGGTGGACCAATAGGAAGATTTTTTTAGGCCAATAAATTACTATATCTACTTGCATGCAGTTGTGCTCTGCACTTAGACAACATCATTCCTGATAAGTTAGACAATAAGTATAAAGTTTAATGAAGCTATATTGGCTAAGTATATAAAGTTGTATTAATCAGTCTGAAGGGCCCATTCACACCAAGGATAACTAATGTTAATGAAAAAGATGGCGTTTTTTTTTTTTTTTTTAATATAGAATATAGCGGAGTCCACAGAGCCTATCAACAATGATGGACAGAGGAATAATATCTTTGGAATTGCTGTCAAAAATATATCTATTTTTCTAGCTGACAACCGATAAAAACCATTGATAGCCAATCAGAATTCATCTGAAGACAAAGAAAATGCTGCATGTGCTTATAATAAACCGCTTGCTATCGCCCACTAGTGTGGACTCTATAGTAGCTAGTTCAATTTCAATATTGTCTTTTAACGTTGCGTCATCTGTGACACTATGGAAAACAAGCTCCCGCCCTCCCTCAGGCGCCAACGATCTTGTCACATTTGGAGCGTCTGGTGAGCATTATACATGCTGTTGTCCGATTCAGTGAATTGGTCTGCCAGCCCCATAGATGACTCCGCTACCCACCACTGCAAAACTGGTTATGCGGACGAGGAGCTCTTTTGCATGCTTTTTAAAGCATTGGAGGATCTCCAACTGGAGTGGTCCTGCCCTGTGGGGTACCAAGATGACGGCCCAATTCATTGGCCACACGATGGGCAGTTTGGTTGTGTTGGACTGCCACCTCTGGCTGACTCGCAATGATATGAAGGACGCGGAGAAGGCTGTCCTTCTTAATGCCCTTGTTAACCCCTCTGGATTATTTGGTAGTTCAGTGAAGAACCTTTGCTGATAGTTTCACAGAGGCCTAAAAACAAGTGATTAAAAATTTCATGCCAAAGTGCGCCAGAGCCCTTCCTCCCTTACATTCTCACTCGTTATCTGTGCAGCGTTCCTCGTTTTTGGTGTGTCCCAAGAACTCGTAGCCCAAACATCCTACCTTCGTCAAGGTCCTCCCTTGATATAATATCGTTAGAATCAGTTTCAGAACGATTTTACCCAGCTGATGAATGGAGAAAACATTGACAGCCAATCAATTCCATCCTGCTAACAAGTTTGAGCATTTAAAGTTAAAGACAAGCACGTACTTAGAATAAACAGAACAATGTCGTCCACTGGTGTGGATGCTAATATAGTTATACGTTTTTATAGTTATCGTTCTTGAACGGGCCTGCACAGCGGCTGCGGAAGTTAAGCTGTATTTCAACCAAGTCCACTACTGCGTTTGTCATAGCAAACCAGCGCCAATGCTGCCGGTGCTTAGCCAGCCCATTAACTCTGAACCCCTGAAACGCCTGGGCTTGACTGGAGCACGTTACCCATAGCGTCACAGATGATGCAACTTTGAGATTATGCATGATAGTAATGTACTATCAGGATACTGATGTAACCTTGGTTCCCTGAAATAAACGAACACACACAATTCTTTTTATCGTTGCATTTCCTGCAGTGTTACTACAATGCTCAGGTTTTTTCATTAGTGAATTAGTATTTCATTAGTATTTAGTTGAAAGTTTCTGAGGAAATGTCGTTCAGGGCCGCATATAGGAGGCATTCCCGCCTCTAATTTACCTGCTTGAATGCCATTGGCTATTGCAATAGTATTATTCTAATCAGTTTCTCGTCACAGATGACGCTACCGGAGTAGCAGAGTTGTTATATTTTATCATTTATAGTTATCTTTTATAGTTATTGTTCTTCGTATCGGGCCTTTAATCTATGATAATTTGGAGATTCCAAACCACAGCTATGACATTAAAGACAGAGGAACGATATCACTGGAATCACTTTAAGAGGACTTAAAAAAAAAAAAAAAATTATTCTGATGAACAGCCAAACAGAACCAATGTTTGAAACATGCTTATAATAAACCTTATTGTCCATTGGTTTAGTTATAGTTATCAGTATGGTTATCTTTATAGTTATTGTTGGGGTGACAGGGCTTTTATCATTTTTTATAGTTGTTGTGGTTACCCTCTTTGATGTTCACGTGCATAAATCCATTATTCCAGAATAGACTTCCAAACTGTTTTAAATATAATGCACATCTTCTTTTTTTAAAAATTAATTTTGATTAAATATTGAGAATGTTTTAAACCCATAAAGGGTAATCAACAGTTTGATGAGGCAATGAAGGCCTACATATTTCAGTTTGTTACACAAGGTGTGAATAATGTATTTTTTCTAATCTTTTTTTAAATAAATAAAAAATCTTAGCTCTTATAATGACAAAGTTGATGAGAAATGTGGGAATCATTTATTATTTTAAGGCTGTAAAATCACAGTCTGTTTCCCTCTATTATGCACCTTGTGACATAATCAGTATTTCACCCAGGTATCTGTAGATGAGAGATATTTGTGGTTTTTATTAACATTATAACCTTTACAAATCTAAAAGCCAATCTTTAAAAAAGTAGATCTACTTAAGATGATGCTCTAATTTATATCTACCTATATATGCACAATTTATATCTACCAACATATTGGTACTGGCCAAATATGTTGATTTTTTAATGTTATCATTATCGGCCTGATAAGAACATTTGGCCAATATATTAAAGCAGATAAATTGATTATTTCTTCCAGCTGATACACTTTGTTCACCATGATCTTGATTTTGAATTGCTTGAAATATTAGAATCCCGTCAAAAAGGAAGACATGTTAGTGCAACATGTGCAGCGGAAGTCTGTCATATAAGCTAGCATTATAATGAGAACATTGGGACATGGCTTTTAATGTCGAGACTTGTCTATTGTAAAAAAATACACATTGTTTTCTTATAAAAAAAATTTGCAGATGCAAAAAAAGTAGTGCTTTTGCCCTTTATGTGCTTTGATGCAGCGATGAATCTTGAAAGATAATAAACTAAAAATCTATACTATGTTTGTGAAAAATATAGATGTAGTTTAGACTGAACTTTAATCACTGTCACCATTTCAAGACTGTGCTGCATGTTGTAATTCTTGCTTTGTTATAATGTTAACATTATTATGTGATTACATTATTGTGTAGCTTGACTGAACTAGATGCTTTTGGAAACAGTCCAGTGAATCACGCCACAGTGGTCTTTATCTGGGTATTACAGCTACACGCTGTACCTTTGCTGCTCTGAAAACTCTCTAAGTGCAGTCAGGAAAAGCAATCATTTCCTTTGTGTGGTCAATCAAAAATAGTTTTCTGTTTGCATGTGGCTAGCATCTATATTAGTTTTACGTTTGAGACAACAAAGACAATGTCAGAGGAGCAAAAATAGCACATGAATGATTTTAATTTCCATCATTTTTTTTTTTTTTTAAATGCTTGTGGTACTTAAGTGTTGATACAAGATTTTTAGTGGATATGTTAGTGCAGGGATTGGTCTGCCCCTTCTATTCAAGGTGAACCTTAAATTAGTTCAGATGTTGGCTATAGTGTTTTATTTGTTGCATGCCTGCTTCTATGGAGTCTGTTTGTATTGAAGTTTAATTAGTTGTTTTTTTTGCTAGTGCTTATGATTTACAAAAGTATATAAGACACAAGTTCTGCTACACATTAAGTCAAAACAAGCGTTATTAGCTGAAATCAGACCTCTTATTGTGATCTGTCCTGTAGATTTAGAGAAATATGAACATTTATAGTGATGATGTAGCAACTATATTTTGAAGGGTAGAAGTGGAATGTTGGGTAATGCTAAATGCTTAATATCAAGAGAATTATTCTGTATATTACAGTCAAAATATGTCAAATGTCAAAATACATATTTGATTTGCATCTTGTGATTGTGCTTGCTGATATTATTCAACAACTTTGCAGACTTTACTTCATAATATTGTTATTAATTTAAATTCATAACATTGTACCACATGTCTTGGTATATTTCTGAGATGTGCAGACCTTTCTCAGGGGAGACTCTTTCAATCTTTCTCTCTCTCCCTTCCCTTCCACCAATGTTTTGAATTCCCTCTCCTTTTCCATTTTTTCCCATTTAATACTCACACAACACACACCGAGTTAACTTTTTTCTCTTTTCTTACTTTTTCCTCCATCGTTTGCTATGATTCTCTCTCTTTCTGTACCCCCCCCTCTCTCTCTGTATCTCCCCCCTCAGTCTGTCTCTCTCTCTCTCTCTCTCTCTCTCTCTCTCTCTCTCTCTCTCTCTCTCTCTCTCTCTCTCTCTCTCTCTCTCTCTCTCTCTCTCTCTCTCTGTATCTCTCTCTCTCTGTATCTCCTCTCTCTCTCTCTCTCTCTCTCTCTCTCTCTCTCTCTCTCTCTCTCTCTCTCTCTCTCCCCCTCTCTCTCCCCTCCCTCTCGTGTTCTCTTTATCTCCTCCCCTCTCTCCCTCGATTGCTCTCTCACCATTTGCTCTCTCACAATACCCCCCTCCCTCTCTCTCTTCTCACTGGCAAAGGCTTCTCTTCTCCTCCCTCATCCCTCCATTTTCTCTTCTTTCACAATCCTTCTCTCTCTCAGCCATTTTATATGGAGGTATATCTACTTATCTTGAATCCATTAAAAAATCGATACTCGCTTAATAATTGTGAATTAATGTTGAAATAAGGTGTAATTATATCCCACAGTTCTAAATTAACTTTAATCACTAATGAACAATGGGCCTCATTCATGAAACACACGCAGAATGAATTTCTGTGTGGATGAATGGTTCATAAAACCTTTTTACATAAATTGCGCTTCATAAGAATAGCTTTATAAACATTTCACACAGATTTGTTCTGCTTTAATGAATGAGTGCAAAACCATATTCATAATTATATATATATATATATATATATATATATATATATATATATATATATATATATATATATATATATATATATATATATATATATATATATATACATTTTTTTTTAAATATATATATATAATATATATGCTGCCTTCAGAAGATGCATTCCAAGGTAGGAAGGCATCAAGGGACGTCAGAATCCAATGTTAGCTTAACTTTCTGTCCCCTGTGATACCTTCTGATTTTTGGAAGGCAGCATAGACGTATCCTTGGCATCTTTTGATATCCTAGAATCCTGTGCGTTACATCCTGTGACAGTTAAACTAAAAAATAAGATGGCGTCTAAAACTTGCGGTTGGTGGTCAGTTTGTGTGTAAATGTTCGTTTTTTTACCAACATTTTCAACTTTTGATGTCATTTGTAGCGAGAAATCACTATTGTAGTAATTAAATATTCACATAGTTATCACAAAAACTCCCTATTTTTCTCTCGAAGTTTCGTGAGGTACCTTAATACACAAACGCCACCTGCAAAGCATAGCTTCTCATACCGTATTGCTTATTTGTTAACTTATTGTACACTAATTGTGGTTTAAAGTTTACTGGATGTCATAAAGTGCCTATCAAAATCTACATCCTGTAATTAGTTATGTTATGTTGAAGCTGAGATGTAACAAATGTAGATTTAACAGATCTCTTCTTCTGTATTGTGGAGTAAAATGGATTATCAAAAAGAAGTGTAGTGGGGATTTGGTTCAATTTATTGGTTGTTGATTGTTTTGAGGCATATCTGTATGCAAGCCTGTGGTTCATTGTAAGAAAGGGGTGGGTTTATGCAGACCAAATGATTGGAGAAGTCCAGTATATGCATCACCAGAGAAAAGTCTGTTATTTCATTGGAAATCCTTAACAATGAGATCAATAACATGCATTTAGAAAATAGGGTAAATTTCCATTTCACATTGACTTTTATATGCTTTATTTTACTGCCTCATTTTTGTTTTTGTGTACCTGGAAGTACCGTTTGAATATGTGTGACAATCATGTAGTAAAGGGCATAATGCAAAACAGGGAAGCTTAAATGCATCATAATCGTTTGACCGTAAAAAATGTATACTCATATGAGACCATAAATGCACATCACATAGTCTCTGCTGAGCATTAAAACCGAGAGACATGCTGAACACTCCTGTTTCTCAGAGTCAGCGCACAGGCCAAAAGGTCCTCGTCTTGCACAGACTCTCTCAGATGCATGTATGCTCTCTCAGTCTGTTCTGTCAGCCTGCTAGACAAAACTTGAACCTGTCTGATTTCCTTTTTTCCACCTGCTTATACATATCTATTTTGTACTCCCCTTTAATTTGATATCATATCCAGATTGTTCTCTTGAAATAGTTTCTTGCATCTCGCTTGTTTTTACGCTCTGTCAAACACACCTCTTTGTGTGCTCACAGAGATGTACATATATGCCTATGTCTTTATAGCTGAGCTTACAATTTTTTCACAGCATGAATGTTTGTGTTCTCAAACGTGTTTTGCAAGTGTATGCAAGAGAGAATGTCTGAGTTGGAGAGGGTAAGAGGAAGAGAAATAAAGAAAGGAAGAAAGAAAGAAAAAGAGAGAGAGAAAAAGAGGGGGAGGGAGGGAAAAGAGCACTGTGTATGTGTGTGTGCTTGCTTGCGCCAAAGAGAGAGAGAGACAGAAAGAGAGAGAGGGGAGTGGGGGAGGGGAAAGCAGAGAGAGAAAAAGAGTGAGAGAGGAAAAAGAGAGCACACATACACAGAGAACAGAGAGAGAGTACGAGAAACACAGAGGAGAGAGTGTATGTTTTGGTCCAGAGAACATTATAATGTATGAAGGGGAGGGCAGCGGGTGAATTCGAACCTGTGACTCTGCCTCAGGATGAGATCTCTCAAACACCTGAAGCCACAGACCAAGAAAAATGTGGTGAGTTCCTCTTGCAACTGCTCCGATGCCTTCAGAGGGCTCAGTTTGTTTAGCAGATTGTTTGTGTGTGTGTGTGTGTGTGTGTGTGTGTGTGTGTGCGCTCACTAAACCGGATGGCCCAATTGAGTGGTCTGATCAAACAGCTCAACATATTTTTGTATACCATATATCTGATTAATTCTTGTTTTTAATTACCACAGCGTATTATTTGGGGATTATTTTCTAAATTATTTGATCCGTTTTGAAATTCATCATGTTTCAGCTGCTTTCAGTCTCCATTGTCTCTCTTACACCATAATCCTTCATCTTGCCTGTCTTTCTTTTTTTTAGTCTCTTTCTATTTCTTTCTCACTCACTCTATTTCTTGCTTGCTTTCACTCACTCACCCAGCCACTCTCTGCCCCTCCCTCTCTTTTTCTACTCCTCTTTCTGTTAGCTCACTCATTCTCCTTGCTGTCTGTCTGACTGTCTGTCTGTCTTCCTTCTCTTCCCCTTAATCAGTATAGTCTTTCACTGTCTTTTTAAAGATATATGCGGTTGTTCTTGAAAAATACCTATTAGCAGTCATCATTACATAATTACTTTTGTTACATGTTTTGCATGATGTTCAAGAAGAGTTTGGATTTTCTCAAGGTGTAGACTCCTCCTTAAAAAGGGTCACCTGCGTGCGTGAGTGAGAGAGAAGTAGAGAGTATGAATACTAGACAGCGCTGAGTGACTTTTAAAGGGAGAGTTCACCCAAAAATGACAATTCTATCATCATTTACTCATTGTTATGTCATTCCAACTCTTAACTTTCTTGCTTCTGTGGAACACAGAAGATATTTTGAGAAACGTGTTTTTTGTTTGTTCATACAATTGAAGCCAATGCTAACCAAAACGGTTTGGTTACCAACATTCAAAGTCATACAGGTTTGGAATGACATGAGGGGGAGTAAATGATGACAATATAAATTTTGTATCCAAATGTTTACCGATATAACTGATGGAAATGGCAATTATTCATACATTTTTGCAAATGTCGTAGCAAACTAGTTTGGAAACGCTTTTTGTCGGGAAAAAGGGCTTTAAGGCAAATAAATGTGGTCTCATGACAGAATTACCCTACACGCAACATCCACGTTTGAGGTTTTGTTCCTGTTAAAGCACAGTTTCTCTGTACTTCAAAGGCACATTAAATCTATTATTTCATATTGTATTATATATATATATATATATATATATATATATATATATAGCCCTGAATATAGCCAGTGCTGCTAATATGGCATTAAATCAAAAATAAATATTAAATATATATGAAACATACATCCTTATATTTTAATGTTGTTTTTTTCTTAATTTAGTGTTTTAGCAAGTTAAAATGTACTTGTTTTGTTCTAAAATTCCAATTGCATTCTGTACACACAGTTTTTGTGCTGTCTTAAATTTTAGTGAACTTAAAATGTGACAACTTGGATATTGGAGTTATCTTAAGTTAAATCCGGGAAAGTTATTCTGAGAACAATGTTTTTGTGTGTGTGTTTTTACAGTGTATAAATTCAGAATGGACAGTTTCCCATTTAAACAATTATATTCTCAGGCATTCTTTTCAGTCTACAGTCTAATAAAACTTAATCAGAAAAATAATGCAACTGCACCCGTTTCCGAAAATTGCTTGATGATGATCTTGATCTAAATAGTCTTTATAACAAAGTACAAAAAAGAAACATGACACTTTAATACAAATAATTGTATTTATACAATTTAATATACAATAATATTTCGTTTCAAAATGGATGAGAGAAATATAATGCCTTGAAAATTTCTGCAGCTCGTAAGACTGTAGAAGTTTCCAATACTAGCAAAAAGAAAAGTAAAATTTCATGGTCAGAAGCTGGCTACTTGAGAAATGAAAATGACAAACATGAAATTTGTTAATAAAAGAATTTTATAAATATGTATTACTAGTTATGCATTATATAATTTTTAATATATAACATATTTATTTTCTCAAATTAGGAAAATAAAATGGATTGAATCCAAAAATCTCTAAACAAAATTTAGGTTAACTGCATCTGTCTCTAAAAATGTTTTTGATCGATTTGATGTTTCTGAACTCTAAAACCAGAACGAATAACTATTGGATCGAATGATCTGAACATATTATGCCTTCTCTGCCATGTCAAACAGCGACCGGCTTGACTGCATTTTCAAGGCTTACGTTCAAGTTTGTTGCTATATGACCAAACATTTCACTGTAGCAATCTTTAGAGTTTGAAAAAAGAGTTTGCAAATGGTCTTAGGACGTTTCAAACTAATAGAGACAACCGGGTGTGTAGGCCTACTAAACTAATCAGCATGTGTTTATGTTTGTGCTCTACAGGAGGAGAAGACACAGCGGCTGGTCAGATGTTATTCTGAGGCCATGCACCAGCAGATGGACGCAGGCACACAGACAGACCCTGTGGTGGTCCTGTCGCTGGCCCAAGCTGCTGTGTTGGGACTCATTTCACAGACCGACGTCTTTGGCGCCACCATCGCCCCCAACGGCTTCTACACCGGAGACCCCAAAGAGTCCCCCGCTCCGCCAGGTGAGAGAATGGACTATGAGTATGCCGACCAGCTTATAGGCGCCAACGGCGACTATCTTGGAGAGAATTTAGGCGAGGATGGGCACATGCACTCCAGCTGTGCCGAGAGAAGGTGGCAGGGGCAACCTGAGAACAGCAAACCCCCTGTAGAGCACCAAGACATGGTGTTACATGTTAAAGGAGAAGCTGTGACCCCAGGTTTGCCCTCCTGCACTCACATGATGAATAACATGGTGCCCAGAGAAGGCATGCAGATGGTGGACCCCTCCAGCTACAGGGTCCTGCCCAAACCCCAACCTGAACCCAACAGCTGCTGCTCCACCAGCGTCCGAGAACCCAAGAGTACGCACCATCCGCCTGACCAACATTTACACCCTCATTCCCACAGCCACACACCCCATGATGTGCCTTCACGCAACAGGAGCCACACACACGAAAAAGGAGTAGATGAGGTGACCGAGGACAGGGACAGCGGAAGAAATGACATGGGGAAAGCAGGAAGTGGCGGCGAGGAAATTAGCAGCTATTTTCAGGCTAGCGAGGTCGGCTACGAAGGAGGAGAGATGGAAGGGGTCGGGGACTTCGATGAGAACAGCGAGGGGATGTTCTGGGCAGAGTCCGTGGAAGGGGAGGCACCCCGTGGCCGCCGTATCGACCGACTGGACATCAACATCCAGATCAACGAGTCGTACTGCGTGGACGTTGGCGAGGGCCTGAAGCGCTGGAAGTGCCGTATGTGTGAAAAGTCGTACACCTCTAAGTACAATCTGGTCACGCACATCCTGGGCCACAATGGTATCAAGCCACACGCGTGTCCACACTGCGGCAAACTCTTTAAGCAGCCCAGCCACCTACAGACGCACCTGCTGACACACCAGGGTACGCGGCCACACAAGTGCACCGTGTGCAAGAAGGGCTTCACCCAGACCAGCCACCTGAAGCGGCACATGCTGCAGCACACCGATGTTAAGCCCTACAGTTGCCGTTTTTGTCGTCGTGGTTTTGCCTACCCCAGTGAACTCCGCGCTCACGAGGTAAAGCATGAACGAGGCCGGTGCCACGTCTGCTCGCAATGTGGCATGGAGTTTCCAACCTATGCCCACCTAAAGCGGCATCAGGTGAGCCACCAAGGACCTTCCACCTTCCAGTGTAGCCAGTGCAACAAGTCGTTCGCCTACCGCAGCCAGCTGCAGAATCACCTGCTGAAGCACCAAACGCAGCGCTCCTTCTCCTGCAGTCAGTGTGGCCTACAATTTCTTCAACTGCATCAGCTACGCCAACACTCCCTAACTCACAAGACAAACAAGCCTCAGACCCGCGCTACCAAGGTACAGAGTGTATTGTGTTTTTAAACAGCTGTATATCCTTGCTGCTGTTGTATTAGTGTCTTTTATGTTCTTTTATGGTTGGTCACATACTTACGTGAAGAATGATTGTATGATAGTAAAATTTCCAGTACTGTAAATCAGCCATTATTTTAGTTATTGGTATTGGTTAATACTGGGTAATTCCAACTTTTACCATTTAGATCATCATCTAGCAGTAACGTAAAGGGATCATGATAGATTACGGTATAAATTTAACACTTCACATTTAAAACTCTTTTGTAAAGACCTTATGATTCCAATCCAATTGTTAGCTATTTTGTCTAACTTTTTTTTCTATAGATTTTTTAAATGAATATTTTATACTGTGTATTATATTATTTTTTATACATTATATTATAATGCTGTGATGCCTTTACATCTAAAAGCTATTCATGGTACACACACACACACACACACACACACACACACACACACACACACACACACACACACACACACACACACACATAGTATAGCTAACATTAGCCATTTAACCATTATCGGGTATGCAGGTCCATTAATACCCATTGAAAGTTTGAGGGATTTATCAACTTTATTTCTCTGCCTTCATTTTTCTTCCTTTTACCTTTATTACAACCTCTTACTTTTCCCTAATGCAATTTTACTCAGTTACCCCTGTCTACTGTTCTTTAACTCCTCCCATCTCTCTCTGACTCATTCACTGATTGACTGGCAAAGGCCTCTTTTCTCCTTTTTCATCCCTCCATTTTCATTTTGCTCAGTTTTATTCTCAGCCATTTTCCTTTAAACAATGGCCATTTCTAGCACAATATCTATCTAGCCAGCATTAGTACCTATGACAGTGTAAACACTGCAGAATATTTCATTTGATACAATAACAAATATTTCATGTGTGTATATTGTTTAGCCTAATTATTCACTGCGACCATAAACCTAAAAATGATTTAAAATGTATTCATTTTTAATGTATTTTCAATTTGCATCTAACCTTTAGCACCTTGCACCTTGGTTTATTTTAGTTGTTGGTTGTGCTTCTTTCCCCATTAGGGAACAAAGGGGTTTAAGTGTGACGTATGTGCCCGAGAGTTTACACTGTCTGCAAACCTAAAGCGGCACATGTTAATCCACGCCAGCGTCCGACCATTCCAGTGTCACGTATGCTTCAAATCTTTCGTCCAGAAACAGACGCTCAAAACTCACATGATCGTACACCTGCCTGTAAAACCCTTCAAGTGCAAGGTAAGACTTGAAAGGCTCTTCTCTTCTCTGACACTTTTACCATCTGGTTTGTAAAGCTTTTTTGATTCATTTTCCAAAGGTGTGCGGAAAGTCATTTAACCGAATGTACAACCTCCTGGGCCACATGCACCTCCACGCAGGCAGTAAACCCTTCAAGTGTGCATGCTGTTCGAGTAAATTTAACCTGAAGGGTAATCTTAGCAGACACATGAAAGTCAAACATGGAATGGACGTCTCCCCAGATGGACAAGGTGAGAAGAATACAACAGTATTTGATCAACATCTTTTAATATGGCAGTTACACATTTCTAATATAAATTACATTTTGACTTTTGATGCAGATGGCCCATCAGACATGGAGCCCCATGAGGACTACGAGGATGAGAACTTCAATTTTACAGCGCCAGAGAATATGGAAAACAATGACGCACCGAACCTAACTAAGCTTTCTGAAGTGGCCATCCAGGAACTTGACTATTATAATTTTGGGAAGGATGTGGGAAACTACAATACAGCATAAAAATTGTTTGAATTAAAGTCAAGCTGAATAAATGTTAAGAAACAAATGGCCTCTGCTGGCACTTATCAACCATGAGTTGATTGAGATGTTCCTCCATGAGAACCAATGCTCATCTTTTTCAGAGTTGCTAATGAGCAGGTAGTTGGAGGCCATCTTGACCTCCTGGTTGATCTCATGGGGTAGCCAGTTCGGTTCTGTATCAAATGAAAGGGACCGACAGCTTGCAAAGAGTCCTTTAACTCTTTTCAGCTCGAACAAACATCAACGCTGTATTTTTAGTATGATGTGAATCACATGGTTACATTAATACCGATACATTAGCATAATGGCAAGCAGGTGCATACACATGCAGTTTTGTGTACACACCGTACTTCTAATATAATTTTGGTTGGGAATATGAAAAATACGGAAATAGGAGGTGCATGCAGCCTTGTGGCCTCTATCGGTGTGGTACCTCAGTGCAGCCTATTGTATTAAGTTATTTTCATTTATATTGCCTTCACTTAAAGCAACTCAAAGAAACACCTTTATTAGTGTAAAAGATTAAACATGTAAGGCCCAAGTAAATGGTTGGATATCTGCATGAGTAGATAGCCTTGTGTGGTTAAAAAAAAAGAAAAAGAAAGAAGCAGCGTGTGCCTGGGCCCTATGTACCAAAGCTACATCTCTTCATTGGGTACAGGACCATCTGCTGCCCATTCCTGAGCACCACTACTGTTGCCAGAATTAAACTAATCTGAAGTTTGGTTTAACAACCTCTGAGTGGAAAATTACTGTTCGTTTGTATTGATTTGCTATTTATTTTGCACTTTCTTCTAAAGTTCTAATAATTACTTGTGATGAGCCTCTTTCATCACTGACTGCTTGAGTTCTGGTGTAACTAAACGACATACTGTCACATCCATAGTAAACTGTTTCTCAAGGCAACTCTGCAGATTCTTAAATAAACCAGTTTTTTATTTTAAGTTTATATGTATTGGAGTGACTTGATTTATAACATGCTACAGACTTATAGATTGGACTATAATCTTTCTTTGCTTTTGAATTCAGGATGAGAATCTTCATAAGAAAATACAGGTACAAATTGCTATCAGCTACTGTATCATATGGCATTATTTGAAAGAAAAAAGTATGACCAAAAAAAATAAAATAAGATTCTTTACATCCTTCTTTAATACTACATATTTAATGTTACAAGAACGAAAAACAAACAACGTATTTTATATAAAATAACAGTACAAGCAAGTGCAATGTTGTGCGTATTTATAAATAAAAGTGGGAAACAGAAAACCAACACAATCAATTCAACAAACAGGTAAATTCATGGATTTTTCCTAGTTGATGAAACAGTCAGTAAAGATGTGCAGCCTCCCACTTGAATTGCCTCCAAGCAGAATGTTCCTTTTTGGGTGGAATGCTGTGATGGAGCACACCGTGGTCAGGTGGTCCATGTTACGAAAAGTGTGAAGGAGACGACCGCTCTCGTGATATACCTGAATTCGGCGAGGCCTATCCATGCTGCCAATCACAAAATATTCTTGGAGCTTGGGGTCCCATACTGCACTCAGCTTGGACAGCCACCGACCTGTCTGCATGTTGTGCCTACATAGAAAGATTTTAACAGGGTGTTACAATGATTTAAAAATAAATAAATAATGCAGACATTCAGACATCTAGTCAGAATAAAATACGAATGCCTTTATAAGAGCTAAATGCACACAAAATGTTTGATTTTTGAACTTACTTTGTGTGGGGTCTCAAAGTGTTACATATACTTAGCCAATTTTTGCAGCCCTTTTTACACCATGTAATTCTTTTAATTTTAAAACAAGTCTGACCATCATGACTTTTATAAAGATAAAATGTTTAAAATAATAGCATATATGTAAAAAAAAAAAAAAAAATGCAAATAACAGTAATGTAAAAGTTGATAACATGACACATAACACCCATACTTACGTAATTGAATTTAGTACAGGAGTATTGCCATCCATTTGGGAAGTGTTGAATACTCTAAAACAAATTTGCAAAAAAACAATTTTATTATAAATGTAATACATTTCCAATTCTTCAGGCTCTAGTAGAGTCTACAGAGGATACGCAGTTTGGAGGATGGATGGCTTTTACAATTCTTGGGAGACTATTTTATAGTAAATTGCTTTGTATATTTTAGTACTACAGGTAGTAAGGGAGAAAATACACACAAACACAAAAAAGAATACAAAGCCTATTCAACCCATTCTGGCACATCAATAATGGTCATGGCTATGATTCTCTAGCACCCTCTATTGGTACATTTGCAAGAAGATTTAATACAATCAGATCTAGCAGTGACACTTGTGATTTCTGATCACCTGATCTTGTTGTCCATGCAGGTGGTCAGGACTCTGTTGCCTGTGAGTGGGGAGAAAAAGGCACTGGAGACACTGCGGGTGTGACCGTTGAGTTCACAGACTGCTAGACTGTTCCTTCGCTTTAGATGACGCACGTCATATATATTCACAAAACTTAAAGAAGAAAAAGACAAAAACAATATAGTTCTGTCTGCAGGATATGTTATTTATTCAGCAATTTGTGAAACATTACATTGACCATTATTTGGTGAAAATGAAGTGAAAGTCTAGTTAAAATACCTGCCCTCTGCCACTACAAAGTAATGCTGTTGCACAGGATGGACATGAACACAGCGTATAGGTTTTTCGGCCATGGTATGCAAAGATTCATATTGCCTGCAATCACACAATTCTTTTATAATTTATGATGTATATAAATATATTTCTATGGCAGGGCTCGACATGAAACATGTTCATGTGCTTGTCCTTGTCCTTCAGAGGACCCTGTACAGGGTCGGAAATGACATCGTCATGTATTTACTTTCCACTTTAAATGTCTGTGGAGGAGCTATGATGTCATAGGTGGTACCATTTGAGGTGGTACCATTTGAAAGCTTAGAGTCTCTACTTTCTGGAGATATGCATCACTTTGGCATTTGTTTTACACAAAGTAATGTATTTACACTAAATTACTCTTTAGTGAGATGCGTTATGGTCCTGCTGTTTGGAACTTTGTTGTTTGGAATCTTTGTTTGTAACTATTTTCGCTGCTGAAATAGAACAAAAACACTCACTATTGCATCTAAAATGTAAGTGACAAAATGTTAATTAACTGTTTATGGAACTGTCATATGAAATCACTGTCATTTTCAGTCGTGATGGTATTCAGGAAAACAGCACATTTGGTTGTGTGATATTGTTTAACTGTATCATATGTTATAAATATAAAAACTTCACATTTTGAATCTTTACCGCAATTTCTCTATGTGAGCGGAGCTCATTTTTTTAACTTACATTTCTCCTCGAGATGCACAAGCATCAACAGCGTGTTGTCAATCACCACTTACACTAAATTAATGCAGAATCATTCTTGCATTTTGGTGATTCATTAGTTTTTATCTTGGACAAGCAGACAAGCGTTAATGTCGAGCCCTGTATGAGGTTTTATGTTTAACATTTATGTTGACATTTTGGTCTCACCCAGGAGTTCTACGGTCAACAACTGCAACATCTCCATTCCATTCACCGAGTAGTAAAGTAGAGCAGTCGTTTGACAGAAAGTCAAAACTTTTCAGGCCAGAGGTTGAGCGATACACCTGAGAACAAAACAGTGGTTAAACAAGTGTTGATTGTACATCTTTAATACGGCACCAAGAAACAGGATTAAAAACCAGATATTGGATAAGATGATTTACCAAGGTTTACCATGATTTACATTTGAGGTTTTTTTTGCAAATGACAAATGTATCTTTAAAAATAGAGATTACATTATTTTGTCACTTTTCTCTTGCTTGCTTGTTATGCTCACCAAGGATCCATTTACAATAATAGTATGAAATATTATTGGAATTCAATACAACAGTTTTCTATTAAAAATTAAGATACATTCAAAGTGTGAATCTATTCCTGTGATGTCACATGCCCTTTAAAGGATTAGTTCACTTCAAAATGAAAATTTCCCGATAATTTACTCACCCCCATCTCAACCATGATGTCAAATGTCTTTCTTTCTTTAGTCAAAAAGAAATAACGTTTTTTGGGGAAAACATTCCAGGATTTTTCCAAATTATATAGGAATTTTGGGTTTTCATTAGATGTATGCCAAAATCATCAGTATTAAAACAATAAAAGACCTGAAATATTTCAGTTGGTGTGCAATGAATCTAAAATATATGAAGTTTAATTTTTATCATTACATTATAGAAAATAATGAACTTTATCACAATATGCTAATTTTTTGAGAAGGACCTGTATTTTTGTTGAAAGCGGATGGCTAGGCTTCAAAAAGGCCTCCATTGGCATTCAGTATATTTCCACTCACAAGACCCATGAAGGCACTAAAGACGTCGTAGAAAGTACATCTCACTACAGTGGCTGTACAATCATTTTACAATGAGATGAAAATAGTTATTGTGCGCACAAAAATCAAAATAACGACTTTATCCACGAAGTTAATGACATGAACTCGACGCATGCACGAGAATATGACGCAGCTCCACCATTCAGATCTATGGTTCAGATACATGACCCGGAAGCGAAGAGGAGCGCCGCTATCGTGTGAGTTCACGTCAGAGACCTACACAGAAGACAATAACTTGGCGGATAAAGTCATTATTTTGATTATTTTTTGCGCACAAAAACTATTTTCATCACATTGTAAAATGATTGTACAGCCACTGTAGTGAGATGGATTTTGTAATGTCGTCTTTAGTGCCTTCATGGGTCTTGTGAGTGGAAATATACTGAATGGCAATGGAGGCCTTTTTGAAACCTTTCTCAGCCATCAGCTTTCAACAAAAATATCTTCATTTGTGTTCCGAAGATAAACGAAGGTCTTACGGGTGTCCAACAACATGAGGGTGAGTAATTAATGAAATAATTTTCATTTTGGGTGAATTAACCCTTTAATGGTGCATCTCTAGAAATATCACACAATACATTTGCATACTTAAATAGAATTAAAAATGTAAATGTAACAATTATATTCCTCTTATTGATCCCTCTTCTTTTTGTTTCGGCTGTTCCCTACAGGGGTCGCCACAGTGAATCACCTGCCTCCATCTAGTCTTATCCTCTTCTCTCAGACCGACTACCTTCATGCCCTCCTTCACTACATAAACCTCCTCTTTGGTCTTCCTCTTGACCTCCTGCCTGGCAGCTCTAACCTCAGCATCCTTTTACCGATATATTCACTCTCCCTCCTCTGAACATGTCCAAACCATCTCAACCTGGCCTCGCTAACTTTCTCCAAAACATCTCACATGTGCTGTCCCTCCCTACTTGAATACTACATCTACTTGAAAACCATAAACATTGTTTATTTCATTAGTATATTTGTTCAGTTATATTTATTTGTGCTATTGCTAATTTGTTTATTATTTATTTATGTTAAGCTATTTGTATTTTGTTCCTTGTATAAGTTTTTTAGCCTGTTGATTTTGGTTCATGGTTTTTAGCTACAATAAAAAAAAATTGCAAAAAGACTTAAAAAAAAAAAGTTTATTGACCAGTGTAAACATTTTAAAGACCGGCTATAATTTTCACCTCATCAAACACGGTCTTCTCCAGGTCCATGCTGCGTGCAGAGCCATCATAACTGACTGTGATGAGATTGCAAGGGTGAGATGAGAAAGCCATGCTGGTAATTGCACGAAAGTGGGGTTCAAAGCAGAGCACACCATCATCACCCCATTTGGCATCCTTAGGGAAACACAGTTAACATTGTCACTTAACCACATTCAACCCCACTTATCCCACTATCCAACTTTCACAAACATCTCTCCCTTTTATCACCCCAGTATACGGTTTTCTCACTGGCTTCCAGAGTCCCAGGTGGCCCAACTTGTCTCCTGCTGCCATGAGCAAGCTAGAAGCGGAGGGGTGAAAAGCTGCTGAACAGACCCGATCTTTCACAACTTTCACCACACAACCTTCATCGATAGACAATTTCTTGAGCACTTCTTGGTACCTGAAAAAAAATGTTAATAAGTTTTAAAAATATGATAGTCTCATCGTGTAAATTGCTACAAGATTAACCTTATCTGAAACTGACAGAACAGACACCAAAATTACATGAATAGATGAACACTCTTTTTGACGTTACTCACGATTTCAAATCCAATGCTTCTGCATCTTGTTTTAATGGGACCTATAAAATATATAAAACATGCAGATTTTGGATTAATCCGTAGTGTTTCCCCTAAAATGTATTCACAGCGGCACAGAGCCAAAAAAAATAATAATAATCAGCAACGTCATCTTGAAATTGTTTCCTGAAATTCTTGACTAAGTTAAGTGCATGAAATCCTCTCTTAGCCTTTCATTATTCAGGACATGTAGGACATAAGGTTAGGCTAAGTTTCAGGCGATTACAAGCCCAAAGATAAGTCTGCAGCCCATATGTTCTGAACATTATGGCTACATTGTTTGGGTATCCGATGGATGGGGTCTTGCTCTGCCACAATTTATGGTACCATCGTCCACTTGTACGTTACACAATAAATATTTATAGGCCTAGTGATGATAAAAAAATATTAATATTTCACCCCGATGCTGTTTTTATGCCTTGAATGGGTTGTTAAGCTTGAGCAATTCCTCCGATCCAAAGCCTGCTTTGACACATTGACTAATGTGTTTAACATGCATCCTCCTATCCTATATTAAATACATTCTCTTATGAGTAGAAAGAGGTGTTCTGATAACCTCCACATTCTCTGATGGTGAAACGAACGGTTGCTAAGGCGCACTTCAAGAGTAGGTCAGCTACGTTAATATTGAGGAAGGTCTGTAGTTGAATAAGGTTAAGATAGCTATGGCTTTGACACCTTGTAACCCCAAAGAGTCTTCGAGATCTTCTATGAAAAGCCCAGAAAAATTAAGTGCTAACAGATTGGGTGTTGTCTTTGCCATGAAGATAAAATATTTAATAAATTGTAAATAATATTTTTCTGGGTTGTGCCATTTAATTTCCCCCCTATAAATTTATATCAATAATGTAAATGAAAGCTGAAAATTAACACAAAAGAAAAACATGAATAATCCTGTCTAAAATTATAAAATTATGGTTTCTGTTTGTAACCAGTTCAAGGTATGGGGTGCAATAATCATGCCTTGAATCTGGTGATGGTATGTCATATTTGTGTCTCAAAAATGTCCATTTCTAGCCGCAAAACTTGCCACAAGTCATGGTTTAAGTTTTTTTTAAATTATTCTTCCGGAGGTGCATGCCCTCAAACAATTCTAATGGGAAACACTGATACGTGATGCACAAGTAACTGGAATATGACCAATTTATATAGGAGTGTTCCTGTGTTAACACTGACCTCATTCCAGAGATTTAATAAATCTTCAGGTACCCTGACATCATCATCCTGGTTGATTGGATTCAGTGGTATTGGTCCAGGGGCTTTTTTAACTTTTACTTTTCCCCCCTGAAATAACACACATTGCTTTAATTTCATATACAATTATTTCAGTGTTTTGTCAAAATTGTGTTGAAATTTAACATTAACACTTTAAATTAAGATGCATGTCAGTTGCTTACAGGCTCTTTGGCTGAAGGAGGGGTCATTTCTAAAGCAACAGTTTTCTGAGGACCCTTATGCTGTAACCGCAGTGACTTGCGAACAGGGAGCATCTCTGTTTCTGTTTTTTCCCTGAAGTAAATTATTTCTTTAGTTAGTGAGACAGTGGAGTTTTTTAAATCTTATTATTTATTATACATTAGTGACATTTTGAAAAGTTACTATAAATACTTTTTCAGGCCTTTCTGAGTAGGTTTTGGCTTAGGTCTCAGAGCTTCAGAAATCTGCAAACAAGTACCAATGTACTAAGTAAAAGGCATAAAGTCAAGAAAGTTTAATGTATACAAACAGACAAATTATTAACAAATGACTCTCCTTCCTCCCTACAAAGTTTTACCTGCGGCAACTTCAGGGAGTTGAGGAAGGCCTGGTTCTGTCTGATATTCTCCAGTCGCTCCAGCTCATATTCAGACAAACCCTCACGATAACCCTGTTTTTAAGATGACAAAGAAAAGGTGGATTTTACCATTCAGATAGAAAGTCGACAATTTGGCGGTAAACGTTAATGTAACGTTAGTGTTTTTACTTACTGGGAGAAATTCATTATCATTGTTTGCTCTTGTCTCCTGAACATTTTCTTCTTCCTCACTGTAATTTTTCTAAGATAACATATGCAATAGTCGATATATATACATATTCACAAACGCAATTAGTGCTTAAATGTAACATAAGGCACGTCGTTACCTTTCTCTTGACTCCCTTTCTGGTGTTTTTCACCTCGGACCTAACGTTAAATGTCAGACATTTTGGGGATACACTTTTTTTCTTTTCTTGCTTTTGTTTCTCTTTGATTCGTCGGGAAGTCCGACGCACTGGTTTGTCCATTCCAGGGTTCTCTGGAGGCGGTGTCCTCTACTAAAAATGATAAATTTTACATTCAGAACACAATCCTGCTTTAACGACCAGCATGTGTCTGCGCCGGTTTCTTACAGGGGGCGCTATAACAGCATTCATTGGACTGCAGGAGTTTCTAAACGAAAACTATATAACAGTACTGACAGAATCGGTTTGAATTTGTCCATCACAGTGCTTAAGTTTATTTTCATCCAAATATAATAGACTTTGCTTTGTTCACTGCCTCAGCTATAAATAATCCAAATAACGGTTAAATCGCTATAATTTACTCTGTCGTAATTTAGGTATGATAGCGGAACTAAAGTTAAAAAAGTGTAATTAGGCCATATAGTTGTGAATCAAACGTCAATTACGCATTCGAGCTAAACACAGGGTGAATAAATTGACAATAAATAAACTATACATGAACGTATGCAGATAATGCCAATAAACCTGACATGCCGAATATTTATCAGTCAGCATGCAAGTGCTTTATTTCTATAAATTCTGGAAGTGAGAAACGTTTAGTAAGGCAGCGAACCTCACCTGTAAACGTTGCATCGTCTTTAAACTTATTTCAATTTTATCCGAATCCATATATCTATGCAAGGGTGAGGTTATTCAACACACTTCCTTTGAATCACGCTGTTATGAAAACTCCCGCGTTACTGATTGGTTTTGTAACTGTCCCCGCCCCTTGTTATGACACTGAAAGACTGCAAGTTTATTTGCTAATCTCGGAAGACCCGTGTACCCACACCATCTTAATATTTATCATCTGGGAGGTGCTTTTGATGCGCAATGACATTCCATGTTGGGTTCTTTGCTTGCTTCTATAAACCTATATGCACGTGAGTGCAGTAAACGAGGACGGCATAATACAATTAAAGAATTACACATATACATTTATAATTTAAAGCTAATGATTTATACATTAGGCCTATTTCAGTATTGCTTTACGTTCTTTGATATATATATATATATATATATATATATATATATATATATATATATATATATATATATATATATATATATATATATATATATATACAAAAATACATTTGTACATTTACCAGCAATAACTCACAAATAGGCCTACTGTTTGTTTTTTCAAACAGTAAAATTAAATTAAATAACCTTTCTTAAATTAACCTATAATCAATGCCCATTAAATAAATAAATAGTAATTTATAGATAAATTAAAATAATCTAAAAACTAAAACTGTAACCTAATTGTAATTTTTCATCAAGCCAAGAACATTTACTGTTGCTATAGCCTACTAAAATACTAGGCCTATTCTTATATTTCTGCCATATAAAGACATTGGCTGCATCTGAACTTACATAGTTACTTTCTTGAGTAGGTCGGCCTATACTTATTTTGAATAAGTACTTTATAAGCACACAAAAAAGTACACCCTATATATACAGTATGAATGTGTGAATGAAATCCAGATATACTACATGTTGTCATTATCAAGCATCAGTTGTGTCGCTTCACCAACATTCACAAATCCTCTAGGCTGGGGACTCATAGACTCCATTATAAATCCAGCCGATCTGCCAGCGATTTGATTTCGCCCTGTAGCTCAGGCTGGAAACCTGTACATATTTCTATCCTGTTTCTATCCTGCTTCTGTTACAAATTTGTGTGGACCAATCACAAACTGGCTTATCCACCTGGTGCGCTATTGGAGGGTTTAACACAGGAGAAGGCGAAGATCGTTGGTCTGATTGGTTGAAGGACAATCCAATTGCGTAGAGTCATTTGAGCCTGGTCTGATTAGTTAAAGGACTATCCAATTGCGTACAGTCATTTGAACTATGCCCGTTGATCATACCTTGTGCAGTAAAAATATAGAGCAAACTCCCCAGACCATTGTTCAATTTTAGAAGATTGAGCTTGTTCTAGTGATCATATCATGGTATAGTAAAGTGTCCCAATATATGTGATGGCATACTCAGTTACCGGGTACGTGCCTAGTGCCTACTCTTTTATGAATAGTGTGAATTCAGACATACTTCTTTTGCTGAATTTGGAACTGCGCCTACTTCTATACTACTTTTATCATATCTTTCTATGACAGAAATAGGCCTAGTAGAAGTGTATGCTGTGTGGCTCCGAATTCACAAAGTCTTTGTAGAAATAGTAGTATGCTAGGATACTGTTCCATATGTCTCTTCAGTCCGGATGAGCGAGAAGTGTCTTGCTGGACCCTGGGCCTGCGGTGGACATCCAACCCGGCCCACATCCACGTGTGATGTCAGAGAAACCACACCCATGTCCAATTACATCACATTCTCAATAACTTTGAAACTGGATAAAGCACCAAGAACACTTAACCCCTTACACCTAATTTGTTTTCATTTTCTACTTATATTTCTCTTTTTATGAGCCAGTATAGGGAAGTGTCTCCCTCTAGTGGCTGAAAAGTTCAGTTGTACAAACGCATAAAGCAGCAAGGTCATAGGCTACATATTAGATCTACTATATAACTATACTAAGCTGTCCATTACACTTGTATTTGAAGGAATCTTAGGAAAGGCAGAAAATAATCTTGTATCTGCCTACTTAAATTATGAATATTTTAATAATTTTCCAAACCAATGGTGCTGGTTGCTTTGTTTGTCAGGATGTGAAGTTGATAATCCTGTTTCTCAGAATTAAACCACATTTCATATTTAAATTCTATTAAAACACGGAATAAGTCCAAGGCAATAAAAAGAAAGAAAAGACATTCAGCTTGAAAAGAAATGCAATCTTTTTTCTTTTCTTTTTTTGCAGTTGTTTTTTTGCTTAGGGTTATTTTTTTCACAACTTCTCATGTTTCATCTTGAGAGTAAGGGGCCGGTCTGACTTTGCTCTTTCATATGAAACTGCTGTATCAGGCAGAATATACTCACCTGGAAATAAAGCAAGGAATATGTGTACTTTACATTTGAATTCTTAAACATTTGTGAGTGTGACGATGGAAATATAAAGCTGTTCTTAATGTAAGTTGTTGAAAAACATATAATAACCTCTACTATTTTACAGTAAAGAATAAAGTAGCCTACATTTAAAATGACATTTAGTTATGTATTTTGAACAAAGCTTAATATCGCAGTGTATATCAATATGTATGTCCAATAACATTACAAGCAAAATGTCGAACGTGTTAAATTGCATTTTTTTAAATGCTCAAGGTTAAATTGAAAATGTAATTCCTCAATGCTCTACACACAAAAAATACACCCATACAACATGCAAAGCATCAAACATCATGCAAAAGCAAACACTTCACTAAGATTTTTTTTTTACTTTTCTAAAAAAAATACTCTACACACAAATATAAAATGATTGGCCACATACACACCAACATACACATAGATGTGAATAATGTAAAACACTACTCTCTTGTGTCTTTTGCTTGTTCAAAGTGCAGGAGTTTGCCATGACTCATAGCACTTGCACCTACAAATAGTATGCACAACTGATGAATTTTACACAGTTATGGAACTGAACTGAATCAACAATGAAATGACTTTAACAGAATAATGGCACTATTGACTTGTTTGAGCTGCTTTACAGCATCTGAATTTGAATTTGTTACTATTGTGAAACTTTTTTGAAAACAAACAAAGTCGACTTTCTGACGTATATGGGTATGTGTGTGTACAGTAAGTGTATAAGATATATGTTCATATACAAATAAATATATACACATGTAAATATATATATATATATATATATATATATATATATATATATATATATATATATATATATATATATAATTTTATTTTTTTACTTAAACAAAAATGCAAGGGGATAAAAATAATTAATTTTTGATTTCTAAGTGAAGTGATTGATTTGCATAGACTAGTGTTTTCAAACATGACCATTGGGTGTAGATAATCAGTCAATGATTGTGGCATAGTGTTTCCCAAATAAAATAAATGAGCTGTTAGTTTTGAGTGATGTGTCTAATATAGAACTGTGTTTAGAATTTTTTGCAAAAATGTTTGTTTTTTCAATTGAGTGTAAAGCGTATAATATGCTTGTTTTGCAGACATGGTCTGAAGATTAGGAACATGAGTGAATAGTTTCATTGAGTTTCACTCAGGTTTCATCTTTAGCGTGTAAACAATGAAAAAAACTAAAATTGTAAAACGTTGGCAGATTTCTCTTTTTTCTTCTTCTCTCAATGATGCTTCTTTAACAGTAAAAGCCATGCAGACTTGTTAGGCCTACTTAATTTATATTTTAGATAATTAAAAGAAATTGCATAAAATTCCTTAGGCTACTTAACGTCCTAAATGTATATTGTTTAAGAATCAAATTTTTTAAATGATTTTTTTTTTAATGAATTCTGAACAGGAGATGACTAATAGGAATGTGTGTTTGTAATCCTGCTGCGGTGCTGAAGATGTTTTAGCATATATCCTATTATCCACATGAATGATCCTGGTGTGTGATTTGGACGGAACTCCAGAATCAGATAAAGAATGACTGAAGCTTGTTTGCTTTGCATGCGACTTTCACACCATCCAGAGGAACTCAACTAGATAATTGGCCACAAAGCCCACAGAGTCCCTGGCTCTCTTTCCCTGACACAGGCATGCTAAGACATCACTAACCATCACTCGCAACAGCCAGTCAGGCGGAACGACTGCTCTTCTCTCTGCAGTAGTTCAGTCCATGTGGCCTTTTTACGTACTACTTAAATTTGCCAATACAGTCAATGTACTTCTAGGAATTTCATTTGATTTATTATAGGCTACTTTTTAAAATGTAATAAATGTATTATATCTTTTAGAAAATGTATAAACCTGCTTTAGGCAATCCACAGTTGCCCAAGAAGTCTTTTCCCAATAATGCTTGAAACTGCGTTTGGTGTCTGGGAATTATATAAACCAAAACATCTGCCTTCTATCGTCATTTATAATGACGCAAATTATATTCTATAATGACATCCGGACCCATGTGCTTGACATTTTTTTTTTTTTACTACAAATTAAGTCACATGCTGTCAAGGTACCATTGTGAGTTCATTTTAGACTAGGAAATGCATATAAATTTAATTAAAAAATATATATAATTGTATTCAAATGTGTTTTGTGTTTGGTCATTTCGAATGCACATTTTGTAAAATTAATAATTCAAAGACCAAACAGTCTGAGCCTTATGCATAAATTACAAAGTTTTTTAAGGGAATACATATTTTCTGTGTTGCTGGCACTATTGTTCAGTACTGGCAGGCAGTATAATAGTCTTTTTGCCTGTGTTTTAAGTTGATGTTAGTAAGTTTCATAGAAGACAGAAAGGAAAAGCTGTACCTTTTCCAATAATAATAGTGACGGCAGTTCAAGATCAATGAGGATAGCAGTGAGGGTGATGCAGAGATGAAGAATATAAGTCATAGATTGCTGTCTATCTGTCAACTATTGACCACACTGCACGGACAAGCAGGGAGTTAGCCATAAAATTACGACCCAAGGTCAAAATCGAGTTATGGGTGTGAAGAGTGGGCTACACTGAAAAAGAAGAGTCTTGTTGATTTTGCTTGGATTTGGAAAGAAAGAATGTTAAATATGTTTTTATTTACACTAAGACTAAGACTACTTTCCGGCAGCGAAGTTGCATCTAAATTTGTGTTCACATTTGGTCAATTTCACAACTAATCCCAAAGAGGGTAAACTTGGACTATTATGAACATTTATTAACTTCGAAGTTTAACTACATTTTTGTGTTAATAAAAACCAAACCATGTCCTGTCTGTGAAGCATTTGTTGAATCATTGAGAGATGAGCGTGATTTAATTTGTTGGACAGCTGTCTGGCCTCCTCCCAGATGTGTGTGATGCGTGTGCATTTGTGCGTGTCTCTGTCCCCTTCAGCCTATTTTGTACTAGACCTAAGCGTTATAGCCTATGTTTCTTAAGTCTCTGGCATTCATTGCACATGATCGCAAGAGATCAATTCTTAGTCGCACTGAAGGATGATTAAGCTTTTTACTTGTTTTAACTCGTCTCAGGCAGAATACGTACAGTGAGTTTATTCCCTGCTGGAATGCTACAAACCTGCATTCTCACACCACCTTGAGGCACATGTGTACAATGACAAACACACACACCCTAAGACATCCCGCGGTGTGTCTATGCGTGGGGAAATTTAATGTGATGTTGACTGTTAAAGTTCATGTTACTGCACGCACCTGTTATAGGGACAGTCCACACACACACGCACGCACGCACGCACGCACGCACGCACGCACACACACACACACACACACACACACACACACACACACACACACACACACACACACACACACACACACACACACACACACACACACACACAAATGCTATCATCATTTTACATTTTCAAAAATGTCTCAAAAATGTATATGTGGCTGTTTTTGTTTGGTCTATACAATGGGGTTCAATGTTGCTTTAAAAACAGTTCAAACTAAATAATAATAGACCTAATAAAAAAAATGTGTTTGTATTCAACAGGTTTGAAATGACATGAAAAGGAGTAAATAATGACAGAATTTTCCTTTTTCGAGTGAACTATCCATTTAAGGGCCTACCCATACAAATATAAATGTTTTAAAAATGTTCCCGTTAAGTTATGCAAAGGTTTTTATTGGTTATGTGAACACTAGAGAAAACATCAGAGGAATGTTTTTGCTTGTATTATTTCTTCTGTTAAAATGTAATCATGTAAAAAGTTGCTAAAATGTAGGCCCTATCAGAAAAATGTTTAATGGATGTATAATTAACTTTTTTTCCCTTTTTTTTTTTTTTGGATAGTCACAGATACAAAAAACATAGATAAACTTGAACATTTATCTGACGTATGCATCATATTGTTTTTAGCTAAAGCTAATTCACAACACTTGTCCCTAGTGTGTATTTAAAAAATAATAATACAGACTAACAATTAAAAAGAGGTAAAAAATAATTTTTGTGCTAATGTTTTAATAATGTAATTAAAGACCAAATAAGTTTGAACGAATGTTCTATTAACGTTACTGAAAGAACATCTGAATGTTACCAAAAGTAACAGAGAATGTTCCCTTATAGCTAGTGATATCAAATGACTGAATGGAGAAATGCTTTAAGTGAGTGCATGGGAGATTCAACTCCGCAACTCAGCAAAAGCTTTTCCTTCTTTAAATTATTCTCCTCATTGGTTTTTCAAACCAACTCTGTCTCATAGTCTTTTTTTTTTAATCCCTTATCGAGCATTAAGTGACAAGTGATGCTGAGTGATTCTGGCAGGTGAAAGCCCATAAAACAACAGCAGGAAGTGTTCTGTCTCTTGTCTGAAGAGGGTGTGTCTCAGCCAGAGAAGCAGAATAAGAGGAGATGGTGCAGACAGGTATGTGAAGACTGGAATGTTCATTGCAGTCACACCTGCGATAAAACACACCTTCTGGACCTGGACTTTCCCGTTTCATTGGCTGGTTTGATCATGACTGACAGCGAAACCAACAAATAAACACTCTCTTTTGGCTGCTGAAGGGGTTTGACCTATGATCTTAAGTTGTGAACCAATAGCTGTCATGGTTGACTTGCAGATAGGTGGGGTGGAGAGTAAATAAAACTCATCTGTGGGGTGTGTCCACAGTGGCATACTTACAAACTGTGAGGCTGTATGTCACTGTGCAGATCTCCAGCTTCAAAACTATGATTTGTGGAAGACGGACTTAGACTTATCCTGGTGGAAAGCTACTGAGAGCCACTGGAAAAATCACAGACGTGCTGCCTAACCTGGTAATCTCAGCTGCAGATACCTATGTGGGTAGACATGTCATGAAGACTCATTTGCCGTTCTTTTGGCTGAAAGAATAAAGCTGGACAGAACAGGTGGGAACTTGTGCTGGAGTTTTTTATGGAAGCAGTTGGAGTTCTCAGTGGGATTGTTGAGTATATGTTCAAATGGTCGCTCACATCTCCTTATCACTTTTCCAGCCCAGCTAAAGATGGTGAATCTGTTGGACGGAGAACTGATAAGGGCATGTGGCTGACACATACATCTTTTTGTCAACTCGATGCTCAGGTCAGGGTGCGTTGGTGATATGTGCAATTTGTCATTGTCAATGACTAAATAACTCAGTATTATTTTAAAACCTTTCCTAACTCGTATGATTTACTTTGCTCATAATTGCATGCCATTTCTTTTCATGTCCTACTTCACACGTTACCAGCATGTTTGAGTTTTGTACATTTAAATGATGGTCCCAATGATAACTAATATTTATTAATTTTACCATACTGTACTAAAACTGAAATGTAGGTGTATGCATGTATATATGTCTCAGTGTTAACTCTGAGTTGATGTTGTATTTTTTGTCTATTTTTGTGTTCAGCTTTACCAAATATAAGAAACTTCTTAATCACATTTATCTTTATAATAATAAGTTAGCAATAGATCAGATTAATTGTCTTTGCAAATTGGTACAGTATGTGTTACTTTTCTTAATAGACTTTATATTTTGAGTGACAATAATGCTCATTGCTTAAAGGGTTAGTTCACCCAAAAATGAAATTGATGTCATTAATGACTCAGCCTAATGTCGTTCCACACCCGTAAGACCTCCGTTCATCTTCAGAACACAGTTTAAGATATTTTATATTTAGTTGAGAGCGTATCTAAGTGTATGCACACTATACTGTCCATGTCCAGAAAGGGAATAAAAACATCATCAAAGTAGTCCATATGTGACATCAGTTGGTTAATTAGAATCTCTTGAAGCATCGAAAATACATTTTGGTCCAAAAATAACAAAAACTAAAAATTTATTCAGCATTGTCTTCTTTTTGCGATCCGAATCATGAATCAATCCGCTGATTCATAACCATTTGAATCTTTATTTAAGGATTCAAAACAAACGCAGAAGAGAAGCTGAATAAAGTTGTATTTTTTGTTCTTTTTGGACCAAAATGTATTTTGGATGCTTCAAGAGATTCTAATTAACTAACTGATGTCACATATGGACAACTTTGATGATGTTTTTATTCCCTTTCTGGTCATGGACAGTAAAGTGTGCATACACTTGGATACGCTCTCAGACTAAATATAAAATATCTTAAACTGTGTTCCAAAGATGAACAGAGGTCTTACGGGTGTGGAACGACATTAGGCTGAGTCATTTTTGGGTGAACTAACCCTTAAAATAATACAATACCAAATAAGTTAAAACATTTGAAAAGAATTACAATAAAAATACATTTGTGAGCAAAAACATTCAGGTACACTGTTTATGTAAGGGGAAAAGTATTACCATTTTATTTCAAATGCAAATCATGTCATGCTATGACTTTTACTGTAAGAAATGCTCTTTAGCTTTAATTTACTATTCATTTAATGTCTTTATTTCATCACTTGAAAAATAGGCTTTGTGAAAATGTTAACCTACATGCATGTTATGCATAGAATTTTATTGTGATACATGGTATCAAATTACACAAGCATTGGCAATTAAAATTGTATATCAAATGTCTAATTTGTATAGCTATGCACAATATGGCTAATAGCATTAAGATCTCACAAATTTAAATGGCTCTTAAATTTACACTTCATATTTGCAGTTTATTTTATTGCATAGGCATCATCCTGCACATTGAAACATAAGGACTTTCCTACATCCTTAATCAAACAGGCTCTTTGTTCTTTATTTAAAATAAGCAGATTTAATAGTCTGAAAATTTGGAATGTAAAATCTGGGCAGTAAAAGGCAACACACGTTTTTAAATGAAGAGATTGGTTTTCATTGGGCAAGGTGTAGTCTCAAGCCAGGCCCACCATAGAAGTACTGAGATCCCACAGTCGTTGGGCTGCAGCATCATCCCTACCCTGAGGAGCCGCCTCTTTGGGTGCACAATCACTGCAACATGACCAAAACAGAGCAATAAATAACAGCACGAAATTAGCATAATCAAAAGACAATGCTCAAACAACTCTGTGTGAATAAAAGTTTTAGAACAGTATGGAACATTTTCCATTTTGACCTTTTTAAAATGAAGACATTCATTGTAAAACTTCAACACTTGTTCTGCAGAAATTATTTCTAATTACTTTTTAATTCTAAATTGGTGCTAGTCTTTGATATCTTGTGAGAGGTTACACACATGCAACCTTGTTTTGTGTTGTAACACTTTAGAAAGGTCGTTTACACCTCCATGCATGCCTTGATGAGCAAAATCGTACTAAATTGCAGCTAACACATGTGACAGAAAAAGCTGACCTGTAGTATAGGCCACTGGTATTTTGCAGACTCTCATCCACAGCACAATAGATGGTGGTCTGTGAACCCTGCCAAGGTGTTTTGACAAAGAAAATAATTGGCAAGAGCAAAAGCTTCTTCCAAAGAGGCAGCACGGCTAAAAAGTGTCGGCCGAGTTCAGTACGGATCACCCCAGGATGCAGAGAGTAAGTTGTCACTCCTGTGCCTGAAATATATACGGGGAAGTGTTTGGAAGCAGCATGATTGAGAGTGACACTGTGATGTTTCAATTCAATAAGGGATATATAGCTTACCTTTCAACCTGGCAGCTAGTTCACGGGTAAACAGAACATTGGCCAGCTTGCTCTGTCTATAGCTTTTTTGTGGCTCATAGTCTTTCTCCAGGTTTATATCATCAAAATAAATCTCACCTATCCAACAGAAAATAATTTGAAATTGAACGAGTTACATGCCTAAATAAAGGACGTGTCAAATAAACACCTTAAATACATTGACACTCTAATACATTAAAATAAAAATGATTGTATGTTGGAAAATTATACCATCAATGTACACTGCCCAACAATGGTAAAATACAATTACTTTACATTATCAAAACTGAACATCTTGTCAGGAATTTGGATAAGGACTTTAATCACATAATATATAATTTAGAGCAGGTTTTGTTAGGCTTAATTCAGTTAAGGACAGATGTGATCCCACACCTTTCTCATGGGCCAAGCTAGACACATTGACAACACGGCTAGGTGTTGATTTCTTCAACAAGTCCAGAAGTAAGTTGGTAAGCAGGAAATGGCCCAGGTGGTTCACCCCAAACTGCATCTCAAAGCCATCTTTTGTCTGCCACTGTGGGCACATCATTATCCCTGTTGGCAGGAAAAAAGAAATAAATGCATACATACATACATAAACAAATAAACTGTTTAATTTGCTGACAGAGAAAACCCTGTAATCTGTTGCCAAAAAAACAAAACAAATAAAACACTTTGTTACTACATCAACCTTGTGATTATGCATTATAATCTGCCTGACATTCCTTACCAGCGTTATTAATGAGAATATCCAATCTCTCCTCATTCTGCTGTACATCTTTGGCTAGAGCTCGGACGGACTGCAAGGAGGCCAGATCCAGCCTCTTTACAACCACATTGCCATTTCCACTCCTCTTCCTGATCTCATCCGCTGCTTTGTTGGCTCTGCCCATGTCTCTGCACGCCAGAATCACTCTTGCACCTGAACAATGGAGGTTTATAAACAGTCACTATTGTGACAACGCAATGATTTTCTCCAAACATCAAGCCTTCAACAAATACAACAGTACAAAACTATTATGCACTCTCTTGCTGACCTCAGAAGCATGTTATTAGCCTCGGAATGACAAACTGGGCTATGTTAGTGTAGTTTCATAAGTGATGGATTGCTTAATTAAACCAGTTTTATCTCTCCCCGTGAATTTATCCTTTTCATACCCATCACATATAACATCAAGGAGGGTACTAAATGTCGATAAGTATAAATATCAACCAAATTAATCAGATAGAGCCTCCATCAATCATTTAACCAGCCTGTTTATGATTTCCATCTGCACTGTTATTAGGGTCATTGATGTGATACTCATTTTGTGTCTGGATTCAAAAAGTTATTCATATAAAACGTTCAATTAAAAAACCAACAAACTGACTTGAATACACATCTGCTATGATAAACATGTTATCAATGGTATTTTTTGTGGAGCTTAAAAGTAAAAAAATGCCAAGGTGGTGTAACTGTCCAGAGATTGTAATTTTTTTTCAGCTTTAGTACTTTTCACTAAAAAGCAGTAAATTTGTTTCAACTTTGTCCTCTATAAATCAAGGTCAGTTTTTACCAATCTCTCTATCTATCTCTCTCTCTCGCTCTCTCTCGCTCTCTCTCTCTCTCTCTCTCACACACACACACACACACACACACACACACACACACACACACACACACACACACACACACACACACACACACACACACACCAGAGTGGACTTCTTTAGACTTTCATGACGGTCACATATTTTGATCTTATTTTTTAATCCGATAGGGTAACTAATTCTTTTTCAACCCGAGTTAAAATTATTTTTGTTATAATCTTAAAAAATCTTACTGATATATATCACAAAATAGACTTGCTACTATATAGACCTATCATATGGTGCCAGTTCAACTTATACTTAACACTAAATACCATCGTAAAAGCTCCATTAAAATGTTCTGACCTCTCTGGGCCATGTCCACCGCAGTCTCTTTACCGATACCAGTGTTAGCTCCCGTTATCAGGACAGTTTTGCCGTCCAAGCGCGCTTTGCTGCGGCAGACTCCACCAGCCAGCCATCTCCGCAGGGCTAACAGACCGATACCTATTAGACACAGGTGAAACATTACTGCAACATCTCACCTTAACCTACTCTCATAATGTAGGTATCAAATATAACTGGGTTATCTTTCAATCAATAAAATCCCATGTCTTTTTTTCTTTTAACTTTTATAACTTGCAAAAACCTGGAATTTTTTAAAGAATGTAACGCCCAGTTTTCAAAGCGCCTCATATGCATGTTTTTCGTTGCCCTGGGAACCCTGATTATTCTGGGAAGCCATGTTTTATCGATTTAACTTTTGCCTACCCGTGACCAGGACAGCTGTAACTGTAGGGTGTTCTTCCACAAACTCCTTTGCTGTCTTTGTGTATTCCTGCATTGTGGCACCTGGTAGATTCACCTTCAACTGTCTACGAGCTCATAAGCAGTCCAGCTCCTTCAGCATCGAAAGTGTGTCTGACTCTGCACTAAACAGATCACATCACCGCCCCAACAGGAAAAGAGAACGTGGGAGTTTGGAGTAAACAGCGGGCTCACGTGCTCCAGTCTCGAATTTTAAAATAAGAGTCAGGATGTTGGTGTAAGATGCGCCTTTGGCATACATAGAAACAACAATCAACAGTTTCATAATAAATTTGAAATAATTAGTGGTGCTGCCGGCTTACAGTCTGATCTAAGCCTGGTGGAAAATTGATTGATCAGATCTGGTAGGTAGTAAAAAGATAGTCAACTTAATCAGCCTGAATATTCCCTCTTTTTTTTTTTATCACACATGATCAATGCTTTTATACATGAAAATATACAACTACATTATATATTTTAAATTAATCATATTTGCAGGTCCTTGTATATATATATATATATATATATATATATATATATATATATATATATATATATATATATATATATATATATATATATATATATATATATATATATATTAAAGAAATCTATTTTGCTTTAGTAAACACTGAGAAAACTGTCCAGCCAGTTCCAACATTGCACAGGGATTTTGTCAGTGCCACTTTTCTCTGGTCATTGTAATTGTTAGACTAGTGTTTAGACGTGTATTATTTAATAATAACTTTCTATTCAGACGAGGACCCGAAACATGAATGAGCATATGTGTACATAACCTTGTGCTACATGCCAAAGTTTAAGGCTCCATCCTATTTGTTTTCCCTAGCCAATGAAAAAATAACAGTAATTAGAAAAGGTAAATATTTTGAAGGCTGTGCAGAAAAGCAAATATTTGGAAATAAGGATAGTATTAGTCTAATCATCATGCAAGTTTGTTGTTGATATCTACAGCATTAAACAAAGAATATTTCAAAACTCCGAGTGAAAAACAAATATGAATACAAATATTTATTTGTAAGACTTCTACTTTGTAAAGTAAAATGGACTAATATATCTTTAAAAATATTGTTTTATATATGTATTTCCTAGCTCAGTTCCTGACTTTACACTCCACAGAGCTATCAGAGCATGACAAGTTTTAACTATAAAGTACATCAACTAATTAATGTAGCCTACTGGAAACAGCGTTGCTTTGTCCAAAGTAAAATAGGATAAACATTTTCTTTTACTGTCTGATTAAAAACCATGAGGTAAGGTATTATATTATTGCTTTCTTTACTGCCACCTACAGATAACTGTCTAGAACTACAGTCAGGAATGTAAAATTGAAAATAGAAGAGACCAACTATAGAAGGACCAGTATATAATATTTTGCAAAATTGTAGGTTATTTATAATTATATAATTATGTATACATATAAAATGTACACTAATGCAATATCTCACATGCAATACATGACGCTACTTTTGTTGTGATTTCTCATAATTGCATAATTTTTCTTTCTTTAAAAATAAAAAATAAACAACAACAAGCTTTTCCATCTGGTCAAATCAACAACTTCAAATTTCTGAAAAATTATCTTTATTTATTTTGAAAAATAAAACGCCAAATAACCCGGAAGTTCTCCGTCCTGCTGCCACGTCAGTGGTGTGTCGGCTTCAAGCTGTCAAGTCGCAGAGTGCGTTCACCAAACCAGCTTTAACTCAACAGAGTAGCTTTGTGAAGAATAATTTGTTTTCTTCCACTTAAACATAATGAGACACCCTTGTCTTTTAATTTTGGCTGTGTACATAGCCTTTATAAATGCCACCGAATTAACCTTTGAATTGCCCGACAATGAGAAACAATGCTTTCACGAAGACCTAGAGCAAGGAGTCAAGTTTGATATAGACTTTCAGGTAATTTACTTTTTGTGTTTTGCAATGTTGGTTGATTATTTATATTTTGCTAGTCCACGTTTAGTGGTTATTTACAAATTTTTTGAAGCACAAACAAATGCTACCGGCGTCAGAACACAAAACTGTCAAACAATGTTAAACAACTGAAATTACGATGTTTTCTATATTCCCACATTCCAGTATTAATACTTTACTTTTCACACAGGTTATTGCTGGAGGAAACTATGATGTTGACTGTTTTGTGACAGATCCAATGAATAACATGCTGTATCAGGAACGAAAAAAGCAATATGACAGCTTTTCCCATACAACAACCATGAAGGGAGTGTACAGAGTCTGCTTTAGCAACGAGTTCTCCACCTTCTCTCACAAAACTGTTTACCTGGACTTCCGAACTGGGGAGGATGACAGATTATATCCTGACGCGAACAGAGCTACAGCTCTCACACAGGTGAGGAACAAGCACCATGCACTCACATTCTGCATGCACTCTGCATATATGCATTTGATATGAACCTCTGAATAAATCATGCAGATGGAGTCGGCGTGCTTGTCTATCCATGAGATCCTGAAAGTGGTATCAGACTCTCAGACCTGGTATCGTCTTCGAGAGGCTCAGGACCGACTAAGGGCTGAAGATCTGAATGAGCGTGTGCACATTTGGTCAATTGGGGAGACCATAATCCTGTTTGTGGTCTGTATTGGCCAGGTGCTTATGCTTAAGAGTTTCTTCAATGACAAGAAAGCCAGTGTTGCCACCAGCACATAGACCTAGATCTTTAGTTTGCCGTCTTCTCTCATTGAAGATAATTGGCTGATTCATCAGCCTGATACCCTTAAAACATGCAGTTTTGACTGTTACCTACAACCAATGAAATAAAAAAAGACCTCCATGTCAAATAAAATGCCTTAATTACAGAGTAATGTACTAAAAGCTGCAAGGAATACATTAACTTGTGTTGTATATTCAAATTGGGCTCCATGTGCTTTGCTCACTGTTGCAGTAGTGGAAATTGACCTGTTGCTCCTTTATGCCACTTCTTACTTTTTTTGGTTTGGTACTGATGTTGTTCGGTTTTTAAAAGTTGTACTTTGTCCACTTGAAGTGTGCCTTTGTCAACTTTAAATGCATATGTCTTAACGTACTTTATATTGTAAACAAAGAATAGTTTTGGTAGTTTTTGTATGGTAGTTATAATTATATTTGATAATGAAAGATTGTGTTGAACCTCTGTTTCTATTTAGCAAAACCCTTCTTTGTTTATCCCACATTCAAAAGGGAAGAATACATGCTGGTGATTTATTTATATGTATAGATATATCTGGAAAAGTATGAAATTCTTATTAAAAATCATATTTATCCCTTCATTTCTTAAAAAGGTCATGAATTGAGAAATCAAAATTCACTTGATCTTTTGACATGTAAGTGGTTATTGTACTATAAAAACATCCTGTTAGTTTTAGAACTCAAAACTTCCTCGTTAGTCTAAAAACAGGCTTATTAAATCTTAGCTCAGAAAACCACTCATTTTGGATTTTGTCACATTATGATGTAGTTGTGCCACAAGAGACCTACATCATTGTATCTTTGGTTCCACCCACTGGCACATTACTAAGATGAGAATTAAAGGGAGAAGAAAAAAACATATCTTCCAAAGGACCTTAATGCTAGGAATGTGGTTATTTATTTTCAACTATGTGATTGTCTTTTATTTGTTTGTTTCACTGTGGATTCTTTGGGAAATTATTCGCAATTTCGGTGCAGACTTTTAGACCCGAGTCACCCGACAGTAATGCCACAACATGCAAGTAGCCATGTTAATTCTAATGCCTGATCTGTGATCAGTGATTTCTGATATGTTACAATTCATGTACAGTTCAATGTTATTTGTCTCAAAATCGTTTTTTTGCTGTTAATGCTTTTCTAAATCAAGGCAAGCCAGTGACTAAACGGGTCAACTTCAAATGGTTTCTCTTAGTAGCAAGAAGACGTCCCCTCCATGTGCAAGAGGGTTGAATATAGTATTTTATTTCTAAATGATGGCAATTTTAGATCTAAAAATCATACTTACACTACACGTGCACATCAGGAAACATTGTAAAATAACAAAAACATGTTTCATTCCATCATCGGTTCCCAGCTGATCCTGCTCTTGATAGACAGGATATTTACATTTATGCATTTAGGATATGAGTATATGTGTACTGTACATATCCGTCTGTTACACAGGACTCATTCAAACATGGCAGGTGTACATTGCAAACAGAGACAATCCTCTTCTGTCCCTCTTGGTTCGCCCTCTGTAATTGATTGATCAGGACAGTGGAGTTTGGTTCATTTCAAAATAATCTATCCAGTCAACTCATCAGCAATTGCCATGTCGATCCTATCATCATGAGAGGAAGCATGCATATATATGAAATGCAGTTCATGACCCCTTTATTAATAAATCCTGTCAAGTGCCAACTGCATGCACACAATTGATTGTTTTAAGGGCATACATCATGTCTGTATTTTTTTAACTTTAAATGAAACTTCTTAATGTGCATTTCAAAAGCAATTTTATAGACAAGAGATATTTCATATTCCTAAAATAGCGGTAAAGGTAATATCTTTTTTATACTTCAGCCCAGGAAGTTGAATTGATTTGTGATTTAATTGATCTATTATGTCATTAATACCTTAATCGTGTTGTTTATATTACTGCCTTTGTTACTGTAAATTGAATAATTAAAAGCTATGTTTTTATGAGTAATCTAATCATAGACCTGTCAAAGTGATATTTAAGAAGATGCCAAAAAGGAGTCTTACAGCTTCAGGAGATATGTTTATTTATATTTGTCATGGGGAAAACTGTAATTTTGTTAAATATTTCGAAACATCTCAAAATAAATACTTATTGATGTGATAATTTGACCAGGGAATACTTATTTACACAAGCAAGATCATCTTAACTGTTGAGATGTAAACAATAATGTAAAATATATTTTGCTGGACAGAAACTCTTAAGTTAATGTAGTGTTCTTTCCCAGATTGTTAATAATTGTTAATGATCCTTCGGTGTCCCGACCCCGACGAGAAATCTATCTTTATCTACACAGTTATGAACATCGACTCTCACTGGCTTCCAGTTTATGAATACATTTCGCCTCAGCCCTCCCTTGAAATAATGCATGAATATGGATGGGCTGTTGTGCCTGAGTCTATTCAGTGCATTGGACTACCTCCAACGTTGGCATAGAACCACCAACGGCAGAGGAGACCACACCGTCCAGTTCGAAGGATAATGATGGGGAGCAATGACTCAAAAAGGCTTCTGATCACTTAGAAGGGTCTGTCTGGCATGTCTGCAGTGAGTGACATGTTGCGCTCGTCCTAAACGCTCGTGCGTCTGTACTGACTGGCCAATATGTTGAGCCGACTGATGAGTGGCAGCGATCGGACTCTTGACAGGGAATTCAACTGTACGGTGCGACTGCTGGACGATTCGGAATACTCTTGCACGGTTCAGGTCAGTATTAACATGTTTTCATCATCACAACAGGGTGATCCCCATCATCGACACACGTGTCTTAATGCTCGCGCTGCTGATGCTGCGCATTCAAGCGGGAAAATCCGTACGAATCTGGACACTGCACAAGGGCTGCAATGCGTAATGGCTAATTAACGTGTTACGAAATTTCCTTGATGAATGAATCAGCGCTAGTTTCGGTGACCCGTCTGTTTCCTTTAGAGAGCAGCGGGTCACCTGTCACGTAGTGCCTGTCGCCAGTCCGAGAGACCTGAGTCACATTCAGTGGTAAGAGGCACTAGTGGAAAGGTTTCATATATTAAATTGCCTCTCGGGGCGAACAATTCACGATAACAGCTGCTGAAAGATTGTTGTTGCCTGCGTGCAACACTGGTGGTGATTCAGTTGCATGTCCTGCTTCTTTGGCCGAACAGTCTACCACACGCCACATTTTCGTGCAACTCAGCTGTTTCTAGACAAATTCCCAGACAGTTTCAAAATATTGTCTTTTTGATTCCTTTGGAGATGATTTGTTTCCTCTACTTGTCTAACGCAGCAAATGGATTGATTAGAATATGCCATTTTATTGAGTTGTAGCCTATGCACTGCTTCATTCGTAAGTGAGTGTGACTAATTAAAAGCAAAGTTTGGGATTTGGTATGAGTCATTTTAATATCATAGTATCATAGCAAAACCATTGGCTGAGATGCTAAGTTACCAAGTAGAGCAGTGTTTTTTTGTCCATACAGAGAAGCTTGAAAAGCCAGAGCAATAATGTCTCAGGTGCAATGGTAGTGCATGTTTTTATTAATGAGTTTCCTCCTGGGCTGAACTATTCACAGACGCTCAGAATCAACAACAGTTGCTGAAAGATCACAGTAGCTAAAATATGTAGGCCTAATAATTTGGTGTTACAGCTGCTCTGGCTATAAACAGTCAATGTGGATATTTTGAAGTTCTTTTTGACACAACTGACATGGATTTTGGGCTAAATGCTTAAAAAGTATATAGGATGTGACAGTGTGACGGAAAGTCATTTTGTTTGGCGAGTTTATCGTGACTGAACTCAACATGTGCAAGTTACTGAAGGATTTTGTTTGTTTATATTCAGAGCTCAGTTGAGGCTGAGTTATTAAACACTGGAACAAGATATATCCTCTATTTCCAGGAAAATAACTTTATGTATTCGATATTGTATTAGTGAATATGTTACAGGATTTGACAACATGAAGCATTTACTCTTGGTATAGTGCATTTGGTGGTGTTCATCATTCATGGTACTAGTTGTGTGAGGTCATGTTTGTGGTATGTCTGGGAATATCAGCCTCAGATTGTGACATTCCATTGTCCTTGGAATTCTGTGCGATGCTGTGGTCTCCATGGCAACAGGCCGATTCCATCATCGGTTCCCAGCTGCTCCTGCTCTCGTCAGACAGGATATGAGCACACGTGTGCAAACGCACATAGCCGTCTGTTACACAGGATTCATTCAAACATGGCGGGTGTACATTGCAAACAGAAACAATCCTCTCCTGTCCTTTCCTCCCCTGCCCCACTTGGGATCGTCCTCTGTAATTGATTGATCAGGACAGTGGAGTTTGGTTAGTGATGAAATGCTTATTAGTGAAATATGGCCTCTCTCTTTTGAGAGACTGCTGACTGCGTTTGGCTCCTGGCAGTCACACATCAAGAGACCAGATATATGAGACACTCACACACATATACCTTCATTACAGAGCTCACCTTTGTGTAGGTCAGCGGTTGCCTCTCAGCTATATTTCACTGCTTATTGTTTGGCCACACATACTACATGCCTGTCAAATGCCAACTATTCCGATAATTCAATTCTAAAATGTTATATAATTTGTCCCCTGTACCGCTCTTGACTTATCCTATCTACGCTGCATTGTTCTAATTAGCATTTCCGGATCATAATTAACTTGATATGAAAGAACGAGTAGTTGAGGGCAGGCCCTCAGGATGGCACATCTTACTCAGTTTGCAGCATCTAATTGCTTCTTTTTCCTTCATATCTCACAGTATCATGGATGCACATAATGGTTTGCAGTTTTCACAGTGGTGGTGTTTCTTTTTATAACACAAATGATCAAGAATTTTAATCAAGTTCTTTGTGGAATGAAAACATTGTTATTGTATTTTTCTGCCCTCTTTCTACCAGATGGTGTCGTATTTCGTGGGGAAAACATTGCAACACAAACATTGTGGTGTATAGAATCAATGTTTTTTGTGTGATTAGAGTAAGGGTTTGATTACAGGGCTTTTATCTCTTTATCGCTAGATATCAGCAGACCCTCATATTCATTCAACATCTAACCAGGCAGTTATCAATGAAGATCACAAATTCTCATAGAACCTGGATATTTATTTTCCACAATATGTATATATTATATTAGCACTAATGTATAGCATATGCCTGGTTCAGCACATGCAAGTACAGTATGACATATGGGTGGAAAAACACCTGTATATATTATACACAGCAACAGCAGCAGGAGGATAAATAAGGCAAGTATTTTGTTTGTTTTTGCAAGTGTGCTCATGATTGGAAGGGAGGCAGCGTTCATGTCAGAAACTACAAGCACTGTCAGACACTAGTCATCTCAGTGTGTTCTTCTCAGATCTTCATTCCCTGAGATTAAATATTCAAATCAGCTCCATATCAACATCATATACAATATTTACAAATTATACCTTTCAGGTCATGAGAAGGGAAAACTAAGTGAGAGGTGAAGGTGTGATTTTGTGTAACTGAAGAAACATGGATAAGAGAGAAAAAGAAAGAGGATGAGGGATATAAATGGTTCATAGGGTTCTCTTGGTAAAAAGCAGGCCTGTTGCATAAACTGCTGAGACTAGGTTTATAATTTAGTCATTACATTTTTGTTTTCCTTAAGACTTTTTCAAGTCAGCACGTAGACCAAATATAGAGTGGTCTACTTTGATACCACAATGTAATACTGATTGCCCCTTAGTGTATCATACCAGTACTTAAAGGGCTAGTTCTTCCAAAAATGAAAATGCTGTCATTAATTACTCACCCTCACCCTCAACAAACAAAAATACTTGCCTCATTTATCATCCTGCTGCTGTTGCTGTGTATAATACAGGTGTGTGCAATATATAAAGGTGTATGTTGAGGTTCTCTTTGGGAGTGACGAGGATGGATAGGATCAGGAATGAGTACATCAAAGGGACAGCACATGTGAGATGTTTTGGAGACAAAGTTTGAGAGGCCAGGCTGAGATGGTTTGGATGCTGAGGTTAGAGCTGCCAGGCAGGTCCTGGTAGGAGGAGGTCAAGAGGAGGTTTATGGATGTAGTGAAGGAGGGCATGAAGGTAGTCGGTCTGAGAGAAGAGGATACAGAGGATAGGACTGGATGGAGGCCGATGATTCGCTGTGGCGACCCCTGAAGGGAACAGCCGAAAGAAGAAGAAGAATTACTTACCCTCATGTCGTTCCAAACTCGCAAGGACCAGTTCATCTTTGGGAACATAAATTAAGATATTTTGTATGAAATCCAAGTACTTTCTGAACCACACATTAGGCAGGCACTTGAAAAGACATCTTCAAATTTGCCATGTGGCTACAGTGGTTCAACCTTAATATTATGAAGCAACGAGAATGTTTTTTTTTTTTGCTCACAAAAAGTAAATCAAAATAAGAATCTCTCTTCAGCTTCATTCTCCTACAAAAACCACATAGTAAACACAGTGAAGCACTTCCAGGTTATATGTCAGAACGCTGGTTATGATACATGGGGCAATTTTTTTTCATTGCTCAAAAAGTTGTCCCGTGTATCATCACCTTCATTATGGGCCACTAACTGGCCAGTTCCTGCATCAGGATCATACACATGAGTCGTGGTGCTCACGTGAACGGCGTCGAACAATAATGAGCCGGCGTTCTGATGTAGAACCTGGAAGCACGGCACTGTGTTTGCTACGTCAATGACATTGAAGAGAAGAGATTGTTGAATAAAGTTTTTTTTTTTTTTTTTTTTTTGCACACAGAAAATATTCTTATCACTTTATAACATGAAGGTTAAACCACTGTAGTCACATGGACTATTTTAACAATGGCTTTACTACCTCTCTGGGTCTTGGAAGTTGGAATGACCTTGCTGCTGTTTTATGGTGTGTACTTTGATCTCAACACCATTGACCTTATTATTTATTATTCTCAGGTTAGGTAAAGTAAGTGGAGTCAGGCCTAAATTATAAGCATTTTAAATTACTTACAATAATTTTGGTCAGAAGATTTCTCAGTGGTATGTTCATGTAAAGGCAAATAAAACGTTGTCCTTTTCCCCTGAAAACAGCCAAACTCGTGTGGAAGAGTGCAGGGGGCAGAGCTAAAGAGCGTATACACACACACACACACACACACACACACACACACACACACACACACACACACACACACACACACACACACACACACACACACACACACACACACACACACACACACACACACACACACACACACATGTTGGTCTATGTGGTTTACAGGGACTCTCCATAGGTGTAATGGTTTTTATACCGTACAAACTGTATTTTCTATCCCCTTACACTGCCCCTGCCCCTAAACCTACCCATCACAGGAAACATTCTGCATTTTTACTTTCTCAAAAAAACATCATTTAGTATGTGTTTAAGGCCTTTTGAATTATGAGGACATTTGCTATGTCCTCATAAACCACATTTATAGTGTAATACCAGTGTAATACCCATGTAGTTATACAAATTTGTGTCCTCATAAACCACATAAACAGGCTCACACACACACACACACACACACACACACACACACACACACACACACACACACACACACACACACACACACACACACACACACACACACACACACACACACACACACACACACACACATTATTGTAATAATACAATAATCACACATTGAATCAAAGGTGTAGTCAGCTCTTTGCTTCTTGTCCTGGGCTTCTAGGCACCAGCGGTACTGACTTATCAGCGTCCAAAGGGGCAAACAGTTAATCTTTTATACTCCTGCTGTTTCCCACCAAAGTTTATAATCTTATTGATTGACGCAAGTTGTAACTTTCCCAAAGTTTCCAAGATACTGCTCAAGGGCGTGCAGGTGCAAGAAGGATGCCTCTTCATGACCTTGAACTCTGGTAAACTCAAGATGGCTGATTTCCTTTTATGGTTCTAGACTAGGAGTAAACTAGAACCACAGTTCTTTGTGTTCTTTGGCACACACACTTAAACGCACTCACTTCTTTCTGCTCCTCTTTCTCATGGGTAGGCACACACACATACATAACCAACTGTACAGATCTGCCAATGCAGTATAAGGCATTACTTACCAACATAACTAAACTGTACAGAATACATTATATTCAATAAATTGGCTAAAAATGTAACAAAAATATAACAAAAAAGGCATCTACAACAAACAAGGAGGCAGGGTAATTGCATTCCCTTGATATTATATAATACTGCCTGGTAGCTCTGGTTCAGATAGCTCTTGGATTTCTTCAAAAATATCTTAATTTGTGTTCCAAAGATGAACGAAGGTCTTACGGGTTTGGAATGACATGAGGGTGAGCAATTACTGACAGAAAGTTCATTTTTGGGTGAACTAACCTTTTAAGACACAGTTTTGACATGTTTAGCTGAGATTATTGCTTGTTGCTACTAAACAGTGTATATATTTTTGAGGAACAAAAATGTTTTGTGTATTGTGGAAAATAAATATCCTTTTTCAGTTGTGGACTTCACGATAAATATCTTGGTTTGTACATATCATTTTTTTTCTTTAATAGTCCAGCAGTTGTTGTGCTGAAGAGTAATAAAAAGAGGAAGGCATTTATAAACTCAACTAACTGTGTAATTTGTAAAATGACCGTAGGGTATGGCTAGTTCCCCTGCCTCATCAGATTAAACTCCACAGTCAGTCATTCTAAATCTTCTGAATCAACATATGACCATGAACAAAAGAATGAATGGGAGAAAAAAAAGAGTGACAAATATGTCATTCTATTTATGATAAAACCATACAAATAATTAGCCTGACAAGCCAGACCCACATCAAGATGTTTGGTCAGGAAACTCACCATTGACAGGGCTCAATCCGAGGGGCGGGATAAACAGTTGTCTTTCAAACTCCCTCTGCACGCGATAGGATAGCGCTACCACCAACCAGAGCAACGTGAAGTGGAGCTAGTTGATAGATTAAACATTCGCCATATCCGGTCGGCAAAACTCACTCCGAACACATCTTCCCTTCCTAATAATGACTTCAGTGCCGTTTTTTGTTCTTTTCTCAGAGAAAAGCTTAACTCCAAGTCTTCCAGAGTCGCGGTCAAAGCTGATTCGAAAGGCCGCCGTTCGCCAGCTTCTGTGTTAACTAGAAGCACGCAAGTCAGCCGTCATAATGTTAAGCCCCGCCCACCGACTGCATATGGGATTGGCCCAGCAAGAGTTTGGTTTTTACAGCTCAGAAGTGTATTGAGAGTTGCTAGACAACACTCGCGGTAGATTAGATTTGCTGCCGCTAGGGTGCGTCTAGATTTCTAGGCTAACAAATAATTGCATTTATTTAATAGTGGTATTGATATGATCTGTGTAGAATATATCGAAAAGAGAAAAATCTAAATTCCTGTAGCTCAAATAGATAATTATGGTAGCAATCATGCATTCAATTCCATGGGAATCCGTGATCTGATAAAATGTTAACTTATTTAAGTGTTACCTTAAATCATCCAAATACATGCACATAAATTAAATTCATTAAAATGAATAAAAGTATCTTAAATGTATAAATGTAAATTCTAATACTTTGGTTTACATGATTTGCAATCATGCTAATTTAAATCTCTTTGACTGTCAGACAATGTAAAGGTATTATTTGCATGTTTTCTTTCTTTTTCCAAGACCTCTTCTAACACTCCCTGCAGCAGTGACACGTACATGTCTTTCCGACTTTGTTACTGACTTGAGCTATAATGTTACAAGACAAACAACAAACCAAGAATTAGATGATCTGGGTCTCTTGTCTCCCACAATTTAGTGTGCTTGCCAGTATTGTAAAATGGGAAAGGATAACGTTATAGCTCACTCATTTTTGTTGTTGTAAAAGACCTTCCTGTTATATATTCTGTGTATGGTTTGCTCAATTTCTTAGCTGAATATTGCATGGTTGCCATATGTTGTTTTTTTGCTCCTGCTCAAATACTGCCTGTTTAACCTCAAGCTATGCAACTAAAAGATAAGATGATTAAATAAAACAGGTCAGGGTGAATTTACACTGAAGAAAAATGAAATGAATACACCAGGATGCAAGTCATTCTGTAAAGATATGCTTTATATAGAAGTTGCTTAGCCTAATCAAGTCATTTTTAGGGAATTTTTATTTGTTACTTCAAAGCACTGAAATGGTTGTATGAATTAATTTGATATACATATACATTTTTTTATATTTGAAAGGGCACTAGTTCTTGTTCCTGTTATGCCAATATGGCAGTGGCATTGGACTGAAATCGAGAGTTTCCAGGTTTACTGCATCCTGCAAAGTCTCATATAACTGTACATATTTTGAAATACATGATATTATTAATTAAATAATGACTAAATTACAAACTAATATCATTCCGAACCACGCTGGCTTTCTTTCTTCTGTGAAAAAAGAGGTTTAGCATAATTTTCATGTTGCTCTTTTAGTGAACAAGTTATTATTTGGTATTATTTGCTCCGTGCATAAAAAGCACGGCAAGGAATAAGACTTGTATATAGCATAGACATTTTAAAACTTAATAGACTTCTGTGGTTACTATTATGTGGGAGATTCTCATTTGATTTTAACCTATACTGCATGTCTGGGAAATTGGGTAATATGTTGCTGTAGAGTAAATCTTGGCAATATGCCGTTAGGTGTAGATCATTTTAGAAGTCAGATCCATCTGTCCAAGATTTCAATACATGCTCCAGTGCAGCTGTCTAAATCGTGATGTGGAAGGTTTGGGGTTTTGCATATAAAGTATTTAAAGTGTTAAGCAAGAGAGAGGGAAAGTTTTCATTAAGAACACAATTCTCCTGACACTACTATTTTTAGTTGTCAAGTAGTAGCAAGCAATAACCATAGACTGCTTTTTACCAAGAGAACAACAATTCTCTCTCTCTCTCTCTCTCTCTCTCTCTCTCTCTCTCTCTCTCTCTCTCTCTCTCTCTCTCTCTCTCTCTCTCTCTCTCTCTCTCTCTCTCTCTCTCTCTCTCTCTCTCTCTCTCTCACACACACACACACACACACACACATGTCGTGTTTCCATGTTTTATGGGGACTTTCCATAGGCGTAATGGATTTCATACTGTACAAACTGTACATCCTATCCCCTTACACGGCCCCTACCCCTAAACCTACCCATCCCAGGAAACATTCTGCATTTTTACTTTCTCTAAAAAACTCCTTCTGTGCGATTTATAAGATGTTTTCCTCATGGGGACCTAAAAATGTCCCCACAAGTATAAGGATTTTGGATATTGCCATCTTTGTGGGGACATTTTGTCCCCATAACGTAGGGATTACCAGGCCACACACACACACACACAGTTGATATGATGTTGATATGGAGCTGATTTGAATATTTAATCTCGGGGATTGAAGATCTGAGAAGAACACACTGAGATGACTAGTGTCAGACAGCGCTTGTAGTTTTTGACATGAACGCTGCCTCCCTTCCAATCATGAGCACACTTGCAAAAACAAACAAAATACTTGCCTTATTTATCCTCCTGCTGCTGTTGCTGTGTATAATATATACAGGTGTTTTTCCTGAAGTTGCATCATACTGTACTCGCTTGTGCTGGACCAAGCTAATGCTCTACATTCAAGCTTATAATGTCTGATAAGCCTGTATGTTAGTTCACATCTGTCTGTTTAGTTGTGAAAGCTGCTGTTGTGACCCTGATCCCTCGCCTTCTTGAACTGCTTTTTGCAGGTAATGATTATTTTAAAATCTGAATTTCCTCTATCACACAGCTCTAAAGCTTTCTAAGATGCCTTCAAAGTGCTGTGTGATTGTTAATATTTGATTGAGCTCTGATGTCTCCAGAGAGATTCTGAAATATTAAGCTCTCTCTGGAGCAAGAGACATAATGCTTGAACTTAAACAGAAGGCAAACCAAATGCTCACACGCTCTCTCCTTAATTATCCCCTGACTGCCACTTAAATGATTTACACAACCAGGGCTTGAAATAAAAAAAACTTTTCACCATTCTAACAAAATACCTCATTCAGGTGTTTAGAGAAACAGCAAGATTGCCTTAATCAACACAAAAATCCCCATACAGTGGCGGGAAATTCAGTGTCTATTTCATGCCACAAAGTGGATTAACTACAACAGATAAACGTGTCAGCTGTGTGGAAAATAGCGATTTTTATTGATACGGATATGAATTCTTAACTCAAAAATTAATCTTTTAATCTGTGCTGTTTCTATAGATGTTTGAACTCTCTAAACATTATTTGTAGCACACATGCCATCCATTAATGTGAATTTTTCAATAACAAAATAGAGTAGAAACATAATTCTAATATTAAAAGGTTGATATAAAACTTCCTTATGTGCAATTTAAATGTTTGTACAACTAAACAGGGACCCACTTTATATTAGGTGGCCTTAACTACTAAGTACTAACATTGTAATTAATCATTTGATACAATGCACTTATTGTGTACATACATGTTTTTAAATTGTACTTACATTTAAAAAATACCTGCATGTAATTACGTCTGTAATAAATGTTTGTAGTTACATTTGTAATTACACAGTTGGCACTTCCCTTACACCTAACCCTACCCTTAAACTCACCCATACCACCACACCTGTCCCTAACTCTACTCGTATCAATATTAGCAAAGGTGTTTTGCAATACAATTTGAACACAGTAAGTACATTGTACTTATTTTTGATGTAAGTACATAGTACTTAAGGCCACCTAATATAAAGTGGGGCCCTAAACAGTTTTATTTGATTGTTTAATATTAAATAATTTTGTATAATTACTTAATTGTTAATCACTCTCCGAAAAAACACTTTTGGTACCAATATGTTCTAATATGCACTCCTTAGGTACAAAGTTGTACCTTTTGAAAGGATACCGTCAGTGACAGCTTTTGTACCCTTTTTCTGAGAGTGAATAAACTTTATTTTTCTCAAATAGTTCGCATCAGTTGCATTACTGGCTATTACTGTTGGTCATCTAACACTTCTACACTGTAAAATCTAAATAGTTAGACTTACAAAAAAAGCATGCAAACCTATTGATTTAAAAACCAAGAAAAGGAGTACTATGAAATAGGAGTGTGTTGTGCTAACAAAATTGCTTGGTATAGTTCATGTACACAAGAGTGCTAGTAACTAAAAAAGAACAGTAGAGACTACCTGGTTATTTACTTTAGATTTACTCTTGACTTAGTATAGCTACCTTTGTTGTTACTATTGTAGTGTTTTAGATACTGAATGTTGAAGTTTGTGTGTGACTCAAGCATGGTCAACTGCAGGGTATTGTTACAAATAGAGGGATTATATCAACCAAATTAAATGTTTCACAGATGTTTATGACATAAGTGTTAGCAATAAAATTGTAAACAACCATTGTATGACTGTAACGAATCTTTGATGGGAAGGAAGGAGGCGGGAACCGGCGAACGTTCAAAAAACTCTTTTAATGCAAAAACAAAACGAAAGTAAAACCGCGGGCAGCCCCTCACGGACGACTGCCCGCAAATACCCACTAAATAAACGTAAACTCAACATAAATTCCAGGCCTGGTCCTCTCTCGTCTTCCGCAGCCCTTGCTCCTCCTTTTATGCTCCCGTCACATGGCCGCGAGACGAGACCGGTGTGCCATGCAGCTGGCACTCGTCAACACTAATCACCGGCCCGCTCTCGCGGTCCCTCGCCCCGCTGCCTGTCACACCACAATGACATAAACGGAAAGTCTTTAGTTAGGTGAGGTTTTTTTTGGTTGACAAAATGGCACTCAAACCAATCAATTAATCTTAACTTGGGTTTTCTGATTAAACAAGGAATAGTATGTGAATAGTACAGATTACTAGATTTTTTACAATTAAGTAAAGTTAACTAAAAGCTGTTAGTTAGATTCACTGTTAGATTTTACAGTGGTTAAATTGGATCATCAAATGACAAAAACATTGACATTGGTTAATAAATTGAGTATAAATACAAAATGCGTTTCCCCCAAGTCAACACTGGTCTGCAACATAAGTTGAGTAATGTTCACTGTAGAACTGATATGATCCAATATGATCCCAAGGACTGTGTACAAACATTGTCACATTAATTCCTGTGTCTCTCTGTTCCAGAGGGATGCGAAAGGTCAGTGGCTGTTTGAGCAGGTCTGTCATCATCTAAACTTGCTGGAGAAAGACTACTTTGGCATCAGATTTGTGGACCCAGACAAGCAACGAGTGAGTTAGTAGTTTACTAAGCTTTGTGGAAAGTGGTTGTTTTTATATTTGAATTGACATTGGACATGATGGGGTGGAACTTAGTTAGGGAGGGTAGACACCATTTTTTATGCACTAAATAAAATTATTCTTTTTATTTTCTTAGTTTTTAAAAATAAATAAAATAAGCTGAAACGATACAAATCTTTAGTTTTTTAGTTTATTGTCATTTGCCCTTGATGTAACTGTGCTAATGCCAAAGTGTTTTATTTGCTCTTTACTTGCATGCTACAAAAGTTACACTTCACTTAAGCATGTGAACAAGTGTTGTTTTGCGTTAAACAACTAGAAACAACTACAACTTATTCATATTAGTTTTTAAATGAATAAAATAAATTAGTTTGATTTAGTTATGGTCTACATATGGTCATCAGTTCTACCCCTCTTAAACAATCTTGGAACATGTCTTTGTACGGTAGCTACTCACAACCTATGCACAAGCTCACCTCTTCACCACAATGGTAACCAAAAAAAAAAATCTCTATTAGGCATGGCAATGACACAATTTTAGTAGTCTGGACTAAAATAAATTAAATGTGCCATGAACGGGCTTTTTTATTTTTGTATATATTGTCTGAGGTCAACTAATGATGTTTGTGTGTTTTTTACATTCACCATAACTAATAAGTAATAGGCTATTTTCTACACTGGTTTTGAGGCTCTCTCTAAAATGCAGGTTTGATGGGCACTGGAGCCTTGTAAGGAAAAGCCCAGCGGCAACTGGAATGATTCTCTCGACCACAGGGCTCGTAAACGTCTTTATCAAACAAACACAATTATTTATTTCTCATCCACCCGCGATTGATTGGACAATTATATTTGTATTACATGGCCCGCCCGATCGGTCGATACAAGCGTGAACCGCGCACACACACACACACACACGTGCGCACACGCCCTTCAAATGTCAAGTCAAGAGAGAGTGAACAGCGCAGAACAAGAAAGGAATATTATGAGATTCATCAGCCTGCCGACGGGCTTAAGTTCTGGTAGCGCGTCTGGAAAACGCACAGCCCCGGGACGTTGGGCTTTGCGAGCCCTTGCCCGTACATGTCTGAGTCCAGCGTGCTAAAGATATATTCGGTTAGACACGTACACATAAGCAAAACGATCTATAATAATGCAATACTATTACATATAAAAAACATGTTTTACTCACATAAATCCAATATAAAAGAAACAGCATTATGTTTTAAACTCAAATGACCAGTTATTCGACTGGATATTTGTTTACAAACGATTATGCAATGAAATGAAATGAACACCATGTCTTCCCTACTTGAGCTGGAACTTCATTAAAAATAAAGTTCAACCACACATACCTATAATATTAGGATCCGAAGGAAGCTTATGCAGCGACTTTGTTCTTCCACAACCAGGAATAGTGCAATATCTTGCTATATCCTTCGCAGTTCCATGAGTTGGTGGGTGGGGCTAATGACTGAATTAGACGTGCTGTAGAGGTGTGCTTCATCACGTGATGACGTTTTCAGCTCTGAAACTTTCAGGATATTCTTATATTACCATGACCTTTTATATATCAAAAGCTCAAGGGAAAGTTGATTTCTTAATTCATCACCCCTTTAAGTTCTGCCAGAAAGACTCGGGAGAATAAATACTGTGACAATTATCCATTTATTAAAGGGGGGGGTGAAATGCTGTTTCATGCATACTGAGCTTTTTACACTGTTAAAGACTTGGATTCCCATCCTAAACATAGACAAAGTTTCAAAAACTAATGTTGGACGTTTGATGGAGTATTTCTGTGTTAAAAATACTCCTTCCGGTTTCTCACAAGTTTCGGAGAGTTTTTTTCGAGTATGGGTCCACTTGACGTTAATAAAACGGAAGGTCCTTGTATGGGCCGTACGGGCTCTTCTCCCGGTAGGGTGCGCGTGCGCGTCACTAGAGCGAGAGAGAGGAAATGCACGGCCGTAAACACTCTGGGTGCAGATCCAGTCGTCCGTGAACACTTATGTCGGTTATAGTCTGCGCCGCGCTCCACTTTATTCCTATGGGTGACGTCGAGCGACTTCAACACTTCAGCACAGCATTCCGGGAAGGCAGCGCTACATTTGAACCGATTTGAACGCAGAAATTACGGGAAGCTTCAAAGCATCGCTTCAGTCACGTCTCAAAGTGGATTTCCACGGTCACTGCTGTCACAGGACTTCAACAAATCATACCAAAGAAGTGTGTTTTTGACGGACGTTCCCAGCGATAAAGGTTCGGTCCTGCTTTGGAAGCAGCCGGTGAGTTAAACTGCTTCAAATGTCTCTGCTATTGGCTCGTCGCGTGAGTTAACATCAGTAAACAACACGATCGCGTGCTTCGTCATTTAAATGCGCTAACGGTTACTCCATTGTTGTTCTGTATAACGTTACACTAGTCTGACTCTGACGTGCAAAACCGTTTTGCTTGCTACTGCTAAGGTCTAGTCGCATACAATAGTCCATAAACTGAATCATGTCCTCATAAACTGCTTGTAAAGACACAGAAATGTGGAGAGGCCCCTAAATACAGTACATACCACAGAGACGGACGTCCTGATGTTGCCGTTTCTCCTGTTCAATTTATTTCTGCCTCAGATTTGATTGTGGATCATTATCTGTATTAGCTGAGATAGCCATGGGTTTCTCCACGCTTGAGGACGTCACCGCTTTGTTTGCGATCGTCATTCTTTAGCCTCCAGGCGCTCGGTTTTTTCCGGAAAGACTCGGTACAGCCTATATTTCTTTTATAAATATAATAAAACTAAAGACTTTTCGGAGATATGAAGGATACAATACTACTCTATAGGTACTCAAGATTGACATGAGATTGACTGAAACTGAGTGTTTCACCCCCCCTTTAACAACCCAGCAAGTCATAAAGTACTTTGGCATAGCACCCGTCCGTAGTTTGCAATCAGAGGGTATGGACTATGGATGCATATCCTGCCTGAAGACGAAGGCAGAGGCGCAGTATCTGCAATATTTTCCTTTCGTAAGGGGTTCAACAGGTTTTTTCATCAGTGCACAAATGAAAACAAGGCTGTGAGGTAAGTACAGTCGATTCAATGGGTTATACTGTTGGGTGCCTTGATTTTGATTAATCAGCCAGTGAATTACTGGAAATGTTTTTAAAATTATCCAGTCAACAAAACACAAAACATGGATTGTGAAAAAGTAGACAGCACAACCAATTGACTGTACATTCATCACAGCCTTGTTCTCTGTTACATCAATTTATTAAATATGGTATCTACCCTGACTAAGGTTCATGCTAATACACATTCTAGTTCTGACTTGTTAATAACTGTAATCTTATTAATAATGTAATAGTATTAGTAATCTTTGATGATTTTCAATCCTACAATAGCCTGTTGAATCTATCAATTTTAATTTTTGTGCATGAACTTGAAGCAGGACACCCAATTATCACATGCTTATACAGATGAAGCTGCAAGGGGTGATGCAATCGATATGTAATGTTGTGAACAGTCATCAGTTGACAATACTGGTGATAGCATTGTGATAAAATAAAAAATGTATTGGCATTCTAGACAAAATATATTTGTCATTTTTTTGTTTCAGCACTGGCTGGATTTCAGCAAGCCAATTACCAAACAAATGAGATGTAAGTCATATTGTATGTGGAAAATCCTTTTTTACACTGTGTGTATGTTGTGAAAAGAATAATCTTTGCATTCAAATAACCTTGAAAAAGGCAGAAAATGTATATTGTCTTGTTGATTTCATCCACATGGATATTTTGTGTCCTAGCTCAGCCACCCTACACAATGTGTTTGCGTGTTAAATTCTATCCTCCGGACCCTGCAGCTCTTAAAGAAGAGATCACTAGGTACTGCTCATTACATTGGAGTCTATTATTGTTCAAAATGTAACAGTTATTTAAGCAATCTATAGGGAATTATATTAGACAAGTTACTGAGTCTTACAATTCTCTGATGTATGTATGATTAACACACTGACAGTTCAATATGTGCTCTGCATTGTTTTCAGATACCTTGTCTTCCTACAGATTAAAAGAGATTTGTATCATGGCCGACTCCTGTGCAAAAGTTCAGATGCTGCTACATTGGCTGCATTTATTCTGCAGGGTAACAGCAAACCACAGGAGCCATTCCTTACAATATTTGTTGAATTATGGTATCTCAAGAGCTTTGTTATATGAATGATTTTACAGTAAGACAACACTCTCAAGATGACACCAGTTTTGTTTTATTCCTCCTCAAATTTTTTAGCTGAGATTGGAGATTATGACCCGGGGAAGCATCCGGAAGGTTACAGCTCTAAGTTTCAGTTTTTTCCCAAGCATTCTGAGCGCCTGGAGCGCCGCATTGCTGAGATCCACAAATCCGAGCTGACGTAAGCTTACATTCAATTAGCTTGTCACATGCAGTATGTCATTCCTTTTTAAAAGGAGTACTGGTATTTAATGGAAAGATTATGAAATTTATTTCCCAAAACAAACTCAGAATATTAACTAATCTTTCCATTTCCTACAGAGGCCAGAGTCCTGAGACATCTGAAATGAATTTCTTAAGAAAAGCTCAGTCTCTAGAAACATATGGAGTAGATCCACATCCCTGCAAAGTCAGTGTCCAAATTTATCAGCTCAGTCCAAATTATTTCAAGTCTCTGAACTGAAAGTCTGTTAATCGTCAGTTTACATTCACAAAAAAGTGAAAACATACAGTAATTTCTTTGTTTTGTATGACAGGATGTGTCTGGGAATGCAGCATTTCTCGCATTTACCCCGTTTGGCTTTGTGGTATTGCAGGGGAACAGGAGGATTCATTTCCTCAAATGGTGAGAGGCGAAATGAATCCTGCATATCATTTTCATTTGCTTAGCAGTCAAGATCAAATGACTGTGTATATGAATAACTTTGCCAGTATTTTGTCATATTGCACAGGAACGAGGTGACCAAACTAAAGTTCGAAGGAAAGACATTTCATATATATGCAACTCATCAAGAGGTAGGTGACTGCAAGGCAGCGCCAGGTTATGCAGAAGAACAAATGGTCAAAAGTAAGATGAATGCAGATTGATGCAGGAACTCAGGATTTGAACGGGAAACAAACCTGTTCTGTTTAACCACTAAACAATTTCACTTACTGACCTTTGTGACCTTTACTAAGGATCAGAAGATCATCTTGACTTACTTTGCTCCAACACCGGAGGCCTGTAAGCATTTATGGAAGTGTGGGGTGGAAAACCAAGCTTTCTACCAGTGAGTGTGCATGACCTTTTTGACCTTTCAGGCTGAAATAAAACCTTGCCCATTATTTAATTTAGTTTAAACCAGTGGTTCTCAACCTATGGTGCCAGGGACCATTGTGGTGACTTCAGCAAACTTCTAAAAGGGCTACATAAAGACAATTAATTATGTAAAAACAAAAAAACAAAAAGGGGGTTCTTCAGTAGAAAGGCAGCAAATGTAATCAGTGCTACCTGACTACAGAAAACAAAGAAAAATGGCTGTTGTCTTCCCTTTTGCCATATAGGTTAGGTAGGAAAAAGGAAAAAAACAACACCCATAATGCACCTTGTTTTAGTTTCAAACTTTTAGTCATAATGATGTCGACTTTTATAGTTTCCAGTGCTAGAATTCAAAGTGTAAACTATGGTATTTTTGGTTTCCAATGAAGGATTAGTGTTGTTGGCAGTGACTAATATAATACTCAACTCTGGCCCTTGAGGTCCACTTTCCTGCAGAGTTTAGCTCCAATCCTAATTGAATCCAAGACAAATTTTGGTTACACTTTATTTTACAGTATCACTGTTAAATATGTTACATGTAGTTACTATAGTAATAACTATAAATTATGCATAATTACATGCAGCTAACAGGAAGTTTATTTAGACATACCCTTGACCATTTGATTTTGACAGAGCATTCTCAGTTGCTGCTTCTCAATTCAGAGACGGTCCTTCAAAGGCCGCATTCAAAGGCAGACAGCGGTGCGACGGCGGCTATCCCGATTCAAAGGCTCCTTGAAATGCGGCCTCCATTTCCCTTGAAATGAAGAATACAACAGATGGATCCTTCGCGGCCTTGCCTACTCCAGAATTTATTGCATGCCATGGCAGTGATGACAATTTTTTAAAAGAAAATGCAGAATGACACTTTTAAACACAAGTATTGGGTTTCAACTTACTGAAATATTCAATGATACAAATGAAAAAAAAAAAAAAAAAGCTTTAAAGCAGTTCAAATGTTGACTTGTATCTTACTAAGATCCGATTAGTTTATGTTCTTTATTTGATACCGAAATGTACCACGGTGAGCATATTTAGACAGTTTGCGAACCCTGTATTGATTGTTTAATATAACTTTAAAACTCCAGTACAAACGTTACTGTCACTTATCAATGGCAGCTGTCACAGTTGCTAGACCACAAGAACAATCCTCTGTAGGCTAGACCGTCCCATTCCGTCCCATTCCGTCCCATCCCACGTTCGTGGCCTTTGAAGGCTTGGCTTTTTAAATCTGCGTCCTTTTGGAGAATGCACCCTCTGAATTGGGATGCAGCTAATATGTAAACTCCATGCATAAACCACATTGCAAACTCGACTTTAACCTCACAGCAGACCACACTTTTAATTTACCCCCACCCACACACTCTAGTGTATGATGCTATTTTGACATTTAACCACATAATACTTGTAGTTACCTTAAAATGACTATTTATTACAGTTATAGTTTATTTTATTGTTATAATTTTCAGTTGTGCATTTTTTTAAAATATTTTCTCTAACAGTCCAAGCATGGATGCAGACCCATAGAATGGTGTGTAAAACAAATTTATAAGAAAAATAATATAAATAATAAATCATCTCCATTATGGATTCCAAGTGATCAAGGGTGTTCCATTTAAACACATTCCAAGGGTTCCGCTCATTAATATGCACTTGTGCAACACAAGCAATGACATACATCCGAGTAAATGATAGTTAGTGAGGGAAGGGCATAAAAATGTTTAAAAGCAGGACTAAAAAGTTACAGGCAGGAGAGTTTATTGATTATGAAGGTTAGAGCTAAACTCTGCAGGAAAGTGGACCTCGAGGGATAGAGTTGAGAACCCCTGCGCTAAAGGCAGCAACGAATCATAAATAGGGAGAGAACACCGTTACAAAAAATCTTTAGTCTCCGTATAGTTTACATTTCAAACTGGATGATAACAAACACAGTTTTTTAGGCTATGGAGCTAAATGTGACTAAATTATCTGAATTTTGAATTGTATAAATCTGAGTTATTGACAAGTGTAATCTAACAAAATTGAATATTATGTTGCTTTTTTACATAGTTCTGAATTTGAATTTTTAAATGTTGAATATAGAACATTTGAAACTGAACACATCAGAATTTTTTTATGTCGAAATTGTATAGACATGTATTTTCAAACAGCAGATATTTTGTTCTGAAATTAATAGACTGTAAATATTCAGTTTTTGAAAATACAGGTTCAAGATTTCATATGAAGAAGAAATTCAGAACATCAAAATCAATATATTTTAAAATTCAAACCGCAGAAATTCAGATCATACAGAAAGTAGGCCAGAGGTCGTCATCAGGGAAGAGTAAAGGATGTCAGAGAAGTAAAACAGAGCACCATCTGATCATTTCATTTCCAATTTGTAATGGAATAAAGAGAAAAGATCAAACGGCCCTTTTATACTTTTTTAGTTCATTTTTATTCACAATTTGTACAGTGTCCTGACTTTTTTGGAATCGGGTTGGTATCATTATATATCAACAGAAACATAAATTTTCTGTTATTAAAAGAATAATAAAAACTGTCATAATTAGAGCATAAGCACGAGAGGAAATATCTTAACTATATGAAGGAACCTTCAGATATTATGTTGGCGAGTGGGGGGCCTTCAAGTCAAAACTGCTGAAAACCACTGGTTTAGACAATCAGTTATTTTTCATATTTATTTTTTAACATATCTCTCTTGTTCTCTCCATTCCTAACAGGTTTGAGAAATCAAGTCAAGTTCGCACGGTGTCTAGTAGTAATCTTTTCTTCAAAGGGAGCCGCTTTAGATATAGGTGAGTAGTATCTGCTCTGGTGGTTATTAAGTGAACCCCATACGTGAGTAAGCCCTGCTTAATTAAGCTTGTGTTGTTAATACATCAATCAGGCATAACATTATGACCTAATATTGTGTTGGTCCTCCTTTTGCTGCCAAGTCCTGACCCGTCAAGGCATGGACTCCACTAGATCCCTGAAGGTGTGCTGTGGAATCCGGCACCAAGATGTTAGCAGCACATCTTTAAGTCCTGTAAGTTGCGAAGTAGGGCCTCCATGGTTCCGACTTGTTTGTCAGCCACATCCCGCAGATTGTCAATTGGATTGAGATCTGGGGAATTTGGAGGACAAGTCAACACCTTGTTGTGCTCCTCATACCATTCCTGAACTAGTTTTGCTTTGTGGCAGTGTGCATTATCCTGCTGAAAGAGGCCACAGCCACCAGGGAATACTGTTTTCATGAAAGGGTGTATATGGTCTTCAACAACGCTTAGGTAGGTGGTACTTATCAAAGTAACATTCACATGGATGGCAGGTCCCAAGGTTTCCTCACTGCAATGCACTGACCACTGCAGACCGGGAACACCCCACAAGAGCTGCAGATTTGGAGATGCTCTGACCCAGTCATCTAGCCATCACAGTTTTGCTCTTGTCAAACTCGCTCAAATCCTTACGCTTGCCCATTTTTCCTGCTTCTAGCACATCAACTTTGAGGACAAAATGTTCAAATGTTCAAATCTTCCTACCTAATATATCCCACCCACCACTAACAGATGCCGTGGTGAAACGATTAATAGTGTTATTCATTTCACTTGTCATAATGTTATGCCTTATCAGTGTATATGCTAATTAATGGATTATCTGTAAGTCTACGCTAATATTTTGGTTGCATAATTTCCCTTAAAGTGGTAAAGTGGCCAAGGAAGTGATGGAACAGAGTGCCAAAATAAGACGAGAGCCTCCAGAGATCCACAGGTGTGTCTTCTCAACACTGACTTGTTTTCACTTAGCAGTTTTACTGTACTTGACATTATGTAATTTGATATGCCACACCTCTTTCTGGGTTTAGGGCTGGAATGGTCCCCAGTAGGAGTTGTCCCTCCATCACTCATGGCCCACGACAGAGCAGCGTTCCCCGAACACGAAGGAGAGCAGTCCATATTTCCATCATGGAGGGTATGCCTACAAGCATACACACACACAACACACACACACACACACACACACACACACACACACACACACACACACACACACACACACACACACACACACACACACACACACACACACACACACACACACACACACACACACAAATGAATTTAATTTGTAACTAGAAAACAAAAGTTAGTGCATTCTGTGTCTTCTGTCTAAATCCAATGCACATCAAGACAAGATCTATGTGTCCATATGCACTGAAATGATGCCATCTGGTGGTATAATGTATCTCCTCAATAATAAAAAGCACCCTGGAGATTTTTGGTTTGGTTTATTCTTCCACTAGGAATCATTATTGAGTCCGTACTGTACTGGATCATAAACTTGCAGTACATTTTTAAGCCCAGCTGTTTTTTTGGTTTTTCAATTACAATTCACAATACAGCTGAAAAAATTACAATTCTGGGTGCAATGTTTTTAAATATATACTTCAACTTAAAACAAATATACAGTTAGGCTCAAAAACCCACATAGAGCACAGTATCATTCAAACGTTTGGGATAATATTTCCTAATGTTTTTGAAGAAGTCTCTTATGCTTACCAAAGATGCATTTTTTGATCAAAAATGACTCTTCATCACACAATCCTTCAGAAATGATTCTAATATGCGGATTTTATCTGCTTAATAAACGTTTCTTATTATTACAGTAACAATGTTGAAAACAGTTATGTTGCTTAATATTTTTGTGTAAACTGTGATGTATATTTTTTTCAGGTGCCTAGATAGAATAAAGAGAGAATATATTTTTTTTGTAATGTCTACTGTCACTTTTGATCAATTTAATGTGCCCTTATGTGCATAATAAAAGTATTAATTTCTTACTGACCCCAAACTTTTGAACGATAGTGTTCATAGTCATGGTTACAAATCGCGAAGCTGGAAAGATTACAAAAGTATGCTCTGGATAGGAAAACACCACACTCCATCTGCCTCTTTCTCTTGCTCTATATGTAACATGAGAACTGACCAGACGTTCACCTGTTCCAGTCACTTTACCGCACTGCCAAATGCCATCATGGTTCCCTTTGTCTGTGTTTGAGGGTACTCTATCAGTGTGCTATATATTTTAAGTTTAAGGTTAGTTCTGCTATATACAGAAATAATACAAGTCTAGTACTTTAGAGAAAAAGACAGTTTGTTTGCAAAAACATACTGGTCAATTTAAAATGACAGGTATCACCAGTGTTATTATTACACCGTCTATTAATAGAGAGCCTGTCCATGTATGTCATGTGGTTTGTGTTAGGATGAGTGTGTGTTGTGTATGTGCTCTTTTGTTACAGCCCATAATGAGTTTGAGGGGGTTGGAGAATGCAGGGCAGCTGGGCTTTTGGGCATATGGGGACTTATAGAGCTTTAGGGCTTTAGTGTGTCCTCGCTTTCTCACACTCACTTTTTCAAACTCACACACACTATAGTGTTATGTCATTTTTGTTCAGTAGGATAGAGGGAGGAAAAGTCTTTTAGTGACACACTAAAAGTCTTTTAGTGACACACTAACGCAGGGGTGAGAACATCAGGCACGTTAGCGGCCACATTCTGAAACCATGGTGAAGTGTCTCATACGGATTAAAACAAAGGTGAATGTTCACCTGCGGATGATCAACCACTGTTACCGGGATGTGAAGGTGCGGGTCTTGACAATGGGACCTAGACTATTAGGGAAAGCTCTTGGAGCTCTGCCTCTGTTCCCGTCCTTGCCCAGCTCCTCCACTTCCTCTGGAGCTTCATCCAGACTTGGTGTTCAACCCACCAGCAATGCAGGTAAAGCTGTTGGTCATTTGGAACAGCTGGGTGTTCAACTTATTTCAGTGTGACTGCATTTGATTTCGCTATTATATAGAAAATCGGAGTGCGACCATTGTTAGCATGGATTGTAAGTGGAGCTATATTGTCCTGTGTCGTAGTACATATTATCAGTAGGCCTATATTTGTACCAGCTGAATTATTGTAAATGATTTCTTTCTGAATACTAATGAAATGTCGCTTAAAAGTCAACTAGAAAGAAAGGACTTAAACAGGGATTTGTTTTATTCCAGATTTCCTAATATTTTTTTCTTTAGTTTTTCTGTTTCTTAAATGGAAGTAGTACAACTGTAATTTAGTTACAAGTAAATAAATAGTTATATACAATGTGATATGTTTAACCTATTCATCGAATTTATGTTATTTGGTTATTTTTCATTTGATTATTTTGCATCATTTTTTGCTTCAGACTGAGTATAAGCACTTTTATTGTGTCTAGCTCAGAAAACGCTCTGAAACGGGAACAGCCATTATATGGAAACAGCTTGCAGATATAATGTGCGGAAGTAGTAGATTTGCCCAACATGTATCTCACCATACCAATATAAAAGTTTTAATTAAATGATCCATTCTGACTTTTGAACACTGTAGGCCAATGCTGCAGTAAGCTTAAAGGGTTAGTTCAACCAAAAATTAAATTGATGTCATTAATGATTCACCCTAATGTCATTCCACACCCGAAAGACCTCCGTTCATCTTCAGAACACAGTTTAAGATATTTTATATTTAGTCTGAGAGCGTATCCAAGTGTATGCACACTTTACTGTCCATGTCCAGAAAGGGAATAAAAACATCAACACAGAAGTCCATATGTGACATCAGTTAGTTAATAAGAATCTCTTGAAGCATCAAAAATACATTTTGGTCCAAAAATAACAAAAACTACAACTTTATTCAGCTTTGTCTTCTCTTCCTTGTTTGTGTTCAATCCTCAAATAAAGATTCAAACGGTTGTGAATCAGTGTATCGATCAATGATTCGGATCGCATGCCAAACTACCAAACTGCTGAAATCACATGACATTGGCGATCCGAATCATTGATTGATTCACTGATTCATAAACGTTTGAATCTTTATTTGAGGACTGAACACAAACAAGATAAGACAACGCTGAATAATGTCATAGTTTTTGTTATTTTTGGACCAAAATTTATTTTTGATGCTTGTGTGATGGTGTGGAAAGACATTAGGGTGAGTTATTAATGACATCAATTTCATTTTTGGGTGAACTAACCCTTTAAGAAATCTATACAAAGAGCTATTTTATCATGGTTGGGGTTGGTTAGATTTTTTCAAATGTTTTTTTTATTGTAATTTGTACTTTGTAAAAAGTCTCTTTTGCTGACAATGCTGCATTTATTTATCCAAAATACAGTGATAGTGTGATAATTTAAAATAACTGTTTTCTATTTTAAACAGTTCAATCTGAAATATAATATGATCCTGTCATATCAAAGCTGAATATCTAGTCTTCAGTGTCACATGATCCTTAAGAAATAATCCTAATACTTACTAACCCCCAACTTTTGAAAAGTAGTGTGTACATGAAGTATAAATAAAGTACAAACAGCTCTATTAGGTTCATTTATCTTCCTTAAATGAATAATCAATTTATAATTGCAATTCTGCATCCTTTTTGCTCCCTCACTTCAATTCAGTTCTGACTGGCACACAATCCTGAAAGCAAATAGACACCAATGCATTGAATCACTGAACATCCTCACTCTGTTTCAGGTTTGGAGTCCCTGCGTGACAGTGGCCATTCCACACCAGTACGATCGGTCTCCAATGGCAATTCATTCCTACGCTCCCATGGAGCCGAGGGAGGAACAGCTGAATTTTCGGAGGACTCTTACAGTCCCTCTGACAGTGTGCTTCCCACACCGGTGTCCAACGACCCCTCAGACCAGGCTCAGGTTCGCCACACAAATGGCCCACGCAGGATCCAAGATGAAGGAGGAACAGAACTGTGCACTCAAAACCAGGCAAGGCCACAGGCCGTTAAGCCCAAAGGGAAACGTTCACACCTGGAGAAGACTCTGCCAACCCAACACGGACCAGAGGAAGGCGTGAATGAGGTCATCTGTAGTTTGGCCCGTCTTTTCTTAGTGACCCTGGCTCTGCTCTTTGCTCTCCTTCTCCTTCTTATTGTGCTAACAGAATCTGAGCTGGACTTGGCATTTCTTAGAGACATCCGGAGGACACCCGAATTCCAGCAGTTCCACTATGAATACTTTTGCCCCCTTCGGCGTTGGCTGGCCTGCAAGTTGCGCTGGATGGGTGGGCATCTTATTAATAAATGACTGAGACTTGAGTGCATAAGCACCCCTCTCTGTCTCCTGAGAGTGTAGTCTGTAGTAGTCTGAGAGTGGAACGTTCTAAGCATTTATATCATGGTACCATGAAATTAAAATGAAATTACTATTATCTACATAGCCAAAGCTGTGGACGTCCTACCATGCCAAGACGAGAACCTGTATGTTTCAGCTCTAGTTATTGTGAAATTGTTCTGCAGCAGTTGGGTAAAAAAATAGTATGTATAGCTCTTTAAATGCTGCTGTCACCCACGCGTCCTTTATCTATATTTAAATATAATATCTACACTAAAGAAATGCTCAACCAGACTGTGACAAGTAAGACCTCATACTGCAATCAAAGACAAATATGCCTTTATTGGTCAGACAATAGACAAGGGCTGGGACAGCCATTCGAGGTATAGTTGAACATTCCCAAAAATGTAAATGTTGTCATCATTTACTCCTCCTTATGCTGTTCTAAACCAATGAGATTTTAGTTCATCTTTGAAACACAAGATTTGTAATGAAACCTGAGAGGTTTCTGTTCCTTCACTGAAATTCCAGGCAGTTTGTTGTAAAACAAATCCATATTAATCGAGTGGTTTAATACAAGTCTTGAGAAGAGATGTGATCATTTTATATGATGAACAGATTCAATGTAGGCTTCTATTTACTAAACAATGTGTGACAAGCAATAAAGCATATCACATATGGCAAACGTACAGAAGCTCAAATGTGTATGCGTTATGTGCGAGAACCAATGAGATTATGATGCACAATAAAAAACATTAATTTTTGCCATATGTGATATGTGTTTATATTTCAATAAAAAGCCTAAGTTAAATCTGTTCATCATATAAAGTTAACAGATCTCTTCAAAACACGAACCATATGGACAACTTTATGACATTTTTGCAGTTTTGGTACCTTTGACCGTGTCAATTAGTCTCCCCTCTGAAATTGTCTCATCGACACGGGATCCTCAGAAAAACTGTCTTGGGTGTGATGCCTCCAATCTTTCGAATATTCAGATCTAATACAACTTCTGACCCGTAAGGTTGCCAGAATAATAATCATACACTGTTTGTTAATAGGCCGGAGGAGATTTTGGCACCCCAACTGAGCCTGATTTCTCCCAAGGTTTATTTTTCTCCATCATGCCCTGATGGAGATTTGGTTGATAGTCGCATTTGGCTTGGCTTGTTCAGTTGGGGACATTAAAATGTCAATTTAATATCCAAATAAATTGAATTACTAAACTAAATTAACTATATGAACTAAATTACTGATCTGTCCACATTGTCGCTATATGATAATTGAAATGAGCTGATAATATTAACGTTTTCTCCAGAGCAGCTGTACAGCAGAATCAAATTCTGTTGCATTATTTTCCTGTGAACATTGTGAAGGTGCTTTGAAACAATCGCCATTGTAAAAAGCGCTATATAAATAAAGTTCACTTGACTTGACTTGACATGACTTTGGATACCAACTTTCAAAGGAGGGACAGAAACTTCTCAGGTTCTCAATATTAATATCTTCATTTGTTCAGTCGTATGACATGAGGATAAGTAAAGGATGAGAGAATTTAAATTTTTGGGTGAACTATCTCTTTAATATTGGACATGAGCTTGGGTAAAGTTTTTTGAATGAGGTATTTGTGTAAGTGTAATATGTTGGTACAAGGTGTAAATTTGATCCATACCATACTATAAATATGATTATGGGTCAATGGTATGGATCAAAGCCATTGACAGAATTGTGTCTTTCAATAGTGCTTCAGTGGTGTTTTAAAGAGAATTTAGTAACACTTTACAAAAATGTTTAATTTGTTAACATTAGATATCATGAACTCATGAACTATTTATTCATCTTTATTATGAACAAACATAAATGAACAATGAATGAATAGTAGACTTAAATGGACTTACAATAAGAAATGCTTTAAATGTTTGCGTATTGTTCATGATTCCTAATGCATTAATAAATTCAACCTTACAGTAAAGAGTTACCGAGGATACATTTCTGTAAAGACTTTAACACCAAGGTATGGGTCATCTGAACCTTTCCAGAGTGAGAAATTGCCTGTAATTCCTATACTATCCCATACAAATAAGCACTGATATTTAGTGGAAAATGGTGGCCTTGAGATTCAAATGTTCTGATGAGGGTGAAGAAAGTGCACTGGATGGACAAAGTAATGTAAAAATGTTTGCAAGTCTAAACTATTTCTGAAAAAAAATACTGATTTCTCTCGAATTATTTTTTAAGCTTGCATCAATAATTTGGAGACGTCATTCTTCCACTTACACGGCCTTAATTTTCTGACTCAAAATGTGAACATGTTTTCTGTAGGTGATGATGAATTAGTTGGCTATCCAGTTGTGTGATTATAGAAAATATATTATCCAAAGGCAAAGTCTCAGAATGGATCAGTTTAAACCAAATGACAGTATTTTCCATTTCTATTACATTTTTGTTGCCTTCATAAGACACATATAGCCGTAAGACTAGTGGCAGAGTAATTCATTTTAAATGACAAATTGATGGTCATCTGTGAAAGTAATCACACATAAATATGCACATTAAAAAAATTGGTAGAAAAGCTTATGTCAAGAAAAAAAAAATTGGAACTTATTGGTACTCTCAAAATGTCAGGCCTGCAGCAAATGCAAATGTCCTGAAAAGATCTGAATCATATTTGGGGGTTGAAAAACCTATATTTCAAGAAAGGAACATAGTATGATGTAATTTATTTTATGTGCTGTTGTGTGTCGCTTGTGTGTAGCTTCATAAAATAGCCTAGTACAGTATGCAACAATACCACTGATGGCACAGATAAAAACACCTGCATTATGCGGTAACAATAATAACAAAAATAAATGAAGCAATACAAATGACACTGATAAGCCAGCAGAAAAGTGTTTTGCTATCCTAAAGCAACAACATGGTTGAGAAGTGCATTACAAATTCAGCAACCTAAGAATTGGTTTGTGTGACGCTGTGCCGGTTGCAAGCTACAGGTCACGCTATAAATCCGCTCCCATCTACTGTGACTGACTAATTCTTCAGATCTGTTACTGATGGTGATGGACACTGATTCAGCCATTTCAAATGATATGTTTCGCTCAAAGCAATAGCAGATTGAAATACTGTAGCTCAGAGGACAATCTGAAATGGATAATGAATCACACTGTTATACAATGACTCGACTGTGCCTGAGCCCTGTGATCTTTCTGCTCACTGTATAGCATCAGATTATTATTTACTGTAAATTTCATCTTTTATTTTCATTGTTTCATACCATAAATTGGTTACCCTGTGTTGTACTAAGAAGGCATTAAAGCAGTTTATTTTTATGTTTTTCTAAAAAATTAATAAACCTTCTCCAAACCAAATTTAATGTACTTATATGCAGTTTTTGTGAGTCTAATAAAATCATTAAAACATAAATAAATGAGAAATTCCAATTGAATTAGGTCTGCAGCATGAAAAATTTTTAGTATTTAAAAGTTGCTTTGGGGCAGTTTGTATGTTTTGTCAATATTCTTAACCCATTTTGAAATAATTTTCAGTAAGTGTGCTGAGTTCCTCTGAGATATACAGGAACTATTTAAAATATTCCTACTTACAGTTAGTTTAGCCTATGATGTGAAAGTGCATGATAAATCACGTTTAACTAATATCTTCATGTTGCCTATTTGAGTAATCCATATGAGTCTATTACAGGCCAGGAGGGTAATCACTGCAGAAATCATTGCAGTGTTAAACAAGTACCACTAGTCGGCAGAAACACTTCTCTTAAGTCTTTCAACACATTTTAATATATTGCTGATGTTCAGGCAAACCTAAAAGGGGAGATGAGAAGGAAGAGCTTATATAAAGCAATTCATGTCAAAATATGCCAGAAAAAAATGTAAAAGGTGCTATATTATCAATGTAAAGCCTCAAACTGGATCATTTACCTCAGACTTTGTTTTATATAGTGGATATAACTTTACTGAATGCACAAGGTTTTATTCACAGAAGACATCAGACATTGAAATAAAAGGTGAAAAAGTAGAGGTGAGGGGAAATTCATAAAGCAGCTGAATGAAAACAGCAAAACACTAAATTATCCAGCCTTAGTTCAAGCATGCTGTGGAATGCCACATTGCCATCTCGAATGTTTATGTGTTATGGCCATACTTTCAATAACTAATTTTGCTCAGAGCAACACTGGTGCAATGTAACTGTCAGTGCTTCAAATCAAGTGAATGAACTACATATTATCCTAACTATGGCTTCAATAATGATGGAATACACCCAAGCAACATTTTCTTTAAACCTGAGCAAATTAGAGTCAATTCAGTAAAAGAGACACCACATATTTTATTTCACTCTGAAATAAAGACTGAATTTACCTAATATTTCTGTTTAATAGTGCCTTACAACACAGTTCAAAAGTTTGGAGTAAGTTTTTATTTTATTTTATTTTTTAAAGAAATTAATTCTTTAATTCAGGATGCATTAAACTGATCAAAGTAACAGTAAAGACATTTATAATATTGCTAACGATTTAATATTTCAAATAAACGCTGTTCTTTTGAGCTTTGTATTTTTTATTTATATTTCTCTTAGTTCCAATGAAAGGAACTCTTAATACTTAGCATACCAAGACATTTTGGACAATTTCATGCTGCCAACTTTGTGGGAACAGTTTGGGGATGGCCCCAACCGCGCACCAGTGCATAAAGCAAGGTCCATAAAGACATATATGAATGAGTTTGGTGTGGAGGAACTTGACTGGTCTGCACAGAGTCCTGACCTCAACCTGACAGAACAGCTTTGGGATGAATTAAAGCAGAGATTGGGAGCCAGGCTTTCTCGTCCAACATCATTGCCTGACCTCACAAATGCTCTTCTATAGAAGAATTGTCAACAATTCCCATAAACACACTCCTAAACCTTGTGGAAATCCTTCCCAGAAGAGTTGTAAGCTGCAAAGGGTGGGCCAGCTCCATATGAAACCCTACGGATTAAGAATGGGATGCCATTAAAGTTCATGTGCATGTAAAGGCAGACATCCCTAAAACCTTTGGCAATATAGTGTATATTACAATAGAAATCAGTAAATATATTTCTCTATGTTACGGTTTAAAATGTATTTTTGAACAAAAATAGCAGCATTGGTAAGCACTGATGACATGATGCAAATACATTGGTATCTGGTATCCAGCCCATGTCATACAAAAGGGGTACATTTTGAATGGTTAGTTTCGGTGGTTCCTTGTGTGACCTGATGATATTCACCTGCATGGAAAATTAAAATCTTCAACAAGCTTTCCATACTTCCATTGATCCACACTGGATGAAAACTATCATCATCAGAGAACTGATGTCCATGTAACTACAGCCTCATGGTGTTTGGAAAGGAACCCCATGTCCTCAGATGCCTGACTTTATAGTCAGCTTTAATGGAGCTCAGAGAAATGCCATCCGGCAGACAAGCAGGTTTACTTGAATAGATGGTCCATTTAAGGGTTATGCTGGGTTACGACACGACTAACAAACACCACATATCCTCTCAACACCCACAAGTTATATTAATATGGTATACCCTGCTGACCTGCTTACGATAGTGGTGCTGTTCCTGTACTGAGCTTGAAAAACGTAAGAGGGATTTCTATCATGTATTTCAGCAGAAGAAGGGAGTTTTAGTTCAGTTTTGGAAAATGTGATGTGCTTGTGTGCCTATTTGTGGCCCTGCTATAATTAGCCTTCATGGCCACGCAAGCTGCAGACTGATTGGAAACAGCAGAGTCTTATGCCCCCGTGCACCACCCCAGGAGTCCAACAGCACTAAAAAGAAAACACTGAGCTTGTAGAATGCACCCCTGAGTGTCAAAGTAAAGACAAAAACCAGGGAGAAATCTATTGCTGGGATGCTGGCTGGGATGACAGAAGATTTTTGCTGGAACCGTTAACTTTCGAAGTTTGGGAAAACAAACTCTTTTGCGGTTTAATGTAGACTGGCTTTAAGAATGTTGGATACAAGCAGCTGACTTTGTGAATGCATGCGGAGCCTTACAGATTAAGAAGATGAGTTCCAGAAGGCTGATGAACCGTTCACTCTCGAGTGATGGAAGGTCTTACTACAGTGCCAGCGATATCACCTCTGAGAATAGAAGGTCTGGCGGTAGGAGCTACCTGAGCAGTGTCCGATCTGAAAGCAGGTACAGGTTTCTGATCCCTGACGTAAAATCAGTGCCCTTATGTAAAGCATTTAACTCTGGTTATTACAGAAGGTCTGTAAAATGCTGATTAAATGACTTTCAAAAGCATGTATAAGTGATCGTTAAATTGAATTGTCAAATAGAATTGTGATAAATAATTTGCTTAAACAACAATTTAGATATATAGGTCTAAATAAACAGCACATAAATAATGCAAAAATTAAAGCCATAAGCTTCCTAAAAGATGGTTATAATTCTAAATATTCAAATGATACAAAAAAATGTGTAAGCCATAAAGGTTGATTTAGAGATTATGTTTCCTTACAAAGAGAGTTTTATTATATTTTATTTCCTTACTTTACTGCCAATAGTTCAAGCCTTGTGTGAAGGTCATAGGGTTATAAATAAGTAGTGCGTATGGCCACCCTCAATAAATGCCTTTTAGTATTCACCAGTGTGCTATTTACCACAGTTATCAAATATGATTTGTCAAAAACATAACCTTTAAACATTATTAAAGCTTTAGTATGTATGCCAAATAAATTTGACATGCATTATATTCCTAAAGTACAGAAATTGCTATACTTAAATACAAATAGACCTGAATGCTAGAGTTTCTGTGTGATTCATCACTAAATCAAACTTGTGTGCATGGCTGATTCTTGTGCTTGCTTCATCTCTGCTTAGCTACGTCGGCCATAGATTCTCTCAGTTCAAGCCATCCAGGTAAAAAGATAACTGTTATCCAGAACAAACTAACAAACTAACAAATTTCTCAGCAGGTATGATTTATGGGTGTTTGAGTCACTTTTATCCCCGTGAACATTTAGAAAATAGTCTCTTAAAACACACTTTCACTCTCTCAATAGATGGTTTAATTTTGTCCACTAACAATGTCCAACATACATCCACAGGAGAATTCCATTTTTTTCCATTTGAATCATGAAAATTCCCACTGTAATTTCCATATCATCTTGATGATGCATTGTTTAACAATGTTGAAAATGTATACCCTATACTGTAAAAAAAATTGTGGTGGTTTTTGTTGGTTTAACTTAAAAAAGTAAGTAACCTGGTTGCCTTAAAATGTTGAGTTTATTGAAATAAAAAAAAATTAGTATATACAATGAAGGAAATTAGTTTAATAAATAGAAACTCAAAATATTTTTGTATCTGAACCACATAAAAAATTTGATAAATCATGAAAATAGCACAATTTGGCATGTTTCACTGTCATCAGAAATAAAACACAAATTATTACCCAATATGCTTACAAAATCTTTTAATAATATTTTAATAAAGTTTGTCGAATCTCAAAAAACATTCATTGCATTAACTCAAAATTTAAATTTCAATGAACTCAAAATTTTAAGGCAACCAGGTAACTTTTTTTCTAAATGATGTTTTACAGTGTATATGCAAATAATTTGAAGTGCAATAAAATATCCTGCTCATAATTTATTTTTCAAGCAAGATCCTTACTTTAATGTGTTTAGAGGGTTAGTTCACCCAAAAATGACAATTCTGTCATAAATTACTCACCCTTATGTCTTTCCAAACCCGTATGACTTTCATACATCTTCGAAACACAAATGAAAATATTTTTAATGAAATCAGAGCTCTCTGTCCCTCCATTGACAATAACCCAACTATTATTTTCAAGCCCCAGTCCCACGCTGCTGAAAGCAATGTTTAGAATGAATATGAAATGTCATTTCAGTAGACTAACAAAATAAACGCACAACCAAAATGACAGCGGTGAGAAGGCAGCAGTTAAGTATCTGATCATAGCGACGGGGCTATGTTTGCACCAGCTCTGCAATGCACCAGCATCTCGTCGACAGGTGATGTTATGGTAGTTTGATATATAAAGTAGGCTAGGCTATATTTGGGACTATATATAAATTTGGCTATGTGAGACTAGCTTGAATTTTTGCATGACACATTGATATTACAGAATGTCTCTTCTGGCATTGTCTTGACTCCTAACTGGTATTGAAACATATACACGTGTCACTAAGTGGATGAGACGCTCTCTGGATAAATAGCCCCATTAATATCACACACAAAAAACACAATATAACCATATTATCTACATTAACCAAATTAATAAATTGTGAAATTGTGATATATTCATACAACAAAAAAAACAAAGGTACTTTTAAAAGACGTAGATGTATACATCTAACAAAGTGTTAGTTATACAGTTCTAATACTATATTTATGTAAAATGTAATATTTTGTCTCATCTAGCCAATATAAATACTGTAAATCTTAATTTGAACGAATGAATGAGGCATTTAAAAAAGCACTTTCATATACTGTCCACCCAAAGTGCTTTACAACCATGTCAGGGGTCTCTCCTCAACCACCACCAGTGGGCAGCTCCACTTGGAAGATGCGCTCACCACACACCAGCTAGGTGGAGAGGAGAGCGGGTGCCAATTCAATGGATGGGGATTATTATGCTAACAATAATGGTGATAGTGATGTCAGTGCTGTGCTAATTATGATGCAAATGGTTTGTGCAAATTTAGCCTTGGATCAATTTTATATTTACCTCTATTTTAGGAGCACTCTCTGCAGTGTCATGGCTCAGTTAACTGAGGAGATACCGCCAACATTTGACTCCACCTTAAAATCCAAAGCTGTGTCTGAAGACACTAATGTCAAGTTCAACTGTGTGGTCTCAGGTATCCCATCAAAACCAAAGTGAATGCATTGTACAGTATAATGGAGCATTACTAAAGTTGTCCAAACTTTCTGTTCACCAGTTTCTGTTTTTGACCATCACATTTACAGGCCATCCAGTCCCCCAGGTGACATGGTACAAAGATGACATACAGCTGGACAGATACTGCAGCCTTCCCAAATATGAAATTTCACATGATGACAAGACACACACACTCCAAATATACAAGTATGCTCTTTTCTGAGAACACTTCTTTTGATTATTGTTTAGTCAACAATTACAGTGCTTATTTCTATCTTAGCTGTACTTTGGAGGATGCTGCAATTTACCAAGCATCAGCACAGAACAGTCGAGGCATTGTGTCATGTTCAGGTGTGTTGGAGGTCGGCACAATGAGCGAGTACATGATTCATCAAAATTACTTTGCAAAGCTTAGACTGCGAAACGAGAACCGTCGGCATGAGCAGGAGGAGCATCGCAATATAGGGAAAGAGAATGTCCCAGCAGCCTTTGAGCCTGACAGGATAAGCAGTCCTGAAAGAGCCCAGAGGAAACGCAGGTCCATGGATACCAGGGGCGCCGGCAGCCCTTCAGAGGAGAACGCTGTGGAGGTGGATGCTCTCTGTCAAACACCTCCAGTGGAGGACAGACTAGCTGCTCCTGTTCAAGTGTCAGCAGCAGCACCTTTTCATGGCATCTCAAACTCTGAAATGATCGCAAACAAAGACAAAGACAGTGAGGGGCTAATGAATGTCCATGATACTGTGCATAATGCCTCCAGCAAACAGACCAATGAGCATTATGTCAAGAAGAAGCTTAAAATCTCAACAGCTGCAACAGAGAAAAGCAAAGAAAAGAATGAGAGAGTGACTTCCAGTGAGAAGATGGAGGTACAGAACACAATCGCTCAGATCGCCCCAGTGACTGAATCTAGAAGCAAAATGGACATAATAGACAGACAGAAAAGTGAAAAACAGCCAGTGAGAGTAAACAAAAGTGCCTTAGAAGATTCAAAGAGAGCTAAAGGTGTACAGATCACCACAGTAACTGAATCTAGAAAGAAAATGGACACAGCAGACACAAAAATGAATGAAAGGCAGCCAGTAAAATACAACAAAAGTGTATCAGAAGAATCAAAGAGAGCTAAAGGTGTTCATGTCACCACAGAGACTGAATCTAGAAAGAAAATTGATACAACAGACACAAAAATGATTGAAAAGCAGCCAGTAAAATTCAACAAAAGTGTCCCAGAAGAATCAAAGAGAGCTAAAGGTGCTCAGCTCGCCTCAGTGATTGAATCTAGACACAAAATGGACATAACAGACACAAAAATGAATGAAAAACAGTCAGTGAATGTGAACAAAATTCCCTCCAATGAATTAAAGAGAGCTCAAGGTGTTCAGGTCACCACAGTGACTAAATCTAGAAACAAAATGGACATAACAGACACAACAATGAATGAAATGCAGTCAGTAAAAGTAAATAAAAGGGACTCTGAAGAATCAAAGAGAGCTCAAGGTGCTCAGATCGCTTCAATGACTGAATCTAGAAAGAAAATGGACTTAACAGACACAAAAACAGATGAAAAACAGTCAGTAACAGTAAACAAAGGTGCTGCCGAAGAATCAAAGAGAGATCAAGGTGCTCAGATCGCTTCAATGACTGAATCTAGAAAGAAAATGGACTTAACAGACACAAAAACAGATGAAAAACAGTCAGTAACAGTAAACAAAGGTGCTGCCGAAGAATCAAAGAGAGATCAAGGTGCTCAGATCACTTCAATGACTGAATCTAGAAAGAAAATGGACTTAACAGACACAAAAACAAATGAAAAACAGTCAGTAACAGTAAACAGAGGTGCTGTCAAAGAAACAAAGAGAGATCAAGGTGCTCAGATCGCTTCAATGACTGAATCTAGAAAGAAAATGGACTTAACAGACACAAAAACAGATGAAAAACAGTCAGTAACAGTAAACAAAGGTGCTGCAGAAGAATCAAAGAGAGATCAAGGTGCTCAGATCGCCTCAGTGACTAAATCCAGAAGCAAAATGGACATAACAGACACACAAATAAATGAAAAGCAGTCAGTAAAAGTAAACAAAGGTGTCTCAGAAAAAACAAAGACAGCTCAAGGTGCTCAGATCGCCTCTGTGACTGAATCTAGAAAGAAAATGGACATAACAGACACAAGAAAGTCCGAAAAACAGTCCGAGAATGCAAAGGAAAGTCCCTCAGAATCAAAGAGAGCTCAAAAGCCCATTGCAACCCAGAAACGACCAGCATTGAAGGTTTCCCTGACAACCCAGACAAACAAGGTGGTCGAAAACAAAAAGCTAACAGAAAAAGGGACATCTGACAATGGGACATCAAACCTTCAACTTCAAGTTCTAGATACTATCCAGAACTGTAATCCAAGATTTGTAGACAACAAACTCATGGATTTTGATGACCACGGTAATAGAAATCCAGTAGGTACATGTGTGAGGATCTTGTCTCATTCTTGTGGCGGGAATGACGTCAATGTGGACACAGGGGAGAGGAATGCATCTGCATGCTCTCCTAGGGGCTTGGTGAGTGTTTCCTCATGCTCTGACTGTGACTTCATGCGAGTGTAATGTTCCCAGTGGTAGTGAGACCAGTAACCCCCCTCAGCCACAATCATAAACTATAAATAGAGCCCCAGGCATGACTTTGATGATGTGACAAGACCCATCTTAAATGACACACAAGTAGGGTCACAGACAATAATAATATTGCCATTACGCACATTGTGGCTCCAGGACACACAGAAGTATAGAGATCCTGAGATCCATCAGATGTGTTTGCTGTCTCAAATCACCTGTTGCTACACTGGGTCTTAAAAGTAGATACAAAATACAACTTTACTGTGTAAGCCGTAAGTGCTGTGGAAAGACCAGCTGCTCTCCTTTTAATATCCCACATTCCCCTCTGATCTCATAAAGCCTTAAAATACTCTCTAAATATGGCCAGTACAACAGCTTCCCCAAGGCAATAGATGCTAAATAAGAAGCAAAGATAGACCTAGTCAACTAAAAACAGGTGGCTTCTCATTCTAAGTTGTAATCATATAATTAGGGCGTTCATCTTAAATATTGAGTTCTGTCAAATTTAAATCCATTCACGTTCTTACTCTGTTTTTTCTCTTATCCTAGCTAAATGAGAGATAATCAAGTGCTAATATTACAGAGGTTCAGCTAATATAATGCTCTGTTGATTTTAGATTAAGGACTCAAGTGCTAAGAGGGAGAATCTCCCGCCAGATTTACAGTGGTCAGGGCCACATGCATTAGTACAGAGCAACATAACCAGTTATATATGGTTTAATTCTGTTGTATAAGTAAATTAGCTTTCCATAAAATAAATGTCTGATATATATATATATATATATATATATATATATATATATATATATATATATATATATATATATATATATATATATATATATATATATATATATATATAATTATTTATTTATTTATTTATTTATTTATTTATTTATTTTATTATTATTATTTTTTTCATTTTTTCATATACTTATACTCAAAAGTTATTAATAATTAATAAGAAATTAATAATTATTTTACTCCACAAGGATGCATGAAATCGGCCAAGCGTGACAGTAAAGATTTATATGTCAAATTAATTTCTATTTATTAAATAATCCTGAAAATTTTCAAATTTAAAAATGTATCCTAAAAAATATTTAAAAAAGCACAACTATTTTCAATATTTATACACAATCTGAAATGAGCACCAAATCAGCACATTAGTATGATTTCTAAAGAATGATGTGACACTGAAGACTGGATGCTGAAAATTCAGCTTTGCCATCACATTTTTTATTTTATTTTATTAAAATAAAACATATTTCACAATATTACTGTATTTTTATCAAATAAATTGATAGTCTTGGTGAACATAAGAGACCGACTCAAAAAGTGTAGTGTCCAATAAAAATCAGTGGGTTCCAAACCAAGACTTTCATTGCATGAAAAAAAAAGTTTCACAGAAGAAAGAAAAGTTACACAGGTTAGGAACAACATAAAGGTGGGTCTATTATTTTTTGCTTTTCGTCTAATGATCTCTTTAAGGCTTCTGAAAATAAATATGATTCTATGATTTCAGGCTGCAGACGATACTGACACTGATTCCACAGAGCCACTGATTCATAAAGATATTCCTCCTTTTCATAAGGAAGTGGCCCAAAAGCTAAAGGAGAAATCCCCATTGATGCGTGAGGTCACTGCGAGTGTTACGGACACACTCAGTTCCTGCCCCCTTGCATCACAAGGACAGAAATTGAGAGCAGGTGACCAGGCTGTGGCATCAACAAAGTGCAGTACACTTGTCCCTGGGCCTCAAAACACCCAGCCAAGTGAGAAAATCTCCTCAGGTCATGTTTCACACATGCCTCATGATGGCCAAGTTACAGCTATGAGTTCCTCATTAGGAGATGACACGTTAACCAGAGTGTGTGAGAAGGATGGCAAATCTGAAAACCAACTCGTCAAAGAGTCTGACAAACCTCAGGATGAAACAAAACCTGCATCCACGTCTTTGACCAGTATGGAAGAAAATGAGATGACAAACATAAATACAAGTACAAATGTACACACACAGAACAGCATTTCAAAAGAAAAATCAACGGCAAACTCAAAGCATTCAACAAATCATGCAATTGTCTCAGAGTTTGTACAAAGTTGCACGTTAAACTCCAATGTAGTGCAAACACAAACCATGAAAAGCTCCTGTGTTTCTAAAGCTGAAATGAAACATACTAAGGCCAGTGAGTGTCAGAGCTCTTCTCTAGTAGCTACAGACAATGTTACTAAAATGGACACACCAGAACAATCTCAAGTTACCACATCTGAAGTGCTTGTATCGACTCATCACAAGATGCAAAATTACTCTGCAAAAAATGGCAATGATCATTCTGGCCCCTCTACATTCCTCTCCCAACACTCAAAGGCTTTACCCTCAGCATTTACCATTCCTACAATATATATTACAGATGTGGACAGCACATTTCAAAATAGTACAGATGAAATAGAACACACTGTACGCAAGAGTAATAAATCAGATAGTGTTAAAATCAGAACGGAAGCAAATGCAGTAACCTCTAATGTGACAAAGAGCAACACTGTCAGTCAAACAGGTACACTTATTCATTCTGATCGCACAGACACCACAAACAAAACCACAGCCATTTTGGAATCTGAAGGTCTGCGTGATGAGAAGTTTGATCTTGCCCTGCGTTCACAAACTTCTGAAGTCAACGAGCCTGATCAACAGCAACTAAGTCAAGAAAACCTGATTCAAGGACCTGAATCATCCAGTCATTGTTCCACTGAGAATGTCACAGCAGGTTTTATTAGACTATCAGAGGTTACCGATGCTGACATTCGTCTTCCAAAAACAGATCTTAATTTGAAAACTGATTCTGATTCCTTCATAAAACAATTGAAATCGGCTGCATTGGACCTTGAGGTGTCAAATCAAAATTCCACCAGAGCCATGTTCAATGCTGCAACTCACATAAACTCCAAAGACGATGATAAATATGGGGAGGAAGACAAGTCTGCAGTGATACACCCTGGTGTCTGTAAGGTAACAATCCCACTGAAGAACACAGACCATCAGGATAACTCTACTGGTACCCCGAGTGAACTTGCCACCAGGACAAATCAAAAGACTACAATCCCCAGCACTAAAACAGGGAAGAGTGAAATAGGAATGACCGTATGTCTTGAAGAAGCAAATAGGGATGCATATCAGGAGGACAAATTATCTTTGAAAACACAACCTGAATCTCCGTTACGATCAGTCAGTAACTCAACATTGAAGACATCATTAGAAACGCACTCCCCTCGTCTCACCCGGAGGAGTGTCCCAGCTGACCTCCCCAAGCCTGCAGGAAATGAGAACACTAAGCCCAAATCAACAGAGAAAGACAAAGAAAACCAGTTCAAAGGTAAAGCTATCAAGGAATGGACACTGAACACACAATTACAGCAGTTTTTTTTTCCAATTAATAGTGTAGACAAGGGGTTCACAATGGACAAAATATGTGATGGTGTGTTTGACCATAAAACAATGGCGCATGTCATCAAATACAGTAGCTTTTTCTACAGCTACATTCATACATTTGGGCACACATTTATGCAAATCTACAATGCATGTTATGCATACCCTGGGAATCAAACTCATGGGCTTTTTGGTACTAAAGGCCGTTGCTCACTTTGCCTTTGGAATCTGTGTATCTAACCATTTTGGCACTTTGTTACGTTTACTTTCCTCTCTCTCCTTCTTTGCAGTTCCACAGGTTATTCGTAAAATTCGACCAGAGATGTTTGACGCCTCTGGACATCTGAAACTCTGGTGTCAGTTTTTCAACATAGTAAGTGACTCGACAATAAGGTGGTACAAGAATGAGGTGGAGATTGCAGAGATAAAGAGAAGGTATGCACACCTAGAGTTTTACAGACCCCTAGTGTAATCCAGTGCTTCAGGCAATGGTGTCATATGACAATGTACAATATACAACATTATGTATATTATTATTATTATGATTATTATATTATTATAGGCTTAGCTGAGTGGACCAACATACGCTGCCGCCTGCTGGTATATTGTTTTGTTCTTTGTTTTAGTGCCGGAGACGAGACTCAGGTGTGCTTGGCTATTATACGGATGTCAAAAAGAGACTGTGGTGTTTATAGATGCACAATTACCAATGATTATGGCAAAGATTCCACAGAGTATCTTCTCAGTGCAGAGTGTAAGTCCCATTCTTGACTTTCTAAAATCCCCCTTTTAAATTACCTATATGTTAAAATTCTAATTATAACTTTGTTTTCTGTTGTCTGTTACCTCTGTTGACAGTTATTTCCAATATGTTTCTGTGTGAAGAGCTCCAGGAAGGTAGAAAAAAATCAGCTGTATAGTTTTTTTAGTCTTTTGTTGACCCCCTCAGTATGCATATAAATCTCTCTGTCCCTTTTACCATTTCTCTCTCTCTCTCTCTCTCTCTCTCTCTCTCTCTCTCTCTCTCTCTCTCTCTCTCTCTCTCTCTCTCTCTCTCTCTCTCTCTCTCTCTCTCTCATATATATAGTTGGTGAGGAGATTGAGATGACTCCTCTGATCTTTAGTAAAGGTCTTGCTGACGCAGGCTGCTGGGGCTCAAAGTTCTACGGCCGTGTCACAACAGAAGAAGCTCAGGTCGGAATGGGATGTGAGCACAAAACCAGACGGCTGAAAGTGATCTACGGGTTAGATCCTGTGTTTGAGTCGGGCAGCTCATGTTTTATGAAAATGCGCAGCCCTATTGCATACGAGAGCAGAGAGGAGACTGTTTTGGCTGAAAGGAATCTCCAAATCACAAAACAGGTGACAGCTCTTTTAAGTTTTTGAAATATCCAGGTAAATGTGTACAATGTCTCAACTGTATATTGTGACACTTTTATCCCCTACAATATTTAGAATTTCTTCCAAAAGTTCCTCATTGATAGGACTGTACATTTCTAATTTATAGGAATGTAGAATTCAGAACATGGCCAGAGAGTACTTCAAGATCTTTGCTGCAGAGACGAGAATGATAGAGAGCTTTGGTGCAGCACTGGAGTAAGTGAGGTTTTTTCTCTATCAAGCTCTGCTCAGAGGATGTGATTTCATTACATCGTTTTATTACAGGCCAAAGAGCATATAAGGAGTTGTGTTTTCACTGTGACTATATTTTTCAGGGTAATCCCTCTATACTTCATGTACTGGCCAGCAAGCAGTATTCCTTATGCAACAGTGGAGGCAGAGCTTAAGGGTGTCTATATACGGTATTGTGGATTGGATCGTAATGGGTCACTGGTATTAAATGAGAAGTTAGAGGTGGGACAAAAATGTTCTTCTCTTCAGCACTGGATCCACCAGTGGACCAATGGAAATGTGCTGTTCTCCAGACTTGATGGTAAATTAGAGAAAATGTATCTGAAAAAAATGATTCTGCATGTCTTTGCACTATAGTTCAAATTATAACTTTGATAATATTTTTGTGTGTGTGTGTGTGTGTTTTTGTTTTGTTTGTTTTTGCAGGAGTTGATACAATACTGACAAATATCGGAATAGCAATCAGGTCAAAGGGGTGGGTACCTGTTCACAATTCATTCAGGTTTTCTGATAGTAACATTTATTTTCAGCAAGGATGCATTAAAGCGTTACTTCAGTAATTTAGCATCAAGCTTTGTATTTAAACTGGGTCATTAATGTAGTAGAAATGGGAAATTATTTTTGAATTTGGTACTTTCTAGACTGAGAAAAGACAGAAAATGTATTTTTGTCTTGAAAGACAACAACTCCCAGAATGCACTTGCTTCGCTGCCCTACAAGGCCACTCCCAAAGCCACCGTTACTGGATTACTGGATCACTCACTTTCCCATCACGTTCATTTTCATAAAATTAGTTCAGTTAGTTAGAGAACAGACACTACAATAAACCGAACCAGAGTCACGGCACAAATGCAGCAGAAGTCAGATTACATTCATCACCAGAGCTGAGGTAAGCGCGGCCGCGGCAGTCATTCACAGCACAGGTTCAGTCTGGCGCATTTTCAGTTCATGCCTTTGGAAGCTTAACTTTCATAGGAATTCATTTGAAAAGGTGAAACACTCACTTTGCTCCCCTGGCCGCTCCGTTTACATGAAATCCCACTGCTGCTTGAGCTAAGCACTGTGAGTGCGATCCCATCCCCATGCGCGTGTTGAAAACATGCGGAAATAGCTCCCTCTACAATGATGCAAAATTACGATATTTGACATATAAAGCCTTATGCTCTTAAGCTGATCAAAACCAAGAGCAAAGGCTTTTATATCGTCACAAAAAAAAAGAACGATTTTTCACATGATTGCTATTTTTTGTGTGTTTTATTTGTCATAGATTCATGAAAAATGTGTGAATCACAGTTCCCACAAAAATATTTAGCAGCACATTTATCTGTGATAATAATAAGAAATGTTTAATGAGAATCAGATCAGCATTTTAGAATGATTTCTGAATGATCATGTGACACTGAAGACTGGAGTAATGATGCTGAAAATCCAGTTTTGGCATCACAGGAATAAATTACATTTTAATATATATATATTTTGATTTTGATCAAAAAAATGCAGCCTTGGTGAGCAAAAGAAACTTATTTCAAAAACATTAAAAACCCTACCAAGCCTAAACTTTTGAATGGTATTGTATGTGATTTATTGGTTTAAACATTATAAATTAAGTTAAAGGGCTATGATAATCACTAATTTCTTGACGCATACTTGTTTTTTTCCCCCTGATGCAGGTATCAGGGGTTTCCCTGTGAAGCTAATCCGAAGGTTTTCGAGCAGTTTCATATTCAGCATCAGTGTAATTACTTCTGTGGTCTTTTAAACCTCAGACCTCTCAAAGCCCCAGAGACACTTCAGACTCCAACCAAACCCAAAGGCTCAAGCAGCCCACTACTACAACGAAAAACAGCTTCCAGCTCCTCCAGTCCCCAAACCTCACGCAAGGCCACAAAGAGCCCCAACGTATCCCGCAAGCTGAACCCTCAAACCTCAACCTAACTCGAAATAAAGGTGTTTAAAGTAGTCCATACAGAGGTAAAACTAAAGGGAAAAAAGCAGATGCAGTCTGTTATTGATCTGAAAGGTCACCTACTGATCTGCAGTTAAGATGCAGCTGCACTGCAAGTAAAAAACATTCTTTTGCTAAATGCAACATTTTCAATGAAATATGTAAACTCAGAAACAAAATCTAATCTTCTGATGCAGTGGTCCTTACAGAATCTGTTTTATATTCCTTAGAGGTTTTTGAAAGGGCATTGTATCACATATGTGAAAATGAAGAGAAGCTGTGGGACTACAAAATTGTATTACCTCTTTGTTAATAGGAAATACAGTGATGTTGGCTGACTAGCTGTTTGTAAATAATATTTTAAAAATATATACCTTGTGATATATTTGTATGAAATGAGAGAGAATTTACTTTTTTGCACAACAAAAACATTTCTATGAACAAAGACTATCTATGGCTGAATTGAGCTTGATACTAGAGGCATAATGGATACCCAGAATGCAACACTTTATAGTAATGTTCAGTTATAAGTCACTTATAGTTATTAGTTAATGATAAACTGATCATTTACAAAACATGACTATAAATTCCTAAATGATGCTATCATTCAGTATATAGTGATATGCTAACATTTTATTTATTTTGTTAATTTAGTTATAAGTAATTTATAATTTATTATTAGTTAATACATTCATAAATGATTAATAAGTGATATGCTATACCACCTATATCCGTATATAAGTGATGAATAGTTTATACTTTAGATTAGAGGATACAGAAAGTGTTGTAAACCACTTGTATGCATATGTAAAAAGGTGAGAAAGATCTACAAATGATTTGTTACACATTTACCAGTGATGAATGGGTTACACCAGATTAGGGGATGCAGAAAGCTTTGTAAATGATTTACACATCTGAACATTGCTCTGTGTACTGCAGTGTAAGTGCTGACTGGTGAGGGAATAGACTGTCTTGGAGTCTTTAACCGCTGTGCAGCTGATGTGGAAGGAGGAACTGGTTCACATGATCACTAGATCAAAGTATTTATTAAACCCACTGGAAGCCCCTGACTGTAAGCCATTTATTAATGTTTATCCCCTTGAAAACAAATAAATTACTCTTCTTAAAAAATGCTGTTTTATCATCCTGTATGTTTATGGTTTTGAACACAGACTAGTTTATACTGATCATTAACTAATGGTCTGTTCATAATTTGTTCCGGATTAACCATTGTTTATTGAGATGATACTGAAACAAGTTTGACATAAATACTTTAAAGATTTTTAAGTGATACATAGTGTGTCATCTAATAACTCATCAACCATCTTGATCTGTTTGATTTATTTTATGATTTACACTTTTTCATGATAACTTACAACACAATCGTTAGCATACCGCTTATTAACAAGTCATATTTATATAGTCATGCTTTGTAAAACATTAACTAATAATTAATAACTTGTTATTTCATCATTAACTAATAATAAATAACTGACATAACTAAATGTATAAAATTTTAGCATATAGCCTATTAATAATTTATGAACATATAGTCATGTTTTAAAAATGATACGTTCATTATTAACTAATAACTTATAAGTGATTTATAACTGAACATTATTATAAAGTGTTACCGGAATTTTTTTTTTAAACTACAAGCCAGGTAATTTTTCTTATAGAAGATGCAGGTTATCTGTAATTATGCATTTGACTTATATGAAAAGGGAAAAGAATCCATGCAAAGAGTAAGTCTCATTACACTGTAAACATTTTTTGTTGGTTTTTGTTGGTTTAACTTAAAAAAGTAAGTAACCTGGTTGCCTTAAAAATTTGAGTTGATACAATTAAGGAAATTTGTTTTATAAATATAAACTCAAAATATTATTGTATCTAATCCACATAAAAAAATTGATAAATCATGAAAATAGCACTATTTGGCATGTTTCAATGCGTCATCAGAAATAAAACACACACAATTACCCAATATGCTTACAAAATCTTTTAATAATATTTTAATAAAGGTTGTTGAATCTCAAAAAATGTATGAACTCAAAATGTTATTTTCAATGAACTCAAATTTTTAAGGCAACCAGGTAAATTTTTTTCTAAGTAATTTTTTACAGTGATAGCGGTATGACTTTATTTTGACTATCACAGAATGGAATAGACAATTATATAATGACGCAAGTTGGAGTAATTGAATAAATCTGCTCCATTTCACCTTGTTTATGAGACAAGCTTGTATGCAGGATTGGGACTCTGTAATTTATATATATATATATATATATATATATATATATATATATATATATATATATATATATATATATATATATATATATATATATATATATATATATATATATATATATATATATATATATATATATATATATATATATATATATATATATATATATATATATATATATATATATATATATAGATACTGCTATATCCAAATGGAAGGACATTTCATTAAACCAACCTAATTCTAATGGTCTGTGTAACTACAGTAAACGGCTAACACTGACATATGGAGACAACATTATGAATACCAAATGAAACATTCCAAAACTTAGACAGGATCTGAGAAGAGTGTGCAGAGTAATGAATGCATTAACATAGTCTCACATATCCAGCAGAGCAGTGGTGATAAAGCATTGCCATATACTTTGATTGTGATAAATTAGTCGAATGAACGAATATATATTCTAGCCTGAGGTTTTGCAAATGCCTACCATGAGGGAGCCTAATTATAGTTCCTAGCATGTACTTATGCGTAATTGCCTGCTCACGTCATGATGAAGTAATAAGCTACAAAGTGAAGGGTTAGACTGGAATCCAGACTGAGTATGAACAGGCAAACTCATTAATAAAAACCAAATGCAGAGTGAGAAGGGTGAGAGGAAAGGGTTCCTGTTCTGTTTGAATGTGCAAACATTGTGCTTTTAAAAGATCATGAGCAAAATACACCTTATACCATATACAATTATTAAAATGTCAAGTTGAAATATTCAAGGAAACCCATATGGTGGTCTATTATACTGTCATCGTTTTCATGGTAATAATCCTAATCATGATGACACGTGGGATGTAATTTTTGCACTAAATAGGGAATTGTATTAGAAGCAGCCGAAGCTTCTGAAATGTCACAATAGCGCTGGCATTTTAACAACTTTTATCTCTTATCCACTAAAAGTTGGAGGCAGCAAATGTGTCTATGCCGTCACTGTGGTAACTGTCACTGGTGGTATAATCTGGCACTGCAGAGCGTGTGTGAACTGTGTGTTGCTCTGACATTCAGATAACAATCTCGCAGCCTTCGCGCTGTGCATCTTAACAAGAGAAAAGGCTAAACATTCTTCAATGAAATCATGACTGGCTAATTATATGATAATGCTTTTTGGAAGATTACAGGTTAGATCAATAGTCCTTTGGTCAGTGTTTAATAATATCCACCACGACTAACCATTGTGCAGGACTGGTGTAGTTCGTTGTACTGGATATTCATTTGTATCAATCGGCAATACAAAACACAAATACTTTAATGTTTCATGCAAACACAACTAGACTATTGAGAAAATGACATCAGATATTAGGCCTATTAATATTAGGCTACTGTAATATTGGGGGAGTGTTTGACTTTTTGCTAGGCCATCTGTTTTATAGTAATGGACACTTTTTCCTTATAACGTAAAGGTAAAATTATCATTTCAATGTACATTGTGATAGCATCAGCTCAATATTTCATGCAGCCAGCATGTAATAAGCAGGATAATGTGAAGTCAGGAGGTTATCATAAAATAAACCCATTTAGGGTGAGTATTCAATGTTTATTTTGTGATAAAGACCTGCTGGCTGTACATTATCCTGTACATAATCAATATACAATCAATACAACCAACACAGACTCAAATCAGGCTCTGTTGTTGCATTTCTACCATCTGCCTTGAACACATAACGCATCCCCACATCAGTACACCCATATAAAGGAAAACTCATTTTTTCTGCAAGAAATGAATCGTTGAGCTCATGGATTTAACATGGGGAAAAGGTTATTTAAAAGGTTATTTAAAAAGGTTATTAAAAGGTTATTTAAATGTTCATAATAGTAAATAAGTAAAAATAATAATAAAGGTTTACTTACCTATTTGATTCTGTTTCTGTGTTGGCAAAATATATCAGACATTTATTTTGTTTATTATGTTATTTTGTTTATTATGTTTATGTATCATGTTTATTATTAGCCAGAGCTCCAAAATGTGGGTGTTGGGTAGCTATAATGTGCTTCAATGCCATTAATAACTAACTGGCAATATCTCATCAACTGACATTCAAGAAATGACACAATCAGGGAATGACTCAGTCAAAGTTACCCTTCTGTCTGGCTGAATGTGAGTCACAATGCCCAGCGCAGGTGTATGTTGTCAAAGGGTTTAATGGTGTGGCAAGAGATGCAAACAGTGCAACAGAGGAGTGTATTCTCCAGAGTGTGAAGTGGAAACTCATACTAAGACTCATCTGGGTGTAAGTAATAGATCCAGCTGCATAGTCAGATGTTCATAAACAATACAAAGACCAACATGCTTCATGTTGGAAAAAAAACAAGCAAAGTTCTGCTTGGATGAGGCTGACCTCAGTCATAAAAAGTTAGCTAATTGGAACTTCTTCAGCCCTTAGGAATAGGCAGCATGTCGTCATCTTTCTTTGAAGACTGATTCAGACTGGAGTATTTATCATAAAATGTATCATTTTATTTGTCCTTCAGACAGGACTCAGGAAGGATGATATGAAGCAAAGTTATTTTTATTGGTGTTTTCAAAAATGTATCCTCTTTTTTGGACTTTTTTGGATTTGGCAATACTACTGCTAGTTAACAAAAATATAGTGTGAATCCCGCTTGCTTTTTATCTATTAGCATAACATATGGAGTGTCACATATTGTTTTGATAAGATTAGTCGGCCTCTCAGATGTACTCGACCGCCATGGGAACCAGCCAAGCAATTAAAGCGGTAATGTTTGTCCAACGTCCATCAAGGTTTTTCTTTACTTACAATGCAATGATCTTGTTAGTTCAGTACATTTTGTTGTGAAACTGAATCTTCCTACAGTATCTCTGCAAAGACAATAAAGTTAGCAATAACTTTCAATCACAAGTAAACAATGACAGATGCTAAAAAAATTGGCCAGAACCCGTTGTTCCAGTGATTACTCACACTTCTCACTATAAGACTAATTACCTACTCATAAATACAGTGTCATTCTCACCTAATTGTTTGTGCTTGATCATCATAATAATTTGTTTTATAGTACAGCGTCCCTTCAGGAAATTAGAAAAGCATGGTAATAAAGAGAAACATTTTGAGTATGAAAACATTTACTTAGCATTGTCAGTGTGAGCACAGACTGATAAAGATGGAAATACTGAGATTATTAGTGTGTTTGAACTTTATGGCTCAAAATCTTAATAGTGCTGATCCTTTTTCTAAACCTAGGATAGTTATTTTACAATATATTTAGAAAACAACTGTGATATTAATTTGTGGGATAATATAACATGGAAGACTTTTGTCATAATTCCTGCATTAAAAAAAATAGAGCATGTGTTTTACAACAGTGAGTACAACACTGTTTTGTACTCATCTAAATGTCTTTTCGGAAAAACAAGTAGGATTTTAGCCTTTTAGCATTTCTTACATATCTGCAAGAATATCATCGTATTTTTATGCTGTAGTAAAGTGAAAATCTTTAATGACGTTGTAGAGAGCGATTTACAGCGTTTTCTACAGTAATGAGTAAAAGTTAAATGAGTGGATCTCTGAGCTGAAGTGAGTGAGTGGAGGCGGGGATAATTTGCATATTCATGTATCCATGTATACAAAATGTAGCAAGGGTGTAGTTTCATTCAAGCTATTTTAAGGCATGAAGAATGTTTTTCACATGAAAATATTTTGAAATATGTTATTTTGGTGATGAGTTTTAAAGCTACACTGTGTAACTTTTTTAGTTTATTCTTAGCTAAAAACACTTAGTTCTTTCAAAAATATGTGTGCTCATTAATATATATTTACTTCTTTCAAGTAATAAAGTATTCTCGTAAGTTTATAATATGCCATTGAAAATACATACGGGTGAGGGGTTCGAATGATGGTCGCCATGTTGCCCCTCCATCTTGAAAGTACATTAGCCAAAGAGGGACATAGCCATAAATTCAAGCTTTGCTTTTCGCATTTTAACACTCGATGGCAGTCATGAACGAGGTCAAACTGGAAACCATGTTTATCTTGGACTAAATCGGCCACCGTAGGAGTTCAAATGAAATCAGAATTGAGAGGAACAGAAACTATTCACAGGATTGTCATATACCTTTACACCGCTAGATGGAAAATATCACACAGAGTAGCTTTAAGGGATAATATTATTGACAACTTTAACAGGAACATAAAATGTTTTATTTCATACGAAAAACTAAGGTTAATAAATGCTGTAAATATATGTTGCTCATTGTTAGTTCATGTTAGTTAATGCGTTACAAATGAGATCTTACTTTAACGTGTTACCAAATTACATTTAGTTTTGAAATTAAAGACCTTTTAGCAGACACATTAAATGGAAGATGTTTCCACAGGTGGTATAAACAGACTCTGGTTTAAAATGACTTTTCCATCAATTACTTGCCCTCACATTTCGCAAACGTATGATTTCTTTTTTTTTTATTTTATGCAAAATCATTAAATGAACTTCTTTTTTTGTTGGCCACCCATGCCAACACAGGGAGAACATGCAAATTCTACAGAGAAATGCCTCCTGGCTCAGCTAGGACTAATTACATTATAAATTAATAAATATTATTCCAGTGTACTGAACAAATGCAATTTAAAGGTTGAGTTATCAATCACATTTAAATGATGTAGTTTTCTGAGGTGGTAAGTAAGTTGTGTCATGTGTCTTTCTACTTTGTACTTTGTTCTACTTTGATCAGAACCATTCATGATCAGTCTCACATTTTGAATCCATAACTTTTTTGCCATTTATGGATACTTTTATAATAAATATATTCAGAATCTTAAATCATCATTAATATTAACTTGTATTGGCCATCTACAAACTATTTCTTACCTCTAAAAACTGATTCTGTCAAAACACAAGACACATATTACCTCACTGGCATCTCTTTAAAAAGTGCAAGCACTAATGCAAAGTGATAATTAGATAGTGCTTATCACATTCAACGTCATAAAAATAAATCATTCTGCCTTTTTCATTCACACTTTAAAACATGTGTAAATGTTAAAATGGCATGGGTGAGAGACAGGAGAAGTTCGGGGTTATACTCCCTCTGCCATCTTACTACAGCTTAGTTCTTATGTGGGTTATCATAAAGAAAGGTGTGAGGCAGGGGAAGGTTAGCACCTCTAAATTCTCAGCATTAATCAGCCATCATCTGCTTCCACACATCTGAGTTTTATGGCATGCTGTGTCCCTTGTGAGTCACTGGCCCATTTGTTTCAGACTGCAGAGAAAAAATAAAATAATCGAATGCGTGTTCACTGGAGTCACACCATTAGGGTTTCAGGATGTCAGGCTATTGGGAAAAGAGGTGTCACTGGTGGTAATGGATTGCATTTTCACCTTCAACCCTTTGCAAGTTCACCCTGCGTCCTCACCCTCTCCCTCCCACCCGGAAACCGTGAAGGAAACACCCCTGCTCCCACAGGGAACCTCATTGATTTCCATGAAAGAATGAAAAACAACATGAGGAGAACCTGATCAAAGTCTTCTTTAATGATGTACTTGTATGATGTTTAAGCAATCAAGGCAAGTATGCCATTCCATTGACATGACAGTATACAGGAAAATACAAGCCATAAAAGTGAAAGAATGAACAGAAAAATGTGTTTTTAGCATTAGGGTATTTTGAGTCAATTTAACATAATTTCATAACCGACAAGTATTGGCAATTTACCATATTGTGTGAGTTAACTCACAATATTTGATTTTGATCCTGGCCTTCAAGCATTTAACAAACATATGAATGGATCATCATGCAAAGTGACGCTGTATTGCTTATAAATGATTATTAAATCGTTAGTACCAGAAGCATCATATGAACCCATTCAAAATATATTGACTATTTATTTATTTATTATTTATATTAAAAAAAAAAAAAGATTTCTATGTGACATTGTTTTGAACATTAAGGAATAAAGAGAAATAAAATGAAGCTTTCAGTTCAACTAATAATCATGTGAAATCCTTTAGGAAGCCAAATGTGACAGCAGCTTTAGCAGCATGCGAGGTGAGCGTTGTCCATGGTGCTGAAGCCGAGCTGAACGCCGCAGTTCAAAGAAATTTGACTGTGCAAAATGTTAGAACGGGTTGGCAAGTGAGAATGACTTTTCCATAGGCTCTCCTTTATTCACAACACGCGCCAAATTTGCAGACATCGGCAACGTCGCAGCTGTTTGTTGGACTTGAATGGAACGCAATAAGTGATTACGCGACACCCCTCCAGCCCTCCCATCCGCGCGATATAAAAACAACATCTGACTCCCCCAGTCGTAGTAGATGTACGCGCATTGAGAGGGAGAAGGAGACACCGACAACGTTCAGAAATGTCCAGTTTAAGTGTAACCAGTTTTTGTCACTGTGGATTCCTCACGTACCTTGTGCTGTTCTCTTTTTACATTCCAATAACGTCCTCAGTGAGTCTGGACTTGAATGAACTAAGAAACAAAGTTGCAAAGATCAAAGTTAACCCGAGAGGAAATTTATGGGCAACAGGTGAGATGCATACATGACTTATTATTGTGCTACATGTAACGTGACATACCGAACAGAAATGTGATTTGACACTTTAAGGTCATTTTATGGGGAAGAAAAGTGTCGCGGACAGCGAACGCTTGCCGAACAGGGACGGCTCCACGATGAAAGCCATCGATGCTGCCCTGAACCCCCAGCAGGTCGAGCCCGCGGACCTCTACCAGGAGATGCTGAGGATCGCGCTTCAAACACACCTCGACTCGAAGGAGATCCACCCTAAAGTCCCGGTAAGGACCTAGACTGGATTTTCTGTCGCTTTGAAATGGCTACACTCTTGTCTGAAATGATTCTGAAAGAAAAAAATATGAGAGAAAATGTTCTTCTGTTGTAAAAACTTTTCATGAATAATGTAATTTAAGTTTGCTTGCACAATTCTGCATGATAACCACAGATCAATAATTGATTCATATGAACTGTTTCTGGTTGTTTTAGGAGACTGCAATATTAATGAAGATATTAGAAAGCTACATCCAAGACTATAAAAAATGATGATGACTTCCATTGCCTGAAATCTTCAAGGGTTTAATGCACATGGAATTTGTTATTGCTTTTTCATCATCTGGCCTATATTAACCACCTCCATGTCACAAGAAATGCAACAGGTTATACTTGTATATTTATATTTTAGAGGATGTCCATAATTGTATTTTTTTTCAATAATTTGTATTAAATAAAGACTAAATTCGTGAAGTCAGTTGCTCCTCCATGCAACTACAATGTTAAAAGTGTCATAATTTTTATCTTAACTTCTATTCAGTGGAAGTTCAGTGAATGTGTTAAACAGATGGGTTTATGATTCTTGGTTATTGTTGGTGCTTTCATTGATTAATGAGATGTAATTGTAGAAAGTGTTATTTGGACTAACAAATTGTGTTTTATGAAAACTAAAAAACTTACACACTATATAGTGAATAAGGAAATTTGAGGCATGAGTGAGGAAAACAAAACAATATAAATTAAAAAGAGATCAACCAAAGCACAACAGTATAATCTCTGTTGAGAGTAGGGCTGGGCAATATGGCCAACAAAATGATCACAATAAAATGTTCATACCAGCCTATATTGATAATTGTCACGAGAATTGTAAACTCTTTATTTCTTTCAAGTTTAAAGGCAGATTTTAGCTCCCGAGTTAAAGTAAACAGGCAGTTAATTGTGGTTTAAAACAACTTTTTATTGCCCGAACAAGACAAACACTTGCCAAAAAGATGAACTTTTCACCAGGTAGAATATATATAGGCTTATATAAATATAGATACAAAAATCTACATCAACACATGCATTAGTTACCTTGAGTAAAATCAATTTTTAGTCTTTTTTCCTTAATGGATTTCCTTAAAATTTTAATTTTATTTCTACATGTTCTAACGGGTGATATTGTTTCAAATAAAAAAAAAAAAGGTTTGTGCTGACTTTGTTGACACGTATCTTCAGCAGTTTGCATTGCAGGCTGCAATATTAATAATATGTGAATTGTCTCTTTGTACCTTGAGTTGACAGCTTTAGCTGGGATATAGATGTAAATTTAGGTTCATTAATAAAAAATATAACATCTGTAAAAATTGTAACCTCATTTTTATAGGGTAAAAATGATATATTATGACTGTTTAAGTTAGGCTTTTATTAAAATTAATCATTGGTCATCCAAATTATACATTTAAAACATGGTGATAATAGGTAAAACCAGGCATAGAAATGTAACTAGGGATTTGTTATTATTTGGTGTGGTATTTGTTATTAAAAAAAACGGTAGCCTATACATTTAATATAAATACAAATGCCATAGCTTAATAACAAAATATACAAAAATACAACATTATATTACTCATTTAATACATGATAATATAATAAAACATTATGAATATACCACATTCCTGCAACTAGCCTATACCATGTTAGTTACACTAAATCCATGGTAATGACTGTGATTTTTTTACATTGAAAAGTAACTGAATTCTTCATGACACAACGTTTCTCGTTATTGTCAGTGCTGGTGAGAATTTCAGCACTGTTTCAGCTTTAAACTGCTTATTTGTGTTTTATTAGGATTTATAGGAATTAATGGTTTTATTGCCCATCCCAAGTTTCGAGCATATGTTTACATTTTTTACAAACATCACACATCAGTAGACAAGTGGAAATTAAAGACAAACCTCAGCAATACATTTAACAAAACACAGATGAATGATTTTCCATTTTTCACACATTTCAATATTTAACAGACAGTTACATTGACAAACCATCAAAATCCAAATTTCAAAGCATTACAATATTAATCACACTGTAAAAATTATTTAGAAAAAAAGTTGCCTGGTTGCTCCTGAAAAGTTTTGAAACAGTATAACTGAAACTGAAATTTACATTGCATTTCTATTTAAACTGCTCTGTGACTTTTGAATTGATTGTGAATGCTGTATAAGAATTAAGCCTTGATGAATTTTATGCTTTTTACAACATATTTTGTCTAGCTATTGTCTTCTGTTTTTAAAGAATTGGCCTACACATAATTTTACACTTCACACATAGCATTCAAAAGGTTTCTTTGACTAACGACTACATAACTTTCATAGGCCTACTTGCAACAAAAACAACAACAACAACAACACTATCGTTAGGCTATCACAACCAATTGTCGAGATGGATGTGCAAGTCTCCTTAGTGGTTCTTACTGTTCAGTAATTCATTTTTAATATAGTTTTAATGTTGATCACATGCGACTTAACGGACACGGGTTAGCGCATTTTCCTAAACAGAAGAAAGAGTTAATGATGTCTAAAAAATACGACATTGGACTGCCTGTCGCTCAGACAACAAATAGCGCGGTTCGCTTTATTGAGGTCAGTGGGACACGTGACTGCCGCTGTCCAGTTGGATGCTCTGTTGACTAGCGGAGCCTGACAATCGCACGATATGCATCTGCTATTAACGTAAATATCTCTCCCTGGATTGAACTATTTACTCTATCATCAGCGTGATCATGGGACAATGTGGTGTTATTTCCTCGAAGACGGTTTTAGTCTTCCTAAATCTGATTTTTTGGGTAAGTGCTATGCTAACGTTACAGTATAATAGCTGGAATGCAGTGGTTAGCGGACACTATGGCATAGCTCTGCAGGAATACACACGAGCTACAGCGAACGAGCTGTTGACATAAATCTGTTATGATTTTTGACTCAAGGCATCATTAAAAGGATCCAAGCGCTAAATTGCACTCGGTGAATTTCAATAATTCAGCCTATTTGTCCTATCATGTCTGTATATTCAATCTATCCGTATTCCATAATATAATAGGCCTGCAAGATCCGCTAGATGTGATGTCTGTAATTGCAAGGGAAATCAATACTATATGAATATTCTAAGTAACTTATAGGACTTTTGTATTTGTTTATAAATTCTGAAAATTGTAAAGCATTTCTTTGTCTTAAACATCTTTGAAATTATCAGTCATCAGTCTCAATTATTATTATTTTTTATCTTAAGCCAGTATAATGAAACTTGAAGTAGCTACATGATTGTAACATAAGGTAGAATTTGTAGCCTGATATTATAATATACAAATATGGTGACTTGTAATGATTAGCAGTAAAATAAGTTAACTTAAAATATTATAATAATTGTGCAGGCTAGAAGTAATTGTGACATAATTTTACTAGAACTCCATTTAAGTTCTCTGTTTAAATGGTTAACAACATCAGTGAAATACAACAGTAGCTATTTTAAACGGGTGGTTCTGTGTTTTTTTAAGTTTTTTTTTTTTAAGACTTGTTTGTGTTTATGGGGCGCAATATAACATGTCTTAATACTTTTTTTTTTTAAACACCACATTTTTCTTATATTTTACCTTTATTCCACACTGCTGTCTCCACTGTCCTTTGAACGGCTCATTTGCTTCCTGCTTCTATGAAGCCCATCCCGCCGAAAAACGCAATGGTCTTAGATTGGTTAGATGGCCAAATGTAGTTTTATGTATTTTTACAATGTTTAAATCTCTCAGAAAAGGCTATTATAAAAGTTGACTGCGTGCGATTTCAGAACCACTAACGCTATTTCTGTTGCACCCTTCCCAGGCTGCCGCAGGTATACTGTGCTACATTGGGGCCTATGTTTTTATCACATATGATGATTATGATCATTTTTTTGAGGATATCTACACCTTCATCCCTGCCATGGTGATAATTGCTGTGGGCACGCTTCTTTTTGTCATTGGTTTCATTGGCTGCTGTGCCACCATTCGAGAAAGCCGCTGTGGCTTGGTCACGGTAAAGTCGGACACCCCTCACTTACACATATATACAATAGCTTTGTTTTCAGAATCTTCTCTGATTGTTCTGATTTTCCTGCAGTTCTCAGCAGTGCTGCTACTGGTCTTCGCTACAGAGGTGGTTGTAGTGGTGCTAGGGTATATTTACAGAGCCAAGGTTGGAAATAATAAAATGACATGAATGTGTGCATGTAGGCAGTTTGAAGGTGACATTGTTAAAACATTGAAACATGTTTCTTCTTCTCCAAAAGGTTGAGGCTGTAGTGAATCACTCTATTCAGAAAGTTTATAATGAATATAAAGGCACCAACACAGACGCTCCCAGCAGGGCCATTGACTATGTGCAACGACAAGTAACACCATCAGTTCCTTTACCTCTCATTTTTCATAACCCCCCCCCCCCCCCCCAATTCTCTCCAAAACTCTCTTCTTATAATCTTTCACTTTTAGCTCCACTGTTGTGGCATTCATAACTACTCGGATTGGATGAACACTCACTGGTTTATTGAGTCCAAAAATAATAGCGTTCCAGTGAGCTGCTGCAAACCCACCATCAGTAATTGCACTGGGACGTTAATGCGACCAGGAGACCTTTACCCAGAGGTAACACCCTCACACACCTTCTCCTGAAGTCCAAAAGTATTAAATGACTAATTTAGTCTACTTCTTGTTACAGGGCTGTGAAGTTCTTGTAGTAAAGAAACTTAAGGACATTATGCTGTACGTCATACTGGCTGCATTAACATTCGCTGCCATACAGGTAATTTGCAGTTGAGGCTATAGCTGTAAGAACAGGGAGTGTAAAATAATGGAAACACCACATGGAAAAAGTAATCTGGCTTATCAGGTTACAAATAAATAAATACATGGACATTACAAACTGATTTCAAATGATTGTATAATCTCCACGTTTCAAAAGATGGTGTCATTTGTGTTAGTCAGTCATGTGAATGAGGTGTGAGGTGTGATTCTAGACATGAAAGTAGAGCAAATTATAACAGAGATAAGAACAGAACCTACCTTCAACATTTAAAATAGTCTATCCTCGGGAGATCCATTTGACAGTTAACATTTAGGGGTGAGCAGGGCACAACCTAACGCGGGGTTAGTTGTAACACACATGGTTTGAAACTTTCCACACATGCCAGCATGACCAAACTTAGTGTATTTACTAGTTGCCATATCAACGCTATACAGAGAAAAAATTACACCAAAATTCTTTGGAAGATAACAATGAACATATATTTAACCATAGCAAAAGTACATTCCCTACTTGTAAATTTTTCATCTCTGTTTTTTGTGTTTATTTAAAATGACACAAATCTGATATTATTTTAATCTTATATCTATTTAAACGTTGAGATAGTTCTTTAATGCTGACCTAACCAGCAGAAGACACGATTATAATTTTGCTATTCTATTCTATACTTTTATGAATTTTATTTAAGCTACTCTGTGTGATATTTTCCCTCATCTAGCGGTGAAAAGGTATATGACCATCCAGTGAATATTAGTTTCTGTTCCTCTCAATTCTGATTTAGTTTTAATTCCTACGGTGGCCAATTTAGTCCAAGATTAACATGGCAACCCCCCTCTTCACATTCGACACGGTGCCATCGAGTGTTAAAACGCGAAAGGCGAAGCTTGAATTTATGGCTATGTCCCTCTTTGGCTAATGTACTTTCAAGATGGATGGGCAACATGGCGACCAGCATTCTAGACCCCCTCACCCGTATGTATTTTCAATGGCATATTATAAACTTACGAGAATACTTCATTAATTGAAAGAAGTAAATATACATTAATGAGCACATATATTTAGCTTTAAGAAACCATGTGAAAAGGTGAATAAAGACGAAGAGTCAATGTTCAGAAGATTATGTTCAAATTTTAATTATGTTTTGAACTATGCTGTATAGCTGTGTGTTTGTTGTCAATTAAAACAAATTATTTGAAAAAGTATTGTATTTTATTGACAAAATAATTTAGTTTGTACATTTTTGATTTTTTGATTGTATCAGATAACGTTTTAAGCTGTCATGTTACAATGTACCCCACCTATGGGGCATGTTGTCACATTTCACTTCCATTCATTTGGGTAAAATTAAGAAAAAATATACACTGGAATAATGAAACAAAACCAAATATTTGTACTAGACATGTGTGAAATTAATGCGAGGAAAAATAAATACTCTAAACCCCAGTGAATTTACACGTACTGAGAAAGTCAATAAGCATTAGGTTGTGCCCGCTCTCCCCCTAGAACATACATTTATTCTTTTTTTTTCTGTGGTGGAAACAAGCTTCCATGCAGTATTCATGAGAGCTATGTAATAGTCTGTTATAAAAAATATGTTCGTTTAGAGTTCATTGCAGCTATTCTCTTTTTGGTAGTTCTTTGATCAAAACATTGTTGAACATGTATGCATTCTTTTATGAACTATATTGACTTCTTTACAGAGAATACAGAATATTTGAAATACCTCCTCATAATCTTTTCTGTCATTACCCTAAATGTAAATGTATGTCTTGACCATAGTTTCCTGTTCTCTGTACAGATGCTTGGGCTGCTGTGTGCATGTGTGGTCCTTTGCCGCAGAGATCATGACCCTGCCTATGAACTGCTTGTCAGCACGGGTATAGATGCCTGAGTACTGTATGGCATCATGGGAATGGCTGGTCCTCCCAGCCAGTGTACTGTACACATTAAGACTAAATCAGGCTACCCCTTTTCTACACTAGTATTAAATCAATACCTTTGTTTGATGACAAAAAAGAAGCTTTGACAGCTTCAATAGCCTCACACTGGTTTGATGGTGAAGATAATGTTCCTAAAATTAGGGAGTATTGGGTTGTTCATTTATTTACAGCACTACTGATATTTGCCAGAGTCTGATGAGCAGAAAATCATAATTCAGTTGTTTATTATATTGTAAATATTTTACACTAATTGATTCCATGTGTCATGGTAATGTGATATTATGTTTTATTGCAAGTGTTTGTTATAGGCCAAAGAAGCTCTAGACTGAAGTCACTGGTTGACATAGTTCATTATTTACAGTATGTGTTGTAGAAGTAGAAGTAATCCCTTGTAGGTATAATGAAGAAGAAAGATGGTTATGATATTGTGTGTTCATTTTAATTTTTTTATTTTCCTTTAATTCAGAGTTTGCATTCCTACAGCATGCATTTACCTTTAAAGAAAAATGCATCAAGCAGCAGTATTAAACTTCCAATTAATAACAAGATTGCATAAGATAAAGTGCAAATTACACTTGGCAGTAAAACAATCATAAGTCTTTTTCTTGAAACTTTTATGCAATGCTTGTGACTAGGAAACAATTATTCGCTTGGCTAAAACCTGCATTGGCACAACTGAATATTGAACAATGATGCCATTTAGAGTATATTATTTCTAACAAAATGGAAAAAAAAGAGAAATGATTATGTACACAAAAACATACATGATTGTTTTGTGAAGAAAAACTTGCAAATAAGCCTTTAAGGACATTTGTCCTTTGTAAGAGTGACATAGTGTCCCTCTTACAAAGGGTCACTGACATTAAAGGTCATTCAGTGCTTACAATGTTCACTATAGGATGAAGTTGCTCATGGGTTATCAGCATATGACATATATTTACAATATTTGACAAATAAATTATATTAATTTCTCCCAGCAGACATATAAAAATGTATATTGCAAAGCACCGTAATGTATGTTGATCTGGGTTTAAAAAAATAAATCACTGAACTTAAAATTGATTGCTTTTTTTTATACATTATATTGCTTATTAAAATAAAATTCAAAAATGTGAAAGAAAATGCAGTCTAAAATGTGATTTTTATCTTGCACATGGACATGGTTCTTCTAAAAACCAATTGACAAAACAAACTCAGGCTGTGTAAACACTTGTATGACTCTTGAATTTTTCAATTAAACAGTTAATTGAAATGACTTTGATTAGTGTATTCATATAAAATATAAATACACTTTGCACGACAGCACTGATAGCAGTGATCAAAATGTCGCAGTGGATGGGAATAATAAAAACAACTTTGGTTTCCTGTGTGTAAGGTGTGCACAAAATGTTAAAACAATACATCTCAAGATCATCTAAAAAAATCAGATATTGAACTAGTATATTGTTCTTTACAAAGAGTTAATAAAAGTACAGCAAATCTATGACAAATACAAACTCACTGAAGTTTGAAAACAGGTGTTTCAAAGTATCATCAGGTGTTTTCCAAATGAAAAATGTTATAAACATAATATATATGAGACATACAGAATGTAAATATAGGAGCATAAACATTACTTCATAAATTGTAGACATTATTGAGCTCACTTTGTTTTGAAGTAAAATAAAGGGCTACTTTATTGTATCATTTATTTTTTCTTCAATTGTTTTTATCTGGTGCTCTTCTCTTCACCTCTGGAAAAAACAACAACATTATTTTAATATATTCTACTACATTATATGTTATATATACATATATATACATTATATTATACATGTATTACATTATATGTAATATGTCTACCAAATGGAAAAATGTGTGTGCCTTCGAATATACTTTTTAATTTTATGTACAACATTTGTTTTAGATTAAACAAATGGACAATGAAAAAATTGCCTTCGTAAATATGGGCAATGTATTGACTTAAACACAAATATATCCGTTGATTCTTACCATTTAATAACAGACAAAGTTAAGTTTCTCTGAACAGTCTCTGTTCTCCCAACTTTCAGCTTTCAGGTTTCGAGATCCACAGTAAAGGGCATTGGCAGGGCATTTTGGAAGCTGGAACAAATTTCCCAGAGATTCCCCACTCACCCAGAACCAGGAACCTGACAGGAAGCGCAAACCTGTCCACACACTTGGGGTTTGAATGACTGGAGTCTTGTTTTGGACTTGAAGGAGATGTAGACTGGTCGGCAGACAGGCCAAGTCAGAGTGTTTAGTCCTGCAGTGTTCTAATGCTTCCTCCCAGCTCTTCTTCTCGGTAACCACAATTAGTTCAGGCACCCACTTGTAACAAAAAAAAGGCTTCTTTTCATTACATAAGCCGTCCCTCAATAGACCAGATGTAGTTTTGGCACAAAATTCAGTGTCTGGGGATTTTGGATAACTTTGCCATTTAATAAAACTCTCTTTGCTTCCATCACTCCACACCCATTGTCCGTTAGCAGAGGGCTTACTTAGACCAACCCAGCTCTCTGTAGTGCCCCCCTGAGCAACTGAATCGTTTTTGAACCTGGTAAGTTCCTCTTCGCTGTCTATGGTGGACAGGTCGACATAATTATCTCGGCAAAACTTTTGAGCGTCGCTCCAGGTCATAAGGGTACTGTTATAAATGTGTTTCCTGAACAAACTCAAAGTCAGCTCACAATGAGCTGAGAGGAAAAGAGCAACCCAGACGATCTTCATCTCTTCTGTGGAAAGCCAGTCAGTAAATACAGTCGTAAGACTTAGTAAATGTATTTATATATATACATAAATGCAAATTTCCAATTTGATAGTCAACAATGTATGCAAATATTCTCTTGGTCAAATGTCACAATACTTAGAACTAAATATATAATTTTGTTTGACTGCACTGTAAAAAAAAAAAAAGGCACACTTTTGCAGTACAATTGACTTGGATGTTTAAGTTATTTCAACTTAAATGATGTTAAACTGACTTTAAAAAAAAATAGTTACATCTTGTATAACTAATAAAAACAAGTTTAACATTGCTTAACTTATTTTGATGAGTTAAAACAATGTAAAAACATATGTTTTCATAATTTATTGAACATATAATTTTTTACAGTGTGGGGGACCTTTTTTACTGTATACTGAAAGGCCTAATATGTAGTCTAATATATATATATATATATATATATATATATATATATATATATATATATATATATATATATATATATATATATATATATATATATATATATATATATATATATATATATATATATATAGTGGTTATATCACATAATACAAATGTAATATTTTTGAAAAGTTTTATATTTCAGAATCCTTATTTTCTTTTGAACAATCCATTTTCAATATTTGATCCAATCAGATAGCTGAGATCTATGATGTCTTTATTACCTATCTGGGGCATAAAACTATAGAGTAGCAATGGAGGTACAGAAAACTCTCATATTTCATTAACAAGATCATGTGTTCCAAAGATGAACGAAAGGATTACGGAACAGGTTTGGAACCACGAGTATTAATGACAGAATTTTAATTTTCAGCTGAATTAACCCTTTAAATTTCTTATTTAGGGACACAGTGAAGGCTGAGCTGATACAAGTAAGCTTATATGCTAGTCAAATGCAAACACTATTTTTTAATGAAAAAAACAAACAAACAAAACAAAACAAAAAACCCACATGGAATACAACATACCTTATGCAAAATGCATGGAAAAGAACAAGCACAATGGAAAATGCCTGACCTCATCTTCTGGCTCTTTAAACGGGTAGTTCCATGGTTTTTTTTCTAGGCTTGGTTGTGTTTATGGGGTGCAGTATAAAATGTCTTAATACTTTTTTTTTGAAAAACACCGTATTTGTCTTATATTTTACCTTTATTTTACACCACTGTCTCCACTGTCCTTTAAACGGCTCGTTTGCTTCCTGCTTCTATGAAGCCCATCCCTCCGAAAAACGCAATGGTCTTAGATTGGTTAGATTGCCAAATGTAGTTTCATGAAACGCCACATCCCTTACCATTACGGGCAAAAGTTACATCTGGGGCAATGTTTATGTTAATAGCAAGGGTTTATGATGTCACCAACCCAGAAAAGATGCTTATTGTTGTCCAAACTGGACGTTTTTGTAGGTGATAAACTGCCATAACTTTAAAAGACAATATCTCAAGTTTGTATTGAACTTTCTGTAACTTTGCAGATACTGTTTATGCTCAAGCAGCAACATTACACACTAACTAAAGTTAAAAAAGTGAAATTGCAAGCAACCACCCCTTTAATGCAGAAGAAAATAAGGCCTAGTCAACACATGCTCAGGAATTTTCACAGAGTTTCAGAGTTTTTCCCTCTTCCATTTTAAAAGAAAACTGCGTCCACATGAAAACGCAAAAGACGCTATCAAGCGCTGACAGGAGCATACCAAACCAACAGGTGGCAATATAACCCAACCCTAAAGCCATGTTGGCCAATCAGAAGCCAGTTTATTGCCAGTTTTAAAAATCAAGTAGCCATGCAATCTGCATACATTTGTGAAAAAAATGTGTTGCTCTGAAGTGCTCAGTGAATTCAAGCATGGGGCCACCTTTGCAACAGGTCAATTATCTGTCATCAGTATTATTTAGGAACAGCAGCAACTCATCCACAAAGTGGAAGACCGCATAATGTCACAGAGCAGGGTCACCGAGTGCTGAGGCACAGGGTGCTTAAAAGACGTCAAAGATCTGCTAATTTCCTAGCTGTAAAGTTCCAAACTTCCACTGCATTCATATATGCAGAAAAACCATGAGGTGGTAGCTTCATAAAATGGGTTTTCAGGGATGAGCTGTGTGCAACCCTTACATCACCAAAGTACAAGTACGCCATGGCTGAACTCTGTAGTAGAAACATGTTCTGTGGAGTGACGAATCATGCTTCTCTGTTTACCAGTCTGATGGGCAAATCTGGGTTTGACGGATGCAAGGAGAGCAGTACCTGACTGCATTCTGCCAATTACCCCTTACTTCCTGTAAAGGGAAAACTTAAAGGGTTAGAGTCACACTGGAGTCACATGGACCATTTTATAGATGCTTTTATAGATGCTTTCCTGTAGCTCAAACAATAGAGCATGGTGCTAGCAATGCCAAGGTCATGGGTTTGATCCCCAGGGAAAGCAAGAACTGACAAAACATAAAATGTGTGTCTTGAATGTAATGTATAAAAGCCTCTGCCAAATGCATAAATGTAAATGTTTTACATTTCTGGGCCTTGAAAGTGGCAATAATGTTGGAGTCTATTGGGTCTGAAAGCTCTCTGATTTAATCAAAAATATTTTCATTTGTGTTCCGAAGATGAACAAAGGTCTTACGGGTTTGGAACAACATGAGGGTGAGTAATTAATTGTATAATTTTAATTTTGGGGTAAACTAATCGTTTGATACTTTAACATACCAAGACATTTTGGACAATGCTATGGTTCCAACATAAAGCATGGTTATTATTATTATTATTACTTTTATTTGAGACAGGGACAGTGCACAATAAAAACATTAGCCTTGTTTATAACAAGGAGAGATGCATTGCACCGGGTTTTAGCAAATTGCTATTTTCCACCCGTAGTCCCTGGACAGGTAGAAATAGAAACATACAATAAATTAACAGTTACTAAAATAGTTGTGCAAAATGTCAATTACAGAGTTTTAAATACACACATTTCAACATCATTTAAAACAATGTACCCCCTCCCACCACCCTTTCCAAAATAACATGCCCCCCCCCCCCCCCCCCCCCATCACACACACACACTCACTCACAAATGTCTACAAATTTGCTGTGACAACATCCAATTTCTTGTGAGACATGAAAATGTTTTAAAATCCGTACAATTAATTAGCTCTGTTGGAAGTAAATTCCATTGCTTTATGGCAACAAAAGAAAATGAGGATTTGGCAAAAGAAGTCACCTCTAGTAACTGATCGGGTAACTCTTATTTTTTTCTCTGAGTTAAGTTTGATCATTTTTTTCAAAGGAGGAGCAGTTGAATTATAAAGGATTTTAAACAACAAACATACATTTGTGTGCATTATTACATTTTCAAAATTCAAAAAACTATATTTGGTTGTACCAAAGGGCAGGGATCATAATTCCATTACATTTAATGCATAGTGACATGTTTTTCAAAAGTTAGTGAAAGAAAATCTGCAATAAAAAAGGATTTGCATACCCTGTCATTTGATGCAAAGTTTGACTAAGTAAAATGTATTATTGTCTTTAGTTAAATGACTCCATATTAAGACACTGGTACACTGCCACACCCAAAACTTATGTCAGCCTGAACATATAGAATTGAGGGGTTAAGCATTTATGTTAATAAGGTCAGTGATTTTACTGTCAAATATAATGTTTCCATGTTTGCATGTCTTTGCACTCTTGAGTTTTTCATTGTATGTAAAATGTTTAGTAGTATGGAGGACCAAACCTGCACAAATAAATACATAATTAAATACATGATTCAGTACAGTAGGGGTGTTTTAAATTATATTTACACAGTTTAGTTCTAACATCAATATGTCAATATATTATCCAAACCACATCAAAGAAAGAAAGAAAGATTCCTTGTTTGTTGATAAGGTGGGTTTGAGCAGTTATTGCATTTTAAAGTATGTATATATGTACCAACTCTTTTGGGACTATCTCCACTAGTGGTCGCCAACTCACATTTCTCTAGTCTGCTTTTATATTAAAAGTACAGATACGGTATTTGAGCCCGGTCTCACGGAAATGCGTATAAATAGTACGAGTTTTGCAATCTTGTGGATCATGCATAAGGTACGCGATTTTTCGCGTGCATATGATACACACTTTATGGCGTATTATAAGTACGAACCACCCACCCTAACACCCTAAACCTACCCAAGAGCGTATCAAATGCACGCAAAAAACTGAGTAGCATTTGCACGCCAAAACCCATTTTGGCGTATCCATTCCACGAAATTAAACACTCGTACTATTTTTCTCCAGCAGTTGGGTAACACAAAAACTGCCAAAAAAAGTGACCCAATAGGCTCAAAACAATGTTTGCACATCTCTCATCTCACACTTCTGATCATATTAAAAGTATTTCTTCGGGTGAATGTTTTTATGCTTTGTTAAGGCATCAGGGTTTTGCGTGAATGGACTTCAACAAATCACTTTTTTCTTCTCTTTTTTTTTTACATTTAAGCATGTAAAACAGGGCACATATTTTATACAAAATGTATACATATATTACAGTGTATATATATATATATATATATATATATATATATATATATATATATATATATATATATATATCGAACAGGTATATTTAAAAATAAATCATAATTTTAAAAAAAGATAGAATTTCTTATGACTATAAACCATTAGAACTAGATAAAACCTTTATCTAGAATATAATCATTATACAAACAACTGCAAATAACTTTTCAGTTTTTCATAATGTTTTTGATTGGAAAAAAAATCCTAAAGATGCCTTTCAAGACACCTAATATCTTTCACACTGCTAGCTTTTATACGTTTATTCATTCATTCTACATCAACTTGTAGGCTGAACTAATTAGCAGAGATCTTAGTTTATTACTTTGTAATGACTGCTACATTTTATTTGATGGGATTACATTCAGGATGAGCAGCAGCAAGACGTGTACTGTGCTGTGAGATTTTGGTCAAGTACGTTCCGGGGACCAGCCCAGATATTCCATCCCTCCACGCTCTCCACCACCCATCCTCGCCTTGCTCAGTTATTGTGACAACTTGTCCTCTACTGACAGACAGCTCATCATCTTCCTGAAAAGAGCAGGGAAAGGAGTACACAACTCTATCAGTCTGTAAACTTTGTTTATAAAACTTAATCAGGTTTTTTGAATTTCTTATTATTATTTCTTATTATTATTTCTACTTCCTCTAAATCAAGTTTGAATATCAATTCTTGTTCCTGTTTGCTACCTCAATTCAAATTCTGAAATTCAACAAGAACTTCTCAATTCTCAATTCAATTTTGAATCTTGCACAATCCTGGAGTCCACCAAGTTGCATGAAAAAATGTATAGCTCTCAAAAAAAAAAAACTAGCTATACATAAATAAACTGCTACTGTATTCATTTACCTGAGCTTTAAAATCATATGACACCAGGTACTTTTCCTCTGTGACTCCTCCACTTTGTTGAGCAGGTGTGTATGTTACACACAAATTACTGCCAGCTTCAGGGTACCCTGTGATTTAAGGACAGCGATGCTCAGTGCAGATAATTCCAATCGCTCCACATTCAACTACTTGACTTCACCAAAATTCATTGTGATTATTTTTTTTTTAATGTTTATTATTAATTTTATATTTATTATTATTATTATTAAGACTTCAGAGACGGAATACTGACCACTAAAAGAGATCCTTGGAAGCATGACAGACAATCTGTAGAGAGTTCAGATATGAAAGAGATTCACAATCAAGTTTCAAAGAACAAAAATGTCTTAAAGGGTTAGTTCAGCCAAAAATGAAATTGATGTCATTAATGACTCTTGTCTTCTTGTCTTCTCTTCTGCGTTTGTTTTCAATCCTCAAATAAAGATTCAAACGGTTATGAATCAGCGGATTAATTCATGATTCGATCGCGTGTCAAACTGCCAAACTGCTGAAATCACGTGACATTGGCGTTTCAAATCATGAATCAACACACCGATTCATTACCGTTTGAATCTTTATCCTCTTACACTCCAGGGCCATTTTTTGGGATTTTCGCCTGGATTTGGCCTACCCAAATAGAAAAGCTTCCCATACACACATACAGTGGTCTAGGTTCAAAATGTCGGTGTCATTTTACAGCAAACCCTTCGAAGTTACATAAAACATTAAAAGGGATAAACATGTGAGTATATGTTGTCTAAGCTGTAATAACCCCGTCGGTGTCATTTTACAGCAATGTCGGTGTCATTTTACAGCAAACCCTTCGAAGTTACATAAAACATTAAAAGGGATAAACATGTGAGTATATGTTGTCTAAGCTGTAATAACCCCCCAAAAAGTGTAATCCCCCCCCCCCCCCCCCCCCCATAAATTCATTTTTGAAAGTGTGTAACTCAGGCCCTGTGTGCTCTAGGAACCTGCAGACAGTTTGGGCTATTTCCACTAAATTACAGAAAATAGTGGGAAAAAAGAAGTTTGTCTGTGTTATGTCGTATGCAAGAATTATTCAAATGGGGTGAAGGGTGAAGATGACCCCATCTGAAGGGATGTCCCCCTTTCCCCCCCCTTTTTGGACCAAAATGTATTTTTGATGCTTCAAGAGATTCCAATTAACTAACTGATGTCACATATGGACTACTCTGATGATGTTTTTATTCCCTTTCTGGACATGGACAGTAAAGTGTGCATACACTTGGATACGCTCTCTGACTAAATATAAAATATCTTAAACTGTGTTCTGAAGATATACGGAGGTCTTACGGGTGTGGAACAACATTAGGGTCATTAATGACATCAATTTCATTTTTGGGTGAACTAACCCTTTAACTCATTCTTAATTATTCAGACATTCACCTGTTCGTTTCAACATTCCCAACTCCTCCATTAGTGTCCACATCAGGATAACACTGAAACTCAATGGGAGCTGAAGAGAGATGAACGAGTGACTCTCAAATTATGTAGCATTTCTTAACAGCATCACATCATCCTATGTCAACCCTTTAAAAAGTAAGCTGTTGCATTTCTGAGGTATATCATGATGAATGTGTTGAATTTACCTGGGGGGCGACAGCCTGTCTTTTTCATCTTAATAAAAGTGTTGTTGTCAGTGATGATGTCGCATTGCTCTAAAATATTCCTTACTTCCTCATAGGACTGCAAAAGAAAAGAGATGTTACAATTGTAAATGTAAATTGGATTTAGCTAGGCTTTTAATTATAATGATGGACAAAGGTGGACATTTACATCATCATCCGAGACACACTGCATCGAAAGCAGATTGCAATGATCCCATAACACACAGCGCAACATGTTAATACGCTCAGACTCCTGCTGCTGAAACACCTACAAGGTGACACATAAAAACAAAACATATAGTTCCTTTTATACAATGTTGGATGTAACTTCCTATTTCCTTTCGTTAAACTATTTTTGACAATAACTTTTTTTTGACTCATTTAAATCTTCTGTCTTCTACAGAAGTAGAAGTCTGTAGAAATCTGTACTGTCTTCTACAGAGGGATGCTATGACTGCTCATCACATGCCTATGAGATCGTGTTATATCTTATTTAGTCATCACCCTAAAGAAATCACAAAGCTTGACCTGCTTATGTACGTTTTTGTACATGTTCTTTACCTCACATGCACTCCTGTATGTGCTCTCCCAGTCCTGGCAAGTCTTCTCTAGTTGATCAACATTCCATCTGTATTGCTTTTCTAAACCAGATAAGAAAATAATATTAAGTCAGCTCTCCATTATCATTAACATAACAAATAGCCTACTGCTTCACTTACAAAGTGTGGACATTTCAACATATATTTCAAGCACTCATATCTACCCCACTGTTAAAAAGTTTGGGCTCAATAAGATTTTTATTTTGTAATATATTTATATTTTATATAGCATGGATGCATTAAATTGATCAAAAGTGACAGTCCAGACATTTATATACCTGGTTTCCCAGACAGGGCTTAGATTAAGCCAGGATTAGGATTTAGTTAAATTAGCTTTTATAAACGTACCTTAGAAAAAAAACATTGCTGTTGTGCATCTTGAGACAAAACAATGGCACTAACATATCTTAAAATATGCCAGTGCCATTGTTTTGTCTCAAGATGCACAACAGCAATGTTTTTTTCTAAGGTACGTTTATAAAAGCAAGTTGTTTCAGTTAAAAAAAAATAGTTTTTAGTTTCTAATAAATCCTGTTTTTTATACTTTTTTTTCTGATTAAAGAATCCTGAAAAACTTGTCATGGTTTCCACAAAAAATATCAAGCAGTACAACTGTTTTCAAAACTTATAATAACGAGAAATGTTTCTTGAGCACCACCAAATCAGCATATTAGATTGATTTCTGAAGGAAAACACTTCGTCAACAAACATACATAGACATTACATTGCATGTATCGTCCTTCTGCCAACAGGATCATAATAACAGACAAGTTTGTTAGCACAAACCTGCCAGGTTGGCCGCTTGCCTGCATAACCGGACCCTGTTCATCACCTAAAACATAGATTGATTAATAGCTTTATAGTCAATATTTGGACCCGACTTACTTGAACATCAGCGTAACATATATTTTACACACAAACAGCATCTGTAACTTAACTGGTACACAAATGGCAAACACAAAGACTCTATTCTAAAGAAATGAAAGTGTTGCACTGTCTGGGTATTAGAGTTTCTTTCAACACTGAGGTGGAATGATGCCCAGGCAGACTGAAACAGCTTTGCATTGCTTTAATCCTCATTTTGGCCGTACTGTGACCACAAACCTGCCATAGGCCATTTTTCACAACAGTCCAAAATTCCAGAATTAAATGAACAGTTCTCTTTAGGGAGTGTTTGAAAAATATTTAAAATATTGTGTATTTTTAGTGTATAAAAAGTTATATTATATGATAAAAACCTTTTCTGATTGCCGGTGGGTGGAGGTGGTCACATTTGTCTTCTTTCCCACTGCTTGCTCAGCTTCATCAGCCTCCTTACACCTCTGCTCATATAACTTTTTTGACTGAAGGACAGACAGTAAAGAGATTCGGTTAAAAGTAAGTAAAAGTGCAAGATAAGCAAGAACGAGGGAGGTGGTGGGTATGGAGCTCTTTATTTAAGTGCTTCTAAAACGTATCTCACTATCAGTGGTGTTTCTGTGGTTGTACAACACAGGAAGTTCAAGTCTTATTATATCCAGAGACAGCATGCATACCTCATCTGAACCAACCAACCAACCAACCAACCAACCTATTCTTATTTTCTTTCATTCCTCTGTCGTTGTCTGTTTCTATTCTCTTTCACTTTCCTGTCTCTCTCTACAGACATTTCTTGGTGGTAAAAATAAATGTTCATTTTCAAACCCTAAACCAATGCACAAACCCTGCATTTATCTTGTGTGCTGTCTGATCATGTCCAAATACATTCTGCAAATACAGTCACTGCATAGCTAGGCGTTTCTGTTTCTTATTTCAGTTTCTAACACTCTTCCTCTTTTGGCTAATACTGAATTTTGGGTGGACCCTGAATGATGTGTCATTTTATGTCTTGAACAACTAATGACAGTCCTTTCTAAAATAAGAAGCAAGAGGACCTATATATACTTGTTTTAATCTCATTTACTACACTTACCTCTATGGTCTTCTTGTGCAACACCATTTTAGGCTTCTGAAGTTTTTCAATAATCTCTTCAAGCTTATTAGGACAGAAAATAGATATTAGTTTCTATCTTCTATCCGTTGCATTATTAATTCTCCATTTTGTGTTCACTCCATACAAAATAAAATAAATGCTAAGCTTAAAGGAACACTCCACTTTTTTTGAAAATAGGCTTATTTCTCATTAGACCTTTAGCATCTCACTCAAAAATGACCAGAGTTTAGATATGCTTCCTAATTAAAACTTGACTCTTCTGTAGTTACATTGTGTACGGACGGAAAATGTTCTAGGTTGTTATGGCTCAGGGTACTTTGCTGCCGTACCATGGATGCAGCGGCGCAATGATATTACGCAGCGCCTGAAAATAGGCTAACTTCCATAAACATTACCAATTTGACAAACTGCTTGCACAGAGAGTGTGTGCTGGGGACTATTTTCAGGTGCTGCATAATATCATTAAGCCCACTGCACCCATAGTACGGCAGTAAAGTTCCCTGATTATTACACAGGAATGAGAGCATAGTTCCTAGCCAAATCAACCTAGAAAATGTTCGGCCTGTCTTAGTATACAATGAAACTAAAGAAGAGTCAAGTTTTAGATAGGAAAAATATAGAAACCATTTGGTCATTTCTGAGCGAGATGCTAACGGTCTAATCAGATTCAATGATCTATGCTAAAAGTATTACCGCCAGATCCGGAGATCAGCTGAATGGATTCAAAAACAGTAAAACGCAACTGTTCAACTCTACAGAAGTTAAATTTTTTTCCCATTTTCAAAAATTGGAGTGTTCATTTAAATGGCCATTTACTGTGCTCAAAAGGGAAAGTGCCAGTATTCTTCCTCTTGCACACGGATCATATAAATAACCAGTGCTACAAACATGGAAACATCTCTAAATTGATGGGCTGTGTTAATACTGTCTTGGATCATTTGATTTTTTTAATTTATTATTACCTTCTTTCTTTGTTCCTTCTGGTGTTCTCGAAAAAGCTCTATTTTCTGAACTTCCTCCTTTATTCTTTCAGATAGTTGGATATGCAGGTTTCCTGTCTTCTCAATCTCTAGAAAACAATGCAACTCAGGATGAGGACTCTAGCATTAAAGGTATTTTTCTAGTTGCGAGGCAAAACGTAATTGCATCACCTCACCTACCTGCTTTTAACTTGTCAAATGATGCCTTTAATGTCCTGAGTATGAAAAACAGATAAGTACATGGATACTTAGTTGACATACAATTGAACACATTTGTAGCTTAGAAAGTTTTACTTGAATATAAGGTAGTTAATAGGAATAGTTGTATATGGTTAAACAAGTTATTCAGAAGTTGCATTCATTAATCAACATGGCATTTGAATTCAGAGTGTGATCATTTGAATATGTTTGCATGACATTTATAAACCAACTTACCCAATCTCGGTTTGACCTTCTGCCTTCCGAGCGATCGCCACCAGATCTCGTCCATACTTCTCCTCCGCTAGCGCTCTGTGAAGGAGAGCAGAAGTCACACACCAACTCATAGAGACACACAAACATAATTACTTCATTTTCCATACCTCATTTTCAACAGGTCTTCTACATCTTTGCACATGTGTCTGCCATCATGTAACCTCTGCAATATGGCCTCATAACCTGACTGGTCCATAAAGTCTGTACCCTGAAAAGACAACAAATCACGAGTCATTCAGATGTGTAGGCTATATTTCATGAGAACTAATGGCACTATGCTGTGGGGAACTAAAACTAGTAAACTACTAAATATGAAAATGTTCTTGTAAAGGGACTTTGATGAGTGTACTTTAAAATTTTAATTGAACTGCTCTCAAACCGAGACGTTATTCAAATGAAATCCACCCTTTAAAACAAGTGCAGGTTTTATTAGTTTTCAAATGGTTCGGTTAAGAAAACACACACACAAACACACACACACACACAAATATCATTCACTTCAAATATAAATAGAAAACTGTATTTCCCGTAGCCTACATTGTGAGATTTTTTTTTCTTCAGTGTGAAAACAGTGTGTAACTTACCCAAAAGGCATCGCAGAACAGTAAAGCCATCTTGAATGTTTAATCTTCAAAAGTGTCCCCTTAATACACCGACAAGCCCCACTGAGACAGATTACATAAAAGGTGTTGTCAAAGTTGAAGAAACACGACAACAGTCAAATGAAAAGTTTGAAATGAGGAAGAAACTGTGTTGCGTTTTCTACTCGTCAACTTTGATCTCTTGACGTCTTCATGCTCGTAGAAAGAGGAAGAATAATGTTGATGTCACTGTTTTAAACTGTTCAGCGCGCTATTTCTAGAGACGTCGATGAAATTTGCTAAACAATTAGCTTCAAACGAACTGACAAGAGAAGGATAGATGTTTACCATTTTATTTCAACACTGCACAATTGTTGAAAGATTTATGATATGTAGATATTTTTTCACATATATTTAGGACGATTATAACTAAGGGAGAAATTCAAACTTTAGATTAATTTGGTAAAGTAGCAGTAAAAATAATAAGAAGAAAAAAGAATCGCCGTTGTATGCCAACAAAAATCTGTGCTCTCCTTTCTTTTACATTATCAGTTATATAGGCTAATCTTTGACTCTGGGTGCGTCTCAATCAGCTCCCTAGTTCACTAGTCAGGGCACTGATCAGGACATAAGTCAATGGGCTGACTCCCTGATCAGTGCCCTGAAAACTGAACTAGGGAGCTAATTGAGCCGCACCCTCTGACTCCTATTTCTGGGTGATGACTGCCATAACACACTTCAGCCAAAAGAGGGAGACATAACCAAAGCCATATAACCAAAGATAATCTCTGACATAATCCTCCCAATCTGAAAGAGTGCTAGTGGGTTACTTCAGATTCCCCCTGTCTATGATCAGCTAGTTTTGTAAGACTTGACCTGGCTCAGCAATGAGAAATCAATAAAGTGTTTGGGTAAACAAGCAACACACTTTAGGATCAATATACAGTGTGAAAATCTAAACAGCCTATTGCTAAGAGAAGGTCATAAAAACATGCCCTGTGTGAGCACACGTGCACGCACAAGATTGTTTATGCGTTGTTGATGATGATAATGCAAATTGCTTATAGGGTAAAACAATTAGAGGGTGAATCTGTAAATAAATCAACAAATATTCTATAGATCTAATAAGAAACAATTAACTTATGAAATATACAAAATTATAATATATTAAACAAAATTCAAAAATTTCGAAAATGTTTATGTTATGGTCAGGTTTAGGGGATAGGAAATATCATTACCTCAGTATAAAACAGTGTGGGACAGTTTGAGGTAGCCTAGATGCATTACAGTTCCCTTTCGTAGGGTTTACTCACGTTGTCAGTAGCAAATATGAAGCCTATGTCAGCTACTGCCACTTTTTCACTGTTTGGTACGGCTCTGGACGTCTCACTTTTTGGTGCTTTTCCACTGCATGGTATGGCTCAAGTTTTTTGTGCATTTCCACTGGCGGTGCATTAGAACCACCTTGGTTGAGGTTCCAAGCAAGCCATAGTGATACTAAAATGTTGAGTTTAAACACTGTTTTAGCTTGCAAAAACCGGCAGGACCGGCTGTATATTTAAGTCTCTGAAAGTCAATTTCATATGAATTTTTCTCCTTCAGTACGAAAATCATCTCGTCGCTGACTCTGAAGAAGAAGAAGAAGATAGAAGTCTTTCTGCTCACTGTTAAAACAAGCCTCAAGCAACTGCAGCTGACTCTGTGCTTCTCTTCTGTAGCTCACAAAGGCCATAGAAGAGCTGGCCTCTCAGTGGTCAGCTCCAGAAGAGCCCGTCCGCAGCTGCCCCTGAATGTTTCCTGTAGGCGGCGCTCTGCCAGCACCCCCCCCCACCCCCCATTATTAATGGACACATCCATTATTCCTCTTTGTCTGCCCTCACCTCTGTTGATGTTGCAGAGACAAAAGTGGTACACCAAGCTTCCCCCAATGGAAGAGGACATTGCTGTGCATCTATGTCCACCTTTGGCTGGATAGCTAATCATCCCTCTAAGCTGGACGGGACTACATCATCCCTTGTGGATACAGCGTACGCTACAACGCTGTCCTGTAGCTGATCCGTCCTGCATAAAATGGCCTTTCCGTCAGGTCTACCAGGCCAAACTGCTCTGCGCCATGAACGAGTCTGGACTTGGCCTTTGGCTTAATTTAACAGAGATTAAGGACGCCGACAAGACAACTGTCCTTGATTCCCTGTCTCTCCCTTGTGTCTGTTTGGTTCTGCAGTGGATGGCTTTGCTGAATGTTTTACAGTGGCCAGTGAAGTCATAGCAGGCAATGTGCCACTTCCTACCTTAGCGGACCAGTTCTTCTGCTGCTCCTAGTCGCCGTAGTCATCATCGAATGAACAGCACACCAAGCCAGGATCCACGCTGGCTCAACCCCAGCCCAAGACGGAAACCGAAGTGAAGAAGCACTTCTACCCCTAAACACTAATCACTGCCCCTTTACCAGACACCAGGGACCCCACCCTAAGTTAGTGCTGGACCTTGAACAGCAGCCCAAGTGTGGAGGCACTGTGTTTGTTGCCAATACTGCACTGTAAAACCCAACAAGTTACGGTAACTCAAACCATTTGAGGAAACCGATTGCTTCAAACCAATTAAGTTTTAAAACCATTAAGTATGAGTACTGAAAACTCATATATATTGAGTTAAATTAACTCATATTTTAGTGTTGTTTAAGTGTTAAAACTTATATTTTAGTGTTGTGTTGATCAATTATTAAGAGTAAACTGAACTTAAAGATTTTAAGTTGATTTTATTAATTCAGTTTGAATTCAGGTAACAAATCTAACTAAGTCTTAACAACTACATGGTTACTTAAATGGTTTTAGGAAACAGATTGCGGCAAATGGTTTAAGTTCATCAAACTCAAAGTGATTAAGTTACATAAGACTAAGCACAAGCTAACATTGGTACAAAATGAAGACAGAACAGGAGGGTATTTTTAAGTAATTTATTGAAATATAACATTTACATCATAAATACAGTATGCCATATGTTCACAAATATAACTAGACAAAAAATATTAGACTTTTTCACCAAATAAAACAGCACAAACATGTTTAAAAAAGTTATAACATTTAAATAACAAAACATATAAAATAAAAGAAATTATGTAAAAAGGTACGTTTCCTCAAAAAGCAAAAGCACTGTATGATCTTTAATGTACTCTAAGTGTATTGCACTGACCGAAGACTTGGCAGACATCACCACCTCATCTTTAAAGACAATCAAAGCATCCAGTGGGTTTAAAGGTAACGTTCCCTCTTCCTCCTCGACAGTAAGGATGGTGACTGTTGGCTTCTGCACCTGGTCAAGCTCCTTTTTCTATATGCATTGGAAAAAAAGTTTGTATGTCACCACATATAAAAATAACCCTTGTCAGGGCAGACACCATATTTCAATTTTCATAAATAAAAAAAACGTTGTTATAAGGAACGGATTATTGTTGATTTAATTGGGCGTGTGCTTATTTAAAACCCTGTAGTTCAATTTTGTAAAGATGTTAAGTTGTTTGTCAGCAAGGTTTAATTGGGGGAAAAACATTTTCAGGGGTGTATCAGCCGAATGTTCTAGACCTTGAATTGAATGACGAATTGAATTGAATTGAATTCAAGCGATAATGCACACATTGCAAAACATTTGTTTTTCATGTCAGTATGTCATAAATAGAAAGAGGCAACAGTTTACTGTCAAAGATTTGTCGCTCACATCACGCCGCATCCAGTGTAGACAACATAACGGACTATAAGGGGCTCTTTTGTCCTGTCGCGCTGCTCACATCCGGTGTAGACAAGGTGAAACAAGACAGATTTGATTAACAAATTTTAAATGGATAATGGCAAGACATCCTTGGTGTAAATTACGTTCTTCTTTCAGATTAATATAATCAGAGCGGTATTAATAAATGTCCTGGTTAATCCAAGCATTATAATGGCAGTAAATGGCTGTCCAAAATTTGAAGCCAAAAAAGTGCATCTATTCATTATAAAAGTAATCCACATGACTCTGGAGGGTTAATAAAGTACTTCCGAAGTGAATCGATGGGTTTATATAAGAAAAATATCCATATTTAACTCGTTATAAAATAAGAAAATAACTAGTTTCCGGCGCAAGGATGACGTCGGATATAGCGTAAAAAAGCATAACAGCCACGGCGTTGACGGCGGACGCAGCGTAAAAAACATAAATGATGTGACGATGATGTCGGGCGTTGCACAAGCGTTTTGAATCACGAGAGGATATTTTTCTTACACAAACCCATCGATTTAATTCAGAAGGCCTTTATTATTCCCCCGGAGCCGTGTGGAGCACTTTTAAAATGGATGGATGCACTTTTTTGGGCTACAAATTTTGGGCTGCCATTCACTGCCATTATAAAGCTTGGACGAGCCAGGACACGTATTAATATAACTCTGATTGTATTCGTCTGAAAGAAGAATGTCATTTACACCAAGGAGGACTTGAGGGGGGGAGTAAATCAGGGTGAACGATTCCTTTAAGCTTGAGCTGAGATTGGTTTATTATGTGTCAAATAAGCTTTTGCTGTGCTCAATGTATATGCTAATGAAAGCCTAAATTAAACGTTTTGAAGACTAGATTTTCAATGGACAGATTAATAAAATTCTTATGTGTTTGGAACAATATGAGGGTTGGTAATTTATGAATCATGACTGAATTTGTATTGGCAAGTGGACTATACATTTAAGACAACTTGAATGGTCAACTATCAGTCACTGTAACCACACCATGCATTTATGCTGGTGGCAGCTGAAAGGTTAACATGTTGCTAAATAAATGTAATGTAGTTTTGACATGTGTCCTACCTTGTGTCTTGAAAACATCTCCTGACTCTTCCTTTTAAATAGTAACAGACCTGCCAGGATCGTAGTTTTTTTTATGATTCATGACAAGACTTCTTTCAACCACTGCAAATCTAGCATTGCCAATTACCTTACACCTTTACAAACCCAAGGCAACTTCAGGATAACTGCCAGTGAAAATATAACACACGAAATGTTTCTGTTTATATTAGGAAAGCCGACTACAACAACAACTTTCAAGACTTGACCAGTATTCTCCTGAAGCAATACAACATGACTTTGAATGATAGACAGACTGGACTTTGGACTTTAAGCCTTTTAAAAAAATCATATTGCTTCAGAAGACTTACAAGTTGTGCTAAAAGACATTTATGGTCATAATTACGTTTGCAAAAATAGCAATTCATTCAAAAATTAAAATTGAAGAACAAACTTATATTTGTATGAACATTATGTAACTGTTCATAACGTTATCATTTGCATTTTGCACAGTAACGTTACAAAATTCCATTGATTTGTTCAATGTTAATTCTAACTTACTTACTCATAGAATTGTAGCCACGTTGCTGCCATTGCACCTTCGTCTTTGCTCTGAAAAGATTTAAAAGCATGGCAACAATGTGTTAGTGTGAGTTTCAAATGAGAAAACGTCATGAGAAACAAATAACAGTTTAAAATTTTATCTAACGTTAGCAAAACAGGATCTAAAATGCTCCTCAAGTCACTTTGTTCACCCCGGAGCTTCAGCTGCTTTAGTCAAATTAACTAGCATCACATATGATAGAGGAAACTCGAATTCGATTAACAATACATTTAAAACGGTTGTAATATAAGGAATGCGTGAGTTTGCATTAACGTTACCTTTTGCTTTAACGTAAGTTAACGTCACTGTGGCACGAGACGAGAGACATGGAAAGATGGCCAACTGTCTCAAAAGCCAGCGTTTATCTGTCCGACTGTGAGAAAGCACAAACATATATTTTTTAATTCCCCGCTGACAAACTGCAGTGTAAAACAGCATAATTAACTCCAAACGTGTACATTACCGTTGATAACACTGGTGCAATAGCGCATTTGCTCCTAATGTTAGATTGTTTGCTGGCTAACTTTACACACAACATTACTGAGCTGGTTAATCTTCGGATAAACATAAAAGAGGTACGAAAATAACACTGAAAACGTTCAAACATGAGCGAAATATGAATAAATAAGTTTGAAACGCTTACCTTTTGTTTTTCTTGACTGTAGCGCGAGCCGTCCTGCTGTGACTGGACTGAAGGAGGGAAAATGGTGCGGTTTTTGTTACCTCGGAAACTCACTGGGATGATACTTTGACATGACTAAATGTAATGACTTTAAAAGAGCTTAATGTAAGACTGTAGGCTTAATATGAGGTAGATTAATGTATATACTATTGTTTATTTATTTATTTTATCAGCTTTTAGTTATTTAATTGGCCATAGATGTAAAATACTAGATTAAATAAATATCTGTAACTTAAACCATTAAGTTAAAAAGTTTTAGTAACTTATTTAGAATGAGGTTTGCTTACAATAATACATTTTTGAGTTAACATCACACATATTTGTTAAGTTGAATTAACTTTTTTGGTAACATTAAGTAAAATGAACTTATTTCATTTAGTGAATTTTACTGTTAGGTTTTACAGTGTGGATCCGCCCCCCCCAGTGGTATGTTCACCCAGATTCCCTTTCGCTGTTATAGCTAATCAAATGAAAAACAAACACCCTCACATGTGCGGCTACTACAACACTGGTTGAAGACCCACATCCCACCTTGAACCTTGAGGGCTGCCTCATTCTCAGAGTGACACATGTATGGTTATACCAAAACCCTGGTTCCCTGAAATCAGCTGGGGGTAGAACTGGGCTTAGTATCCAGAAGGAAAGTTGTCATGACGGACACCTCTGCATTATGGTTGGTAATGCACATTATGTTGGTTGCGCATTATGAAATGGCAGTCTAGCCATGTTGCACCAATAATGCACTGGCACATCTACTGCCTGGAAATAATTGCAGTACTTCTGGCCTTCAAGGAGTTACAGTCAGAGCTCAGGGGCTCCATGTCCTGGTCTGATCAGACAGCATGACAGTGGTAGCCAATATAAATCCCCAAGGGGGTCTCAGATATCATTTGCTAAACATGAGGGACCTCATTTCCCAGGCGGGAGGGACAGTTTGGTATCCAAAACCCGGGTTGTGAAGCCTCCATTGGCCTCTTGATGGGCACCTTCACGGTTTTCCCGGAATGGCATGAACACAATAGACAATAGGCACCTTCTCTACCAGGTGCCATATACGCCCAATATGGTCTATTTTTTTAGACTGGTGTTCATCCCTGGACATAGACCTTCTATCTTGCAAGATCTTAAGTCAGAGCATGATGATGCATCACTAGTTTTCATTAGTCTAGAATAGTGCACTGCACTGCACACAGCTGGGCAAAATAGTGCCGTTTTATACATCTTAAACCAAGGCAATGCATAGGTTTAAATATGCTTATGTACTCTAACTGTTCAGTACTTGAGAGCCACAGCAAGTTTACAAAATGTAGGCTGGTCAGATTTGTACTAAAAAGTTCACATGTTCGTCACAAAATTACCCCAAACAGCTAAGACTAATCTAAACACGATCTAAACAGGCTATGAAATTGTGAACTTGAAATATAAATCTGAAGACACGCACATATATAGCGCTTTTCTTAGTAGGCTATGTTGTAGTGACTGTTGTAAAGACGATCAAAACAGACTAGCTGACAGCCTGCCATGAACATGAGATATATAACCAATTGGAGGAGAGCCCTTCTAGCCAATCATAGAAGAAGGCGGTACCTTCCCCTACCATCCTGGGAAAAAAAATATTGTGCCGCATTTCAGTAATGCCAGTTTTATTTTTTTATTTTTTCATCCCTTAAATTACAATATACCATAGTAAGAAATGTAATAAAAACTGTGACTGGCATTTAGAAATCTATTTTTGCAGCCGTCATGTTCTAGCAGTGTAAAACCAATCAGTCTATAGATTTTCCCATGCACTGATGACAAGTGCTGGCAAGCAGCTCTTAAATACTGGATAAGAACCAGCTTCTCAAAGCTGCCCAAATTGATGATTTAAAACATGTAAATCATTCACCCTAATGGCAAATATTTCCAACAAACATGCTCCACCCACGGAAATGGTCGGGCACCGCACCTAATAAAAAATGTATAGCAACTTTCAGACACAACTTTCCTTTCAAGTTGATAGTTAATTTAAGGTAAAGTGTCTGACTCTGAAAAAAACAGCAACATTTTGTCACATTTAGCTTCAAACAATGCTTAAAAAACTTTAAATAGTTAAATCTAAATATTAAACGTTACAACTAAATGTTAAATGTTAAATCTAAATGCTAAATCTAAATGTTAAATCTAACATTTAAAAGTGAAACACAAAAAGTGACAGCATGTTGAAACTTTGTCCTACTGCATGTGCACTCGTGAGTCTTGTCTTCTCTCCAAGATTTAATGTTTCCTGAAGCGTGACAATGGTACAGTCTGGGTAGCCTAGAAATCTAGATGCACCCTAGGCAGCAAATCTAATCTGCGGTGAGTGTCATCTAGCAACTCTCAATAGGCTACACTTCTGAGCTGTAAACTCCAAACTGTGGTCGGGGGATCACATCGTGTATAGAGTCGGTGGGCGGGGCTTAACATAATGACGGCCGAGTTGCTTGCATGCTTCTAGTAAACACAGAAACTGGCGAGCAGCGTCTCTGACCGACTCTGGAAGAATTGGAGTAAAGCTTTTCTCTAAGAAAAGAACAAAGAATGGCACTGAAGTCATTCTTAATTCTGTGTTCAGAGTTTTGCCGACCGGATACGGCGAAAGTTTAATCTTCCAACTAAAGTTAGCTCTGCTTCACCTTCCTTGTTCTGGTTGGTTGATAACGTTAACCAATCGCGTGCACGCCGTGCAGAGGAAGCTTGAAAGACAACCGTTTATCCTACCCCTCGGACTGGGCCCTGTCAATGGTGAGTTTCCAGACCAAACATCTTGATGTGGGTCTGGCTTGTCAGGCTACCATAGTTGTTCGAGGCTCGCGGTTTTCCCGCACAATTGGGCTATTTAAAAAAAGGAAAAATCACGGAGCTGCGGATTGCGTTTTTTGGGCTACAATTATAAAGTACATCGGCCGCGGGAAAATATAAAAGAGTCAAAGAAAAATTTAAATGGAACGGTTTATTAGGTATTGATCCCCGGGAACGAATTCACTTGGCAACAATCGATGCACGTGAGTAGACATGTCACTTGAACATTTGACATAACATCACAAATCAAGCATTACGTCACATGAGTTATGCCTTTGGTGGTTGTCGCATCGGTTCGGTTGTCTGTGGATGAACAAGCAGCACTATAAAATGTCAAGTAAATGGAGAAAAAACATCACCACTGTTATGTATTAAGCACTGTTACATTAATACATAGTAATGGGTGGAGTTATGATGTCATGGAAATGACGAGAGGGCTCGAGAAAATGTATGAGTGCAATGTGAGCATTAAAACGAGATGAAGTTATCTTTCCGTTCCTGACTTGATGTGTCTGACTCTTCTTTAGTGTCCTCTGTCTTTATAAAAAGGAAGATACGACAAAGTGGCGACGAGGATGTTTGAAAGAACCTCGTGTTTGAATTGCCGAATATAAGAGTAAAGTGCAGGAAACAGTTGAGCGTGACGCGAGCGCGGTAATTCGAAAAGACGTGATGGCCGGCGTCATAGGAAATATTGGACAATTCGACGAAAATATTGAACAGTGGAGTTCATACACGGAGCGATTTGAATATTTCCTGCAGGCTAATGCAATTGAAAATGAGAAGAAAGTGCCTACGTTCCTCAGTGTGATGGGTGCAAAGACTTTCACTTTGCTACACAGTCTCGTACAGCCTAGGAAACCAGGTGAGAAAACTTATGCTGAGATTGTGGAGGTGTTGACAGCCCATTTTTCACCTAAACCGCTGGTGATAGCGGAAAGATTTCGGTTTCACAAGAGAAATCAGGAAGAGGGAGAAACTGTTACTATGTTTGTGGCTGCACTGAAGAAACTTTCAGAAAACTGTGAATTCGGCGATGTTTTGAATGATACCATCAGGGACAGGCTCGTTTGTGGATTAAAAAGCGAAGCCATTCAAAAAAGGCTGTTAAGTGAAAGTAATCTCACATTGCAGAGAGCCACTGAAATAAGTGTAAGCATGGAACTTGCTGCTAAAGAAGCACAGCACTTCAGTAATGCAGATAAAGTCCTTAAAGTGTCAGCTGATAGGAGCACATTCCAGAATTTCCCTGGCCAAGCACCTAAAAATGCAACATGTTTTAGATGTGGCAAAGTCGGACATCTGGCATCGGAGTGTTGGAGTAAAGAGTTGGTGTGCCGTAGTTGTGGAAAAAAGTCCACATAGAACGCGCTTGCAGAGGAAAACAAAAGTCTGCAAAACAAAAATTCAACAAAACGCCTGGCACATCAAAGAATAAGAAGAATGTGTATACAATGCAGTCAAATTGTAAGTACACAGATGACACTGATTCCTCCTCAGAGGAAATTCCAGTAAAAATTCTAGCCATGGAAGGAGACTCCAAAGGCTATTGGGTGACACCTGTCATTGAGGGAGAGCCGGTGCGTATGGAAATAGACACTGGCGCTGCTGTGTCTATTGTATCAGATGATGTGTACCACAAAACCCTCAAACATGTTTGCTTAAAGTCCTCCAATATAGTGTTGAGAACGTATACGGGGGAGCCTGTGACTATAAGAGGGGTAATTGATGTGGAAGTGGAATTAAATGGTCAGTCAGCAACGCTGCCACTGTATGTGGTAAAAGGGAACTACCCAGCTTTACTTGGACGAGAATGGCTGGAAACAATGAAACTGGACTGGCCGATGGTGCGGATGGTGTCAAAGGGAAACACTGAGCTGAAGGACATTCTAGAAAAATATGCTGATGTTTTCAGGGATGAACTGGGCACGATGAAGGACATTACAGCCAAGCTCGATATCAAGCCTGACAGTAGGGCCAAGTGTTGCAAAGCCCGTTCTGTGCCTTATGCTATCAGATCAAAAGTTGAAGCCGCTCTGGAAGATCTGGTAACCAGTGGAGTCATGATACCTGTGAGTAACAGTGAGTGGGCTACACCTATAGTACCTGTGCTTAAAAAGGATGGTTCCATTCGAATTTGTGGTGATTTTAAAATCACAGTAAATCCGGTACTGTCAGCTGACCAGTATCCACTTCCCCTCATTGATGATCTGTTTGCTGGCTTGGCAGGGGGAAAGCGGTTCAGTAAACTTGATTTGAGTCAAGCCTACCTACAAATGAAAGTCGATGAGAACTCTAAGGAGTTATTGACAATTGTTACACACAAGGGGCTTTTCAGATACCAGCGTCTTCCTTTTGGTATCACCTCGGCCCCTTCGCTATTCCAGAGGGCCATGGACCAGGTTTTAAGTGGCCTGTCAGGGGTGCAGTGCTACTTAGATGACATCCTGGTAACAGGAAAAACTGAAGCGGAGCATTTGAGTAATCTGGATGGTACACTCCAGCGCCTAAAGGAATATGGCTTAAGAGTGAGAAAAGACAAGTGTGAGTTTTTCAAGCAGTCAGTTGAATATCTTGGTCATGTGATCGATGCTGATGGATTGCACAAGGCACCGTCAAAAGTACGAGCCATACTAGAGGCTCCAGCACCACAGAACACCACCCAGCTCCGCTAGTTCATAGGTCTCTTGAATTATTATGGACGATTCATCAGTGGTTTAGCCACACTGTTGAAACCACTACACCAACTTCTGTGTAGCAACCAGTCATGGGAATGGACACAACAATGTGAGACCACTTTTCAAGAAGCTAAGAAAGCTCTGGTGAAGTCCGGGGTGCTAACCCATTTTAATCCTAAACTCCCTCTGCAATTAGCCTGTGATGCGTCGCCTTATGGGGTGGGAGCTGTGATTTCCCACATCATGCCTTCAGGAGAAGAAAGGCCAATAGCTTTTGCTTCACGCACACTGAACAAAGCCGAAAGCAAGTATGCACAAATTGAGCGAGAAGCTTTGGGAATCATTTTTGGTGTTCGTAAATTTCACCAGTATTTGTATGGCAGGCAGTTTATACTGCTAACGGATCACAGGCCTTTAACCACCATCCTTGGACCACACACGGGTATTCCCTCTCTGGCAGCAAGTCGAATGCAGAGATGGGCTCTGCTGTTATCAGCACACACCTATGAAATAAGATATAGGAAGGCAGAGCAACACGGAAACGCAGATGGTCTGTCAAGACTACCATTACCCGTGACATGTCCCGAGCGCAAGCAGAAAGACATTTTCTACTTTGAGCAAGTCACAATGGCCCCGGTGACATCCACACAGGTGAGAAGAGGCACACGGAACGATCCAATTCTGTCTGTAGTCATGGAGATGGTAAAAGGTGGACATGTGCCTAAGGACACCACTAACTTGAAGCCGTACCTGTCCAGAAAGCATGAACTGTCAGTTCAGTCGGGGTGTCTTCTCTGGGGACAAAGAGTCATCATTCCCCCATCGTTGAGGAAACCGGTCCTCCAGCAGCTCCATGTGGGCCATTGTGGTATTGTGCGAATGAAGGAGATCGCTCGGAGTTATTTTTGGTGGCCAGGTCTTGAAGTGGACATTGAAGGAAAAGCAAAGTCATGTCCATCCTGCCAGCAAGTGAGAAATGAACCGCAACTGGCCCCATTACACCCGTGGGATTGGCCAGAATTCCCTTGGCAGCGTGTACATGTGGATTTTGCGGGTCCAGTTGAAGGAAAGATGTTGTTAATAGCGGTGGATGCTCACAGCAAGTGGCCTGAAGTTGCTGTTATGCACTCAACAACTGCAGAGAAAACAGTGGTGAAACTGGGAGAAATGTTTAGCCGGTTCGGCTACCCTGAACAGCTCATCAGTGACAATGGGCCACAGTTTACATCACAAGAATTTGCTGTGTTTTTACAACGGTGTGGGGTACAACACATTAAATCAGCTCCGTACCATCCAGCCACAAATGGTCTCGCAGAGAGGATGGTTCAAACCATCAAACACACCTTAAAGACATCACAAGGACAAGGGAGCCTTCAGCATCGCCTGAATGATTTCCTGTTGCCATACCGAAACACTAGCCATGGGACAACAAAGGTTTCTCCAGCTTCTCTGATGTTGAAGCGCCCGCTTCGCTCTGGATTTGACTTACTGAGACCTTCTACGGTCAAGGAGGTGGTAACTCATCAGCAACAGAAGCAAGTTCAAAGGAGAGACAAGAGGGCTAAAAGCAGACTGTTCCATCCAGGACAAAATGTTATGGCCCGAAACTATACTGCAGGACCAAAGTGGGTACCAGCGACAGTGATAGCTCAAACAGGACCAGTGTCATATACTGTACTAACTGCTGACAAGCTTACCTGGAGAAGACACTTGGATCAGCTGTTGTTGGGATTTGCTACTGGGGCAGAGTCGGCAACTGGATGTTCAGACTCTACAGTGATTCCAGAAGTGACTGTGAACACACCACTTCCAACCGGAAAAAGCCCTGCAACACCCGAGGCTGAAAACATTCCACTGATGGAAAATTTGGAAAAACAATCAGAACCAGGATCCAAAATATCTGTTTCAGAGCCCATGTTAAACACAGAACGCCGTTATCCCACTAGGGAAAGACGCCCACCGAAAAGGCTTGATTTATAGAAAAGAGAGAGAAAGGAAAAAAAAAAAAAAAACAAGGAAATGTGACAGAGAAATTTGACAGTTCAAGTTCTTTATTTCAGTTTAGTTCAGCAATTGACTTATGATGTCCAAGTAAATTTCCGTTCCTGAAAAGGAAAAAAAAAGAAAAAAAAAAGAAAAGAGGACATTCTGTTTTGGGGGGAAGGAGTGTTATGTATTAAGCACTGTTACATTAATACATAGTAATGGGTGGAGTTATGATGTCATGGAAATGACGAGAGGGCTCGAGAAAATGTATGAGTGCAATGTGAGCATTAAAACGAGATGAAGTTATCTTTCCGTTCCTGACTTGATGTGTCTGACTCTTCTTTAGTGTCCTCTGTCTTTATAAAAAGGAAGATACGACAACCACGGATGCTTTCTTTCTATACTGCTGAAATCTATTCAGCACCACATGAGAAGGGTGGGGAAGAGAGCAAATGTCTAAAAGAAGACAGCCCTGAGATTGTAGGCTACTGTAGCTACACACACACGATTTTGGAAACTACTATTTTGATTGTTTCTTCTACTAGTATCTTCTACTAACCACAGCTGTATATATGTTGTTAAAAACAAAAAGTAATGTTGACTGTAATATTGTGAAATATTATTCAAATGTAAAGTAACTGTTTTCTATTTGAATATAGTAGTGTAATTTATCCTGTGATTTAAAGCTGTGTTTTCAGCATCATTACTCCAGTCTTCAGTGTCACATGATCCTTCAGAAATCAATAATCATCACTAAATGATTATTTGTTCCTCAACAAACATTGATTATTATCAATGTTGAAAACACTTTTAGGATTATTTAATTAATAGAAAGTTTAAAAAAACAGTATTTATCTGAAATAGAAAGCTTTTGTAACATTGTATTACCGGGGGTATATGGGGGTGGGTAAACAAAGAAAGAAATACATTTATTCAGGAAGGATGCCTTAAAAATTAATTAAGTGACAGTATAGACATTTATAAAGTTGCAAAAAGCTTTAAATTTCGGATAAATGCTGTTCTTTTGAACTTTCTATTAATTAAATAATCCTGAAGAAAAAAAAAACAGTTTTCTACGGAGCCCCTAAAAGGACATGGTGGAGGATTTTTTTAGGTGGGGAGGTACTTTTTTTCTCTAAACCTTTTGCGTTCCCTCGCAAAGACATTTGCGTTCCCTCGCAAAACTTTAGGGGCTCCGTAGTACTCAACATTGATAATAATCATAAATGATTCTTGAGGAGCAAATCATCATATTACCATAATTTCTGAAAGATCATGTAACACTGAAGACTGGAATAATTCAGCTGAAAATTCAGCTTTGAATCACATAAATAAATTGCATTTTAAAATATATTAAATTAGAAAAGTTATTTTAAATTGTAAAAATATTTCACAATAATTCTGCTTAGCTGTATTTTTGATCAAATAAATGCAGCCTTGGTGAGCAGAAGAGACTTCTTTAAAAACTTCTTTAAAAAGTTTGCAAACTTTTGACTGATAGTGTGTGTGTATATATATATGTATATATATATATATATATATATATATATATATATATATATATATATATATATATATATATATATATATATATATATATATATATATATATATATATATATATATATATATATATATATATATATATATGTGTGTGTGTGTCTCACATGTGTTCCACAAAATCAAATCTACTTTCCTGCAACAGATCAATAGCCAGGTTGTCACCCTACATGACGGTCGATCAGTGTGTCTCGATCCGGGTAATCAACCATTTAATTTCTTATCAGGGAAGGTATTTTACAGATAGACTTCCATGAAGCTTATTGTGAAGCGTTATCTAATGTGAAGGGTTATTTCATGATGGTTGTTTGTTGTAGTGCTGGTCAAGTAGGCTACTTCTGTTAATTCTGCACATACAGCTGCATCAACAGCTTCAGCTAGTCAGCTTCAGATCATTTCTATCTAAACTGGTTATATCTCAAGCCAGTAAATGTTTAAAGATCAATAGGATAAACATATTCATCCGCACAGTCATGCAGAGCCGAAGCACACCCAAAACACTGTTTTTTTTTTTCAACCACGGCCAAATGGATTTAACAGTTTTGAGTATGTAAACGTTCGAACTGGCCTGTGGGTACATAGAGTTTTGGTGGTGGTTGTGTCTGAATTAATGTCATTTGAAAGTAGTGCTAAAGCAAAATGATCCACAATTTAGTTCACATAGACTACTGTTAGTCTACACACTGTGAATAGTTTTGAAAAAGTGATCCAAGTACTGAGAAATGTGTCCCAGCGATTGTTTAAAAAAACTGTATTATGCAACCTGTTCACTGGCTGACAGATTTGTATTTTTATTCATGCAGCACTTATAATGAGTTTAACCAGCTGGACAATTTTAGATTTAGGAATGGGGAGGAAGGGTAGATTTTTTTGTACAAGGAATGAGAACCTATCACACATTATTTGCAGTTAATGCAACCAGTTTACATTTCTCAGTTATCATTAGTAGGCCTACCACATAGTAAAACATGTTTTGTTTGATGACAAAAAAGGTGCTTTATGCGGCAACATATAAATAAGATTTGATATAACAATCTTACTTTAGTAGGTTACACCAAGAGCATTGTTAGAAAAGGTAAAATACTATTTTAACATTTTTCTAAGGCCGTCAACCAGCTCATTAGCTTGATATTGGCATGCGCTTGGCAATATCCTTCCTAGAACAGCTGTTTGTCCTTGTGTGTGGAAGAGATTGCGTGTACACACAGCATGCTCTTGTGAGTATTTATATAGTTATGTATTTATATATTTATAGACATTTAAAAAGTATGCATAACTGCTGTTAAGCTATGTGGTGGTGTACATAATTATCGATTGATGTGATGAACAGTGTGGTGGTGGTTTGTGTGTGTGCGTGTATTGATTGTTCTGTTATGCAGTATGATGCTGATTGTGGCATTGTTGACTGCTTGCGGTCACCACAGCAGGCAAGAGGATTGTGGTTAGGCTGCAGACAGACTGACGTAGGGTGTGTGTGTGTGTGTGTGTGTGTGTGTGTGTGTGGGGGGGGGGGGGGGGGGGGTGTTGAATGTCTCCTCTCTGATTAAGGGGACAGACTAATAGTACCTTTTTGGTAATATGGATTTTTTGTGACTTATTTGAAATGTATATGCAGTTATGCTGATATGGAAAGAATGTGATATTAATGTATATTTCATTTGCATAAATCCACTACACTCTTAGAAGAAAAGGTTCTAGGTGCTACATATTTGGAACCCCTAAAAGGTTCCCCTTTAGGGGGAATAAACTTATTATTCAGTGTATTCAAATACATTTATGAATGCATGTGAATGATCACAAAATTCAAGATATGGGGGTTAGAAAATGTATATATTTATCTAATTTTATGTAGTTAATCAATATCACACGAAGAGTGCCATTTCAGTTTTTCTCTTCCAAAAAGGAGTTACTACAACAGTTTAATAAACAATAATTTAATAACAACTACAAAATGTTGCAGAATAATGTAATATAAGAATGAATAATAGCTTAAAGAACCTTTGTGACAAAAAGGGTTCTTTCTTGTCATTATAGAACCTTTTAAGCATAAAAGGTTCTTTGGAGTTGAGTAAAGGGTTCTATATAGAACCCCAATAAACTCTTTTTTCTAAGAGTGTTGTTTACAAGTGCATTTTTAGGTTACTTGTTGTCATAAGTGACATAAGTGATTACAGACTTTTTACAGAACAAAAGTTGCACAAGTATATTAAAATAAAATAAGTAATTATTATTACTGTTATAACTGATTTTACATTCTAAGATGTCTTTTTTTTACAGAGTGCACAATACAAAAATATTTGATATCAGAAATGTATTAAAAATATAAAGAATTGATTATAAAAATACAAAAAAAATGGTATGATATAATACACATAATTTCAGTCAGAACACTAGTAACATGTTCCAGTTGTCTTTCTAGAGGTAGCAATACACTTTTATTCAATTCACATTCAGTGTTGGTCATTGTAAAGATATATTGAGTACACTTTACTTTTTAGCAGGGGCTTGATATTTAAATCTCCAGAAATAGGAACTCATAATCCTCACTGTTGCTATGTCTACCTAGCCATCATTTACATAATATGTTATTTGAGGCTTTATTCCTAGATAGTAGTGTCCTTACAGATGATAAAGTGTTTCAATGAAATAGTAGTATCTATATCTAGAGTGTGTCTGTGTCCTTCACAGGTGTATTTTTATCATAATCGATCTGGCTTTCCTCTGTTCCAAGACGATCAGGGATGACCTTCAGAGTAGGAGGGGTACACAAATACATACAGGGTGCCAGCCCTGAGATGAATAAACTGTTACCCCTAAACACCAGCACACACACAAATACCAGCAAACACACCCCCGTCTTGTTCCCTATGCTGTCACAATCATACACTTTCTTTTTTGGCAATGATTAACATCAACACCTTCTCAGATGCTTTTGGGTTTCCAGCTGGCCTGCAGGTGCTGTGTGTGTGTGTGTGTGTGTGTGTGCGTGTGTGTGTGTGTGTGTGTGTGTGTGTGTGTGTGTGTGTGTGTGTGCGTGTGTGTGTGTGTGTGTGTGTGTGTGTGTGTGTGTGTGTGTGTGTGTGTGTGTGTATTGACGCGCTTGCTTCCCTTGGGCTGTGTTTGCTGGTGTAGTGTATCAGTGGGGCAGCAGCGTGGCGCCATCCGTCCTGCTCCCACCACCAGCCCCCAGAATGCATTACACACCAATCGAACACAGCCATTCGGGATAACTCCACTTTTACCTACTGGACAGCCCTGCTGTTAGAAGCTTTTGTCCAGCCTCTCTCTCCCCCTCTCGTCCTGTGCATTTTCTGTTGAAAGGATCATGTTACACAAGCTGTAGAGACCACCTCAGTGAGAGTTTGTGAGGGGCTATAACACACACACACACACACACACACACACACACACACACACACACACACACACACACACACACACACACACACACACACACACACACACACACACACACACACACACACACACACACACACACAGTAGCAGTCTTAGTAGTAGAACAGGGGATTCAGTGGATATAGATTTAGGTTAGCATATTGAGTCCCCTCCTAAATACTTCTGTCAAATTTTGGAATAATATTTAGAGTTTGCTTTCAAAGATTGTCAATGTCATAGATTATTTGTTGTCAAAAAACCATGAAAACCATAGAACATAGAAAACCATGCTGTCAAAAATATACATGTTTTAAAGAAATAGTCTCCATCATGTATTCCCCTTCATGTTGTTATAAACACCAATTACTTTCTTTAGAAAATATATTTAGAAAAATATCCATTTATCCATAATGATAAAAACGCCACTTTTTCTACAGTTTTTTCTAGCCTAGAAATCTAGACGCACCCTAGCGGCAGCAAGTTTAATCTGCCCGCAAGTGTCGTCTAGCAACTCTCAATACCCTTCTGAGCTGTATTCCCCTCACTCTGGACAGGCCAATCACATCGTGTATAGAGTCGGCGGGCGGGGCGATAATGACGACGGCCGAGTTGTGTTTGCGTGCTTCTAGTAAACACAGAAACTGGCGAACGGCGGCGGTCTTTCGAATCAGCTTTGACCGTGATTCTGGAAGACTTGGAGTTAAGCTTTTCTCTAAGAAAAGAACAAAGAACGGCACTGAAGTCATTCTTAAAAAGGGAAGATGTGTTTGGAGTTTAGCGGACCGGATACGGCAAATGTTTAATCTATCAACTAGCTCTGCTTCACCTTCGTTGCTCTGGTTGGTTGTAGCGCTATCCTATCGCGTGCAGAGGGAGTTTGAAAGACAACCGTTTATCCCGCCCCTCGGATTGAGCCCTGTCTATGGTGAGTTTCCAGACCAAACATCTTGATGTGGGTCTGGCTTGTCAGGCTAAGTTTTTTCAATACTTTTAACAAATTTCCTAAACTCTTAACACACCAACACACCTACAACAAAAACACATATTCTGTACACATATCATGCAGGTATTTTTCTTACTTTCTTTGTGTTGTTATATTTTATTTTTTTCCACACAAGATCAGCCCAAATAAGCCCTCTTTTACTGTATACCATTTGGTCATGTGAATGAAAGAACATAAACACCTGAACAATTCCTAGACGGGAATCAGCTGTGATTTATCAGCTGTGATAAATCAGCTGTGATTTATATTTTTGCATAACTTCGATCTGCTGTTTCTAACAATGGAATAAGATACAGGGGATATATTTGTATTTCAATTCACAGTATGAACAGCTGTTCACTTTGACCTTAGCCTGTAAGGTTAGGTTTAAAACATGGTGATCTGTTCTGACATATAATTTTAAAGCCATATTACAGTTTTTTTCAGTCGCTAACAAGCGTTTGTCCAATCAGTTGTCACATTTTCAAAACTCTAAACACAATTAGCACAGCATCAGTCTTTTGTGGCCATACCATTCACACATTTCATGTCGTTTTCACACAATATGCAGTTAGTGAACACATTTCCACAATGCTTATATTTTCTTAACAGACAAGCTATACCTCCCAACAAAATTATGGATTGTTTTTGTTGTATTTGCGAATGCTAACACACAACATCCCACAATAGTAAAAACAATATTCCAAACCTTAGATATAGTATAAAAAACCCTGCTTCTGCAATGCTATCATTTCAAAAATAATATATCTCAGCTGATAATAATTCCATTCTCAATTGACATGTCAATAAGGTCATACAGTAATGCATATGTAGAATATTTTGTCCCTCTAAAGAAAACAACGTCTTCCACCCTCTGGGAGAAGAGGAAAGCTCCTCAATAATGATCAAGAGTATGCCACATGGTTCTTGAAAATAATGCAATAAAACCGCAAGATATTCAAACTAGAATTGTGGAGGACCATGAGATTTTTGACAATATCGATAGCATTAGCCTCACAACCATTACGCGGGCATTGTCCAAACACTGAGTGCGAATGAAGCAGCTCTACACTCTTCCCTTTGAGAGGAACAGTGAGAGAGTCAAGGAGCCCTACCTTTCCTCAACCCCATAGAGGAGATCTTTTGTGCATGGAGATGGAAGGTTTATGACCATCAGCCACATGACCAGATGTCCCTCTTTGAAGCCATGGATGCTGGCTGCAGGGACATCACAGTTTGTAATTGCTAAGAGTGGATCTGACATACCAAGTGGTCTTATCCCAGGTGCATCGACTTGGATAATATCAGATGTGATGTTGATGAAAACATGGCCTATCCCTGTAGATCACAGAGATTAGATACAGTAATTTTGTGCTTATTTTTTTCTTTGTTCAAAATGTTCTTGTGTGTTAATTTTGTTCACTGTAAGCAATACTGTAAAACTTTTTTCTGTTCTATCATACGTTGTATCTACTTTATCTCCTGTAGTAAATAGTAAAGAAAAAAAAACTGATTTGTTTTTTACTAGAATGCTTTTGAATGTGAACATTACTGTACATGTGGACATACAGTTCCCAACCAAGATATTTAGTGCAAAACGGAGGATTGCATGTTTTGCATGCAAATACCTGTAAAATTGAAACATAAAAGTCTATATGCAGTCTTTGTAATTTTGAAACCTGGTATACTTTAATTGACTGCATGTACCTTGTGAAGTGAAAACAAGTGTTATTCTTTGACAGAATAATTCCATTTTGAGTCAGATTTCCAGTGTTTTGGTAAAGTTAGTGTGTGCAGAGAAAGATGTGTTCTGTTTTGAAATGAAGAGTTAGTGTATATTTAACAAAATGTGTTATTGAGAATAAAATTATCCATTTGGCCAATTGTGTTTTGTAGTTGTAAGTCTGTGTTAAGAGTTTAGAAAAATTATCTGAAGTATGGGTAAGTGCTTGTTAGCGACTGAAAAAAACTGTAAATTTGGCTGTAAAAATCAATTGGTTTGGTTTCGTTTGAGCTTGTGTGTAAAAGAAGTTCAAGCATTTTAAATTTGTGTTAACTATATGCATTTTGTGTCAAAGCAACAAGAAATGTGTTATTTTCATAGCCCACACAGACAGTTGTTGTGCTAACTGTGTTAAAGCAGCACCAGGTAACTTTTCAGTGATTAGCATATGGCTTTCTATTAGTAGAAACCCTGGAGTATTCGAATGATCGTGGAGTTTTGCCGACCGGATAAGGTGAAAGTTTAATCTGTCAACTAGCTCTGCTTCACCTTCGTTGCTCTGGTTGGTTGTAGCGTTATCCTATCGCGTGCAGAGGGAGTTTGAAAGACAACCGTGTATCTCGCCCCTCGGATTTAGCCCTGTCAATGGTGAGTTTCCAGACCAAACATCTTGATGTGGGTCTGGCTTGTCAGGCTAATGTAAACGGAGCGGTGCGAAGCAAAGTGAGTGTTTCAACTTGTCAAATTAATTCCTATTAACAGTTAAGCTTCCAAAGGCATGAACTGAAAACGCACCAGACTGAACACGCACTGTGATTTTATGCCGCGAATGCGGACGTGTTTACCTCAGCTCTCATCATGAGAGCTCATTCATCGTGTTGAATGTAATCTGACTCCTACAGCGTTTGTGCTGGGACACTCCCTCAGCAGCTAAATCACATTATATTGAACATACACGTTCAGTTTTTAATTGTAGTGTCTGTTCTCTAACTGAACTGATTTTGTGAAAATTAACACAGTGGGAAAGTGATTCAGTAGTGGTGGCTTTGGGAGTGGCCTTGTAGGGCAGCGAAGCATTCTGGGAATTGTTGTCTTTCATCCCCATGAGACAAAAATACACTTTCTGTCTTTTCTCAGTCTAAAAAGCACCAAATTCCAAAATAATTTCACATTTCTACTACATTAATGACCCAGTTTAAAGACGTACCCCTTTAAAATAACTTCACATTTCAGGTTGACTAAACTTAGAATGCAGCGTGAATACTTACTTTAACTTCAGTTTAACCAAGATTTTTTTTTTCAGTGTATCATCTTTAATTAGTAAGTCAGATACTTACTCTAAATATGAAAATAATTGGATGTGGGGCTTTGCATCAATTCAGATCCAGTCCTAAACTGCAGCCAGTGCATATTCATATATTCATGCTACTTTGACTTAATGCAGGAGGTACATAAGCCCTAAATGTGGTGAGACATGTTCACAAGACTTGACTTGTGTCGCTAAGTGATTGAGATAAGCAGCGGTGTGCTTTGACCTTTGCTGCCAGTGTGCTTGTGCCCTCCTGCAGACAAGGGGCTTGAGATATCTTATGCCTCAGTCACACCAGGAAGTCGACCAGAATAGCTCTCAACGTGTGAATGAGACTGATGAGTTTGTTCCGGACTGTCAGTAGTGTGTGTGTGTGCGTGTGTGTGTGTTAGTACAGTATGTATGTTTGAGATGTGAAACAACAGTGTCTCAGCATTGTTTTAGGATTACTTATTAGAAAAATGAAAAGCACATTGGCATTTCAGTTGAAGTAAAGTAAAATTATTAAAAAATAAAAAAGTCTGCATATTTGAGCTCCCAAGAAAACTTTAATTATGTTCTCTTCCAACATATTATGAATGATCAATTATTACAAATATGAATGTAATTTTAGATGTAGCCTTTATGTAAATATGAGCATGGTCCTAAAGTCTGAGACAACATTGAAAATCTTGGATTCAAATTCTAAATTAAAGTTATTACAAAGAAATAATATGATGAGTACATTTTTTTTTAAAGATTTGGAAACATTTTCAGTTAGTCATAGGAATTTGGACTCCACTCTAAATATTTTATACATAAAATAACATACATTTCAATATATTTTAGGCAGGATTATTATGAATAAACAACAACATTATTATTTTTATTATTATTATTATTATTATTATTATTATTATTATTATTATTATATTGTTTATAAGTCAAAGTGGTGTGTGGCTTTTTGAAGCACATTTTTAATTGAATCAAGACATATTCTTAGTGCTGAAAATCATGTTCTATATTGATATCCTTATGAAAACCGATCCCTCAGGAAGTATAGATATTGATCATGATTATCCTTGTACTCGATTGTACCGCGATTGCCAGCTGGGATCTGTGTGAACTGTTTTGATTTGTGTGTTTACTGTATATGTGTGGTTAGTGTGTGTTTTATTTCAAAGGATCACTTTCAGAATCATTATTACAGTTATTTATTTTGCAGTGATATAATAGTCGAATGGTTAGACACTTGTGCTAAAGATAAACAAATAGAATAAACTGCAAATCTGCCCAAACTGCCCTATTAAGGATACACTCTCTCACACAAATACACACACTCACTGTCGGTCATGTATGAATAATTCAGTTGATGATAGATGGATCAGTTTGAGTGATATCCTGAGGGCTGTGTGATCATTGATCGTTCTGTTTAGAAGGCATAAGATTGCCTCACCTCTCAACAAGTGTGTGTATTTGTGTTTACATCGGCTTATAAAAATCTCTTTTCAATTGCTTGTAAGCAAAAAACTTATGCACATTTGATATATTTAGGCCATAAATGAGGCCTATCTTTGCTTTAAAGCGCTTTATCATTCACATTTGTGCATCACATTATCCCTGTATATCTTGCCATGAATATGTGTGTGTGTGTGTGTCTCAGTCTCTCAGATGAGCAAATCTTATCTGTGTTCATTTAGAGGAGCAGGCTGCTGTCAAGTCCAGTGTTCCTCTCTGGATCAAGTTTCCCATCATGTGATGTAAGGCTCTCTGGATCAATGACTCCACTGGGGGTGCTGCGTATGTGAGCCTACTGGTCCTTTCCCACCATTAATATCATTATATTTTTTGGCCTTACACTCATTGCTATTTCATGCATTCTGACTTATTTACACTGTAAAGGAGCTGGATTCTCATGCTTAACATGGCCAGAGAAAAAAAGAGTTGGACGTATGACGGACTATTTCTTTGCCAAATACATTCGTACACAAATGTTTTTCAGAGTATGACCCTGTATGACATCATAAAGGGCAGAATTACTTGTGGGCACTTCTCCCGGATGAGAATGTGCCCCCATCAACCCGAGCGAGAGCAAGAGCATGGCCATCAACGAGCTTCATTCATGTTACGAGAGCCGTCGGCAGCGCTGTCATTTTGTTTTTCCACGAAAAAACGTTTTGTTTCTGGTTGTGAGGGAAAGATAACCATGTTCAGCTTCCCAAATGACCCAGCGTTAAACAGTGGATGCAGTTTGTTTTTTGGGGCAGCAACGGAGTTCTGCAAGTGCGTTTGCTTGTTCCCAGTCATGAGTTGAAACTGCAGGCGGTGAGTGAAACTGCATCAAATGTCAGTGTTTTATTAAACATATAGTGAATCGAAAGTTATCCAGGGATAATGCCATGACGTATTGTTTGTGTGTGTGTGTGTGTGTGTGTGAGAGAGAGAGAGAGAGAGAGAGAGAGAGACATTAACATTCAAAAACATCATAACTAATAAGTAATAGGCTATTTTCTACACTGGTTTTGAGGCTCTCTGGTGAACGGTTTTGATGGGCGTGAAGACTTAGAAGTACTGAAGACTTAGAAGTAAATGCCCACGGCTAGGATTGGATAGGATTTGCATATTTAATGAGCTTAAGCTCCCCTGTCAGTTCACATGAGGGAGAGATTGTTTTGAAAGCGGCAACTGGAATGATTCTCTCGACCACAGGGCTCGTAAACGTTTTTATCAAACAAACACAATTATTTATTTCTCATCCACTCGCCATTGATTGGAAATATTATTTTTGTATTACTTGACCTGCCGATCGGTGGATATAAGCGTGAACCGCACACTCAGATCAAGAAAGGAATATTATTTCACTATTTGAGATTCACTGGCCTGCCGGGACTAGTATTACATATTTAAAAAAAGTTTTACTCACATAAGTGTGTTACACGATTCCTGTCGGATCCAATATAGAAGGAACAGCCTTGTGTTTTGATCTCAATATGTCTGCAAATCCAGCTCGACCTGAGACTTGTTTACAAATGATTCCGCAGTTAAATGAAGCGAATATGCGTATGTCTTCCCCACGTGAGCTGGAACTTCATTAAAAATAAATTAAGTATCACACATTCCTAATATTAGGATCCAAAGTAAGCTTATGCAGCGACTGTGTTCTTCCACAACCCGGAATAGCGTAATATCTTGCTATCTTCTTCGGCATGTTTATTGCTGCTGGCTAGAATGATCCGAACGGCTCCATGAGTCGGTGGGCGGGGCTAATGACTGATTTAGAAGTGCTTATTATTCTGTAGAGGCGGTGTTTCGTTACTCGATTACGTCAGGATGAAGCACACGATCATTTTCTGAGCCTGGTGTCTATAAAAGCTTTTCTTTGACTAACAAGGAAGTTTTTATTTTTGAAACTTACAGGATATTCTTATATTACCATGACTTTTTATATACCAAAAGCTCAAGGGAAAGATGATTTCTCAATTCTCAATTCCCTTTAACTAAAGTAATGTTTTTAATAATGTTCAAACATTAAAGTTGAATAAAGTTAATAATGGTTTCCAAACAAGTTTTTTTTTCACCTACAAGTTTCTGTTTATTTTGATTTTTTTAAATATATTTTATATTAAATAAATTTGTTGTCGTTAAAGCAGCACTTGGCAACTTTTGCTCTCGGGGTCCCCCTACAGTTGGGAAAAAATAATGTCCTCAACTACTGTCGTAAGCGCTGTCATCCTACAACAGGGGATGCCATCGCGCGTGCATTTGTTAACATGACAACCCTGATAGCCCTGAACTGGTGATGCGCGGGTCGTCTCATAACCCGCGGACCCTGTATGTCTATTTAATGGTCGCAGGTTATGAGACGACCCGCGCATTACTAGTTCAGGGCTATCAGGGTTGTCATGTCAACAAATGCACACGCGATGGCTTTCCCTGTTCTTCTGGCGTTGCGTGTGAAATGTCTTCATTCCAGGGACAGTCAGTGGCATATGCTTCAGCATGTCATATGAATATAATTTCATGGGTTTTATTTTTTTTCAAACGCCAAATAATTACGATGCTCACGTTTACAAGCCAGCGTCATTATAGTAGTCTATTGGTTACCGTTTTACAGAATCTATATGATACTTCAGTTCAATGTTTGAGCGGTAGGTAATCACCATAACAAGCAGGACAGCATCGGTCGGGCACGCCTCCTTCAGCTCACGCCAACGAGCAAACGCTGGTCCAATGTTGATCCTCGTCCTGCCTTTAATCCCATCACTTTTTCGTTTCCTCGTATTGCTTTCCTCCAACAAAACCTTTTCTTTCTTATTTGTCTGTGCTGCTTCGGACATGGCTATATTATCCGACGAACAAAGTTGGGCTCGCACGTCCGAATTTAAGGAAGTGTGTGTGTTGGTGGAAGTGACGTATATGCCGTAAAGCAGTCGAATTTTGTAGTTCTTTTTGTTCTCGGGTTACTACCCGAAACCCGAAGTTTAAAAGTACAATTAAAAACGATACAGACCCCATCAAGCTTTGGCAGACGTTTCATTCAACCTATTGTAAGTCGATTTATCATCACAAGAGTCTTGAAAAGATATTATGAGAGTTGAAAAGTTACCTAGTGCTGCTTTAAAATGTCAATATATAAATATATTTAAAAATATATATAAACAAAGATTCTGAAAGCATTGGAGATCCCATAATAATAATAATTTAATATGGATTTACAGTAGTAAAAATAAATATTGTGTTATATGTTATGATAAATATATATTATTACTAAATAATAATAAATAAATATCATGGTTTCATTATAAATACGGTGATTATCACTAAGGTGGACACCCAACTTAATATGATATTTACCACCTGAATCTAACCATGTCTCATGTCAACAAATGGAAAAGTCAGCTAACTATTCATATTCATGTTAAATATGGTGCCTTTAGCTGTGACAGCAGGGGCCCCTTTTACCCCAAATACCATACTTTTACTTAATCTTCCGTTATTTTGCTTTATTTACCTTGAACAAAACTGAAATTCATTAAGAAGACCTTTGTCTCAAAATATAATCAATAGTTTTAGTGATTCTTATTGTGCGATCGGCTCCAGCTTTAAGATGCAGGGTGGGCCAAGTGAAGTTGGTGAGCCCAGGCTTTTAACATTATTTTTTCCCAATAACAACATTTTTATTTTATAATATATTAAATAGATATTAATAAAATAAAAGATATGTCTCTCAGTCAAAAGAAGATCAAAGCCCTGAAATAACACTGAGCAATAAAGCCAGAGATTAACTGTTTTTTTAAATGTGTTGTCATATCCGTATTATTATTATTATTATATACATAACTATGTTTTCAGCGGTGTATAAAGACTGTTATGTTTTTATTACCTTGAGCCAATTCTATCTACACCACAGGGCCTCTTACTGTTAAGTCACCATTTTACACCACCATGTTTTTACAGTATAGCCCTAAACGGTCTAACTTCTCTACAGAACGCTAGTCACTCTAATGCAACCGTAAAACATGATCTCGCTCAAAATCTGGAGCTGAAATATTGAAATCAGTTACTTGGGGCCAGGGTGGGCCAGCCTTCTGATTGGGTGGGCCAGGCCAGGCCAGGCCCACTTGAAAAATACAATTCTGTAGGGCAGATTGTAGGGACTTGATTTTGTCCATCGTAAATTAATTGGATGGTTGGATCATTGTGGCTTCCTGTTGCTGTGATCTCATGTGAGTGACAGGTTGTCCGGCCCTTGTTTCAGTAAACACGTCATTAAGAGGAGAAGAGGTGACGCTGCAAGAAGGAGGGGAGGTTATTTTGATTAAAGATTATGTGCACAGATGAATTATTTATAATAAATACTGCAATATTCTATTAAAACAAGTACATTTTGATTTTGATTTGATTACATTTTGATGGCGACTTCAATGTGAAAATCAACCACTTTGTGTGCAAATGTTTCCTCCTTCTCATCGCTCTACTCTTTGTAAGGGTTTGTAACATGTTCCTGTTCATGATGTAAGTCTGTGTGACAGGTCACATAACCCTGGCAGTCTCGATGATTCTTCAGAGACGGTAATATGCTGTTGACTGGGGCATTTAATGACATGTCATCCTGTGGTCTACACTCTACAGTCTCTCTCTCACCCTCCCTCGCTGCCACAGGTATTCAGATTTCACCTCCTAAAACCACCTTGTCATCATTTACTCCTCACTGAGATAATCACTTCTAGTTTGAAGCCAAACAGTCTCCGAGTCCAGTGGATCCTGGTGATAGGAAGGGAAATACAGAGGGTTAAATAAATATTACAGTGTGTCTTAAGACACTTTTCAAGATGCCTTGGTATAAAATAGCCGATGTAGAGGTTAAACTGAGAGATATGTCGGAGAAGACAGGACAGAACCGCCACACACTCACACATGCTTTCATTTCAGCACTTGTTCTCTGAAGCACTGAGCTGAATAATCCAGCTTGCTAATGTGTTTCACTCAAGCAGTGATGCAGATAATCTGGCGTCTCTCAGAGAGACACAGTTCTCTTACTTCTTTTTCCTCTTTTGCTCTGCTTCCCATTCGCTCTCTGCCGTTTCGGTTCCTACTTTTTAACAAATCAAGTGTTTTGATAAGCAGCTACACATAAATATAGAACTGTTTCATTTGGGCAATATTTAATGACACAATATTTGATTGCAAAGGGAGGTAGAGTTTTAGAAATAAGACTTATCAAATCTGATAAATCTCTTGTCACTATAGTTTTTGGGTATATATTTTTATCTACTAGTTGCTAGTTTATCTCAAATAATAATTATATCAATAATTACTGAAAGTGTTAGTAAGGGGTCCGTTTTTTTTAAAGAAATGTGTTTAGCTAGGATGCATTAAATGATTAATGATCAAAAGTGACAGTAAAAACATTTACAAAATCTTTCATTTCAAATGAACATCAACCTGTTTTCATCATCCGCATATCAGAAAAATTCATGTGACTGAAGACTGGCGAAATTCAGCTTTGCCATATAAAAATATATTAACTTCTTAATCCGCACCGGATCGTGGGCGGGGCGTCTGACGCAAGTGGGCGTGTCTCTACTTATAATTACTTTTGTTTTATACAAACTGTTCAATCAACTATCACAAACTATGCATCATTTGAAAGCTAAAACACTCAAGATTCATGTTCTGAACTCGTTTTTGCAATAAATACACCAGAGAGGAAAGGGTTAAATTAAATGCTAAAGCAGTGGCTATTTAAACATTAGCATAATGAACGCGGTACTCATCTTTCATCTCCTGACGTTCAGATCAGATCGGACGAATCCACGAAACAACAGCATACATGTCTGTGTAAGAGTCCACTCTTCAAAATGCATCCCACTTTTAATCCAAAACAACGAAAAAATAAGGGGAAAAAACTAAAAATCCTCCGTTGTTTGCATAAGCGTTTTGTGTTAAGAGTAATCAATCATGTCCATTTTCAATGAAATAGCGATTGTAAGCCTTATTTTGACAATCTCCCCTGAACTGTGGACTGTTCCGGTCTTGTTAAACCCTCCCAGGTCTCTCTCCTTCAATCAAAAGCTGACTAGGACACATAAATAGAAAGGGAGCGCGTCACTGGGTGATGCATCTGTCAGTCAAACTCGCCGGTTGTTTTAGTTGGATAAGCCATTCAATGCCTAGCCAATGCATAGCCAGCATAGATTTGATTGATGGATGTAGTAACGAATCAAAAGACAATATTTTGCGTAGTTTCTGTAAGAGACGTCGTAAGAAGCATTGGTGAATACCTCATGCTTACTTAGCTGTTACTTAGCGTCGTCTCCACAGTATTCATTCATCGTATCCAGCGCCTGCCAGTGTAAGCGCACACACTTACACACAACGCGCAGACTAAATAAGAGACTGTTTTTATCAACTAAATGAGTTTTTTTACACTTGTAAATTCTGTAAATAGTTGTTTTAGTTATCAGGGACTGCAAATGCATTATAATTAGCAGTTTATTGCAGATTTATTTGAATAAAAACTACTCTTTACTATTACACAAATGTTCTAATATAATTGGACTTTATTGAAAGGACGCCCAGTCTTTTTTGACATAAAAGCTTACAGAAGCTACATTTTTGAGAGAATCGTCCTCAAATTTTAATCAAAGCATGATCAGACATTCAGTTTTATATTTAGGTTATTTTCAGGGCATAAAAATTAAAATCTAATATATTTTTCCATAAGGGAATAATAAAAAAATAAAAACGTGAGTCACTTACATGCATATTTCCCCTTGTTTTAATCTGTCCCTATACTATTTGAGTTATTATGACTTTTGGGTAACATAATTTAAAGTGTCTAGTTTAAAATAAGACCACATTTATGGATATAGACCATAGGGTTTAAGAGCTGCAGACATTTTTATTTGGAGTATGTCATTTTTTTATTTATTTCTCAGCACAGGGCGAGGGTTAAGAGGTTAAAACAGTTATTGTATTAAGATTATATTATAATTCTTATTTTATTTGTGATCAAATAAACACAGCCTTGACTTTTTTCAAAAACTAATCTAATTAAATATATTTGTACTGACATCCTAAATGCTCAATCTTTGCTTTTTCATGACACTTTTGACCAGTTCTGACTGATCTCTTCTGATCTCTATTAAAGAATTGGAGTGGTCAATGTAACATTTTTGGCATAGTCAGCAGGATCAAACATAAGCATGACTTTATTTGAGTAATTAAAACTCAAAAAAGAAGTTGAAAAGGGGTTCTGTTTTGAACATGGACGGTATTTTAATTTTCTGATGATTAATCTTTTAATATATATAAAATATTTTTGTTTATCACAATATTTTCTCTACTATAGGCTATATCAGACCATGATGTCCAGACCTCAGACTCACATGCTTTCATTTTATGAGTCATGTCATGCTTGTAGTCTGTCTCAGTTGTTATGACACAGTCAGGGGTCAGCTGGCTGCTATAGTCACCTCCTTTAACAATAACAAACGTAGCGTTTGATGAACAACAGTCAGTTTATGAATGCAAGTAAGTCACTGTATATCCGAACTCCTGTCAGTGTAATTCAGGCTCTAAGTCTGACCTCCGTCTGGCACCGTAGGCATACTTGACAGGGTGACTGGTGAGAAAAAACTCTATTAATGTTTGCAATTTATAGGACTATCGCAGTAATGACTATGAGTCATGCCACACTTTTGGTTTGTACTTTCCCAAATTAGAGATCTATTAGAAGATCTGTTTTCAGTTTAAGACCCTAAGATAGTATTATGGTCGTAGTTTATGGTAATATTCTTATTATCAGGTTAGGAACATCTGTGGTCAAAGTGGAAACTACCTAATGAACACACTTTTGGCAATAGATCAATACTGAATATTGTTTTTATTCAGTCCCTGAGAGGTGTAATACAAGGAGAAGGAAATCAATATGTTTTATTCTGCATGGATGCATTAAATTGATAAAACCATTTTCAACACTGATGATAATAAGAAATGTTTGTAAATCAGCACATGATTTCTTTTTTTTTTTCTTTTTTTCAGCACATGATTTCTAAAGGATCACATGACTGAACACTGGAGTAATGATGCTGAAAATTTAGCTTTGCATCAAATAAATACAATTCATTTTAAAGTGTATTCAAATAGAACCAGTTATTTTAAATATTAATATAATTTAATATTTTTTTACTGTGTTTTTGTACTGTATCTTTAGTGTAACTGTAACTATTTTTGTAATTTTATATATATATATATATATATATATATATATATATATATATATATATATATATATATATATATATATATATATATATATATATATGTATGTATGTATGTATGTATGTATGTATGTATGTATGTATGTATGTATGTATGTATATATATATATATATATATATATATATATATATATATATATATATATATATAATATATATATATATATATATATATATATATATATATATATATATATATATATATATATATATATAATATTGAATTTGCATATTCCACTATTTGTGTAGTGATAATTGATAATTTTCATATCATATTATCATATTTTGTTGTGTTTACATAACCATAACATTATAGCTGGGTTTAAAACAATCCTTTATTTGGAACATAAATTGTGAATTTGGTTGGGGAAAAAAGAGAAACAGAATTTATACTCTGATAACTGGTCAATTGTTGTGAAAGGAAAACAAAATAATCTTTACTCTTCTGTGAACTCCTCCTCCAAATGTAATGCAACCAAGATTATCTGAGTTTCATATCTATAAACACTATTCACTTCCCTTCCATAAATCAAAGCATGACGTTCTTTCTTGTAAATAAACTCCCATGTGCCCTATCTCTCAGAAGTATTCTTTTGAATGTATTTGTTGAGCAACATTCTCTGACAGAAGTGGAAGTAACTTTTAAATATATACTATGATTCACATGGCTCTGGGAAGTAAACTGATGAAGCAGATTCTAGATTATTCAGCTAGACTGAAGAAATGTTCTTGTTGCAGATGTTGAGGCATGAACCTTCAAACTTTTAATTTGTATCAAATCAAGTAAATTCTTATTAATGTTGCTCTCCTACAAGACAAGAGAAAAATATAGCTTTTCCAGTGTCCTCTACCCTGTGGTGTAGTTGGTGAATATGATGATGTGGTGGAGGACACATTCCTTTGTTTAGTATGAGATCTAATCATCAATTCTGCCTGGCCATGTGAGAAGAGTTTAAAGATCACATTCATAGTGAAGGGTGCTGTGAAGTCAGAAAAACAGCATTCTGACATAAGCTTTGTAAAGTATCACACATTATGTAGATAAAGCCAAATATTTCTGTGTGTGTGTGTGTGTGTGTGTGTGTGTGGCCTGGTAATCCCTACGTTATGGGGACAAAATGTCCCCACAAAGATGGCAATATCCGAAATCCTTGTCCTTGTGGGGACATTTTTAGGTCCCCATGAGGAAAACATCTTATAAATCACACAGAAGGAGTTTTTTTGAGAAAGTAAAAATGCAGAATGTTTCCTGTGATGGGTAGGTTTAGGGGCAGGGGCAGTGTAAGGGGATAGGATGTCCAGTTTGTACAGTATGAAATCCATTACGCCTATGGAAAGTCCCCATAAAACATGGAAACACGACGTGTGTGTGTGTGTGTGTGTGTGTGTGTGTGTGTGTGTGTGTGTGTGTGTGTGTGTGTGTGTGTGTGTGTGTGTGTGTGTGTGTGTGTGTGTGTGTGTGTGTGTGTGTGTGTGTGTGTGTGTGTGCGTGCCCTTGTTTATATTACATTGTGGGGACCAAATGTCCCCATATGGATAGTAAAACCTGAGATTACCTACATTGTGGGAACCAGACAGTGGTCCCCACTTTTAAAAAAGACTTATAAATCCTACAGGATGAGTTTATTTGAGAAAGTAAAAAATGCAGAATGTTTCCTGTGATAGGTAGATAGGTTTCCTGTTTAATATCTATGGAGAGTCCCCACAAAGATAGTGAACAAGACGTGTGTGTGTGTGTGTGTATGTGTGTGTGTGTGTGTGTGTGTGTGTGTGTGTGTGTGTGTGTGTGTGTGTGTGTGTGTTAAAATAAATGAAAGTTGGAACCGAAGCATTAGGGCAGGTTCCTTTTTGTTAAATGGCTGCGCTCTGAACACACAAAGAGAATACCCAAGAGGCCGTGGGGTCAAGAGTCAGTTCAGAAGCCTTGCCCCCACCCTACATATCTCTGATCACTGGAGTCGCTGGCCTGAATTCATGACCATAACCCTTAAACTCACTGTCATGCACACAAAGCCAATCTGGAGTGCAATTGCCATGTGCTTGAGTGGTCTCATCTTTACAGGTCATAATGAATCTTCAAAATAGGATAGAATACAAACAATAATAAAACTGTACAAAGGAAATGAGCTTTTAAATACCCTGGTATCTATTTTTTCCTTATGTTCCAATAGATGAAAAGACTTGAAATACTTTTTTAGCTGCCTATAATCTTTTACATTTGGCTTACATTTAAGATGGGGAAACCCTTCCTTTGTAAATGTCTTCTTCCTTTTCTCATGTAAAAAGTAATTTGTAATAAGACACAAACTGCATTTGGAGTTTTTGTCTTTATGAAACAAATGATTTCTATTCAAGATTATTTCACCATAGAAATATTATTGCATATATCATCACTTTAGGTATTGCAGAAGACCATTTGAACTTCAAGAAATAAACAATGTAATGGATTGGATTGGGATATCACTGTCAGAATGTAAGTGAAAAGTTGTCTTATGATGTTAAATGCCATTGTTGGTGTGTGTGTGTGTGTGTGTGTGTGTGTGTGTGTGTGTGTGTGTGTGTGTGTGTGTGTGTGTGTGTGTGTGTGTGTGTGTGTGTGTGTGTGTGTGTGTGTGTGTGTGTGTGTGTGTGTGTGTGTGTCAATGCACAAAATCACACATGATTCATAGCCACTCTGTGTGATTGAAGCGGAAAGCTTGCAATCGATCCATCTGTCTCACACCTTTCAAGAGCTTTTCTGCTAATTGGTTAGCAGCATCCCATCAAAACGATGGCTTTAACCAGCATATGATGACACAAGGGATGTTTGTGAACTATATCATGGCAGCATTGATTCCCTAAATATTTCAATCTATAATATTAACATTTAATTTTCATAGTATTTTTTCATGAACGGGCAGGAAGTCCAGTATTATAGAGTGCCAATGCTTTGAAAGGAAAAATTGGATCATCTCTATGACTATCAGCCCTTTGCACCCCAGGCCTGTGAGAATTACTACATGAAATGCCTGTACAAACTAGGTTGTTAATTTTCTAAACTCTCTCGCTTTCTGTAAGGTCATGTTTCATTAATGCAGGTTCAGCTGTGTTCATCTGTTTAGGATGCTGAATGACTGATCTCAGGTCAGTGGTGTCGTCTGGCGTCTGTCTGCCTCCTGTTAGCAAAGAGCTATTTATCAGTGTCAGCAACTCCATACCTGAACAGAGAGAGAGAGAGAGAGAGAGAGAGAGAGAGAGAGAGAGAGAGAGAGAGAGAGAGAGAGATGAACACTTATTTAAAGGGCGCATTTAACTAACACTATGAACCCATGCATACAGTGTAGTGTGTTTCCTCAGAACAGAGTGCACATATTTTTCTGTGAAAGGGTTTTCTAAAATTGTGATTTAAAGAGTGTTTTGCAGTGGTATAATTCTAATTTAGCCCACTGTTGTCAGCTTGGGTGATTGAGAGGGTCTAACCTATTATACGTGGGCAGCAGTTCACCGTGTTGGCGCCAAAGCTCTATAAACACTCAACACGTGCACACACATACACACACACAGATGCTATCTGCTCCCACATCACTGTGACAGTGTGAGAAATGCTGATATGTGAGTGAGACTAGAGGAAGCCCAGCTGTTTGGCACTGCGAGCACGGCTGTGTGTATATGCATTTCTGTCTGTGTGTGAGTGTGTGTGGTTGAACTGTTTGGGAGTATTAGGGTGTGTTTCTTCTGATGTATATGTTTTTGTTTGATTTCTCTGGATCTGTGCCTCTGTTTGGATTATAACCAGTCTCTTCCTGTCTCACTCTCTTTAGCTTGGCCTTCCTCTCCTTCTTCATGAACCACAATCCTTAAAACAGAATATTAAACAAAATTGTGATATATTTTGGTATCTAAATGAATGGATGGATGGATATGACAGGCAGCACAAACAGTTACTGTTTATTTAATTTAAATATTTTAAATAATAGGCCTATCTTTATTCACTGATCAGGCATTACATTATGACCACAGAAACGTGAAGTGAATAACACTGACTATCTCTTCATCACAGCACCTGTTTGTGGTGGGTGGGATTTACTGGGTAGCAAGTGAACATTTTGTCCTCAAAGCTGATGTGTTAGAAGCACGAAAAATGGGCAGGCATATTTGAGAAGCTGAAATTGAAATTGCTCAAGTTAATGCTGGTTCTGATAGAAAGGTGTCAGAATACACAGAGCATCACAGTGTGTTGCATATGAGGCTGCATTACCGCAGACCAGTCAGGGGGCCTATGATGCTGACCTCTGTCCACTGCCGGCGAGCCAACAGTGGGCATGTGAGCATCAGAACTTGATCACAGAGTAATGGAAGAAGGTGGCCTTGTCTGATGAATTACATTTTCTTTTACATTACATGGATGGCCCCATGTGTGGCCGGTGTGCCGGTGTGCTCTTACCTGGGGAACACATGGCACCAGGTTACATTATGGAAAGAAGGCAAGCCGGCAGAGGTAGTGTGATGCTTTGGCCAATGTTCTACCAGGAAACCTTGGGTCCTGCCGTCTATGTGGATGTTATTTTGACACGTACCACCTACCTTAATATTGTTGCAGACCATATAAACCCTTTCAGTATTGCTTGGTGGCCTCTTTCAGCAGGATAATGCGCCCTGCCACAAAGCAAAAATGGTTCAGGATTGGTTTAAGGACCACAACAATGAGTTTGAGGTGTTGACTTGGCCTCCAAATTCCTCAGATCTCAATCCAATCAAACGTCTGTGGCATGTGCTGAACAAACAATCCGATTAATGGAGGCCCCACCTCGCAACTTTCAGGACTTATAGGATCTACTGCTAATATCTTGGTGCCAGATACCACAGCACACTTTCAGTGGTCTAGTGGAGTCCATGCCTTGAATAGTAAGGTGTGTGTGTGTGTGTGTGTGTGTGTGTGTGTGTGTGTGTGTGTGTGTGTGTGTGTGTGTGTGTGTGTGTGTGTGTGTGTGTGTGTGTGAATGGAACCAATTCTGAAACCTCAGAAAACACAGTGGACCCACACCAGCAGATGAAATGGCACCTCAAACGCTTCTGACACTGCTTGACACAAGCAATGCGACAGCTGAAACCCATGTCTTGCATACGTCTGTGCGTGGTCAACACATTCTCATTCCTTACTCGTCAAAAGATTGACGACATACACGTCCTTCTCAAAAATTTGCATATGTGAGAAAAGTTGATTATTTTCCATAATGTAATGATAAAAATTAAACTTTCACATATTTTAGATTCATTTTACACCAACTGAAATATTTCAGGTCTTTTATTGTTTTAATACTGATGATTTTGGCATACAGCTAATGAAAACCCAAAATTCCTATCTCAAAAAATTTGCATATTTCATCCGACCAATAAAAGAAAAATGTTTTTAATACAAAAAAGGTCAACCTTCAAATAATTATGTTCAGTTATGCACTCAATTCTTAGTCGGGAATCCTTTTGCAGAAATGACTGCTTCAATGCGGCGTGGCATGGAGGCAATCAGCCTGTGGCACTGCTGAGGTGTTATGGAGGCCCAGGATGCTTCGATAGCGGTCTTAAGCTCATCCAGAGTGTTGGGTCTTGCATCTCTCAACTTTCTCTTCACAATATCCCACAGATTCTCTACGGGGTTCAAGTCAGGAGAGTTGGCAGGCCAATTGAGCACAGTAATACCATGGTCAGTAAACCATTTACCAGTGGTTTTGGCACTGTAAGCAGGTGCCAGGTCGTGCTGAAAAACCAAATCTTCATCTCCATAAAGCTTTTCAGCAGATGGAAAAAATCTCCTGATAGCTAACTGCATTGACCCTGCCCTTGATAAAACACAGTGGACCAACACCAGCAGCTGACTTGGCACCCCAGACCATCACTGACTGTGGGTACTTGACACTGGACTTCAGGCATTTTGGCATTTCCTTCTCCTCAGTCATCCTCCAAACTCTGGCACCTTGATTTCCGAATGACATCTGAAAAAAGTACTTTGGACCACTGAGCAACAGTCCAGTGCTGCTTCTCTGTAGCCCAAAGTGGCTTGACCTGAGTAATGCGGCACCTGTAGCCCATTTCTTGCACACGCCTGTGCACGGTGGCTCTGGATGTTTCTACTCCAGACTCAGTCCACTGCTTCCGCAGGTCCCCCAAGGTCTGGAATCGGTCCTTCTCCACAATCTTCCTCAGGGTCCGGTCACCTCTTCTCATTGTGCAGCGTTTTTTGTCACACTTTTTCCTTCCCACAGACTTCCCACTGAGGTGCCTTGATACAGCACTCTGGGAACAGCCTATTCGTTCAGAAATTTCTTTCTGTGTCTTACCCTCTCGCTTGAGGGTGTCAATGATGGCCTTCTTGACAGCAGTTGGGTCGGCAGTCTTACCCATGATTGTGGTTTTGAGTAATGAACCAGGCTGGGAGTTTTTAAAAGCCTCAGGAATCTTTTGCAGGTGTTTAGAGTTAATTAGTTGATTCAGATGATTAGGTTAATAGCTCGTTTAGAGAACCTTTTCATGATATGCTAATTTTTTGAGACCGGAATTTTGGATTTTCATTAGCTGTATGCCAAAATCATCAGTATTAAAACAATAAAAGACCTGAAATATTTCAGTTGGTGTGCAATGAATCGATAGATATAGATAGATATAGATAGATATAAATAACAAATACCATATCTTCATAAAAATTATAGCATCTGGATGGATGGATGGATGGATGGATGGATGGATGGATGGATGGATGGATGGATGGATGGATAGATAGATAGATAGATAGATAGATAGATAGATAGATAGATAGATAGATAGATAGATAGATAGATAGATAGATAGATAGATAGATAGATAGATAGATAGATAGATAGATAGATAAATAGATAGATAGATAGATAGATAGATTAAAAATAAATCTAAAAAATAGCACCTGACAAGCAGCTCGAAATGTAAACAATTATTTTTAAACTTCTTGCAAGTATGTGTGCTGTGTAAATGAAAAGGAGTTCTGATTTAAACTCTGTTATTGTGATCTCCATTGTGCTGAATTTAGATAGATCAGTCTTTATGTGACGAGTCTGTGATGTTTTTGGCAGGTACATCAAAGGCCGTTTCCAGGTTGTTTAGAGGACAGATGTGAATAGGCTGAATCCTGAGCAGGCAGGAAATCAGAGACAGGGTAAAATAAACAGACCAACACAGCTTGACCTTTCCTATAACCCACCTGACCTCTCCTGACCCTTTCTTCTCTCTTATCTCTTATCTCCCCCTTATTCTGACACTGAGGGTGGAGGACAAGTCGTCTATCTCCTCTTTTCTCTCTGTCCTTCTTTCTCTCACACAGGCAGACACACAGATCAATCACTGCCCTGACTCTGGCTAATGCAGTCACTGAGAAGGCTGGGGTCTCACTATCAGACAGCAAGGAGCATGTTATTGTGCAGTAATAAAAGGTAAAAAGAGGAAAAACGATCTACCGATCAGATCAGATGGGATCAGCAGGCAGCATATATAGACATCCTTCATGATATCAGTCGCCGAATAAGAGAAAACAATGTGTTGATAGATTTGTAATGATGAGATGAGAGAAACTGGAAAATGTGAAGAGGAGGAAAGAGAACAAGGGATAAAGGCCAGAGCATAAGGGGTAAGAATGAGTGAAGATAACAAAAGTGATTTAGGAGCACAGGAATAAAATAAAATGGGGGAGTAGGAGGAAGGATCGGAGAGAGTCCTGGCAGAAGGACGTGTATGTAATAGGAGAAGAAAAAAGGGGGATATTGAGGCACCGCAAGCTGTCAACAGTTGGAGAGGGTCAAAGGTGAAGAGTATCATATAGGACACATGTATGCATACACACATACACTACCGTAAAACTTTGGGCTTAGTAAGATTGTTTTACTGTTTTTGAAAGAAGTTTCTTATGTTCACTAAGGCTGCAATGATTTGATCAATAATACAGAAAAATAATACAGCAAAATACAACATAATTTAATAATGTGGTTAAATGTTATTACAATTTAAAGTGCCACCCCTATTATGCTATTTTAAAGGTTCCAACAACCAGTTGATAGGCATCAAAGGTCAAAATATTTGATCTTATCATAATATACATTGGACATTACTACCTTTTTCAATGATTCTCAAACGACTAGTGAAAGCTACTCTGCTCTGATTGGCCAGATGAACCAGTCTGTTACGATTGATCTAGCATGTGTCAGAAACAAAACATCCGTTTCACTGAATAACTTCAGTTATTCCCATTTTAGCCCCAGAGGCTTCCCAAATTTTAGCCCCAGAGGCTTCCCAAAGCTCAGCCATTGTACAGTGTATAATATCTATTTTACCATATCAATCCAAATGTGAGTCTGATAATGAAACATTCGAAGAACTATATTCAACCTGAACCTCCATCACAAGGTTGACTTAAGCAGGACGTTTCTCACTAATACGCTACACAGTTTGAAGTTAATGAAATGTTGCAACTGTAATTCTTCAGCATCAGCAACAAGTGTTTGACTGGACAACCCGATGTGTTTTTAATTTTTTTTTTATTGAAGTGCACATGTGGGAACTGTATCAATAACTATATCAATAACAGCACATGCACATTAGCTGAGAACTAAGGTTAAAGGGTTATTTCAGCGATCAGCATATGGCTTTGTATCAGTAGAAACCCTGGAGTATAATCAAATGATTGTGCTTTCCCCATCTCATATCCCCCTGAGACGAGAGATTTATGCATTTTATTTCTGGAAAAATTCCTCCTATGATGCAAATTGACGATATTTGCATCATTGGAGGAATGTTTGGCCAAAGGCTAAAGACTACAGCCAGCAGAGGGAGCCATTTCTGCATGTTTTGAACCTGCGTATGGGGGATGGGAGATCACTCAGCTCAGCGCAGCTGCAGGCACTCATTTACTATGCACTACTATGCACATACTAGGCACTCAGAGCTATGGTGAGCAATGTAAGTCTTTTTAACTCGCGTGGTGACTTACTCATTATATTGAACAGACACGTTCAGTTTTTAATTGTAGTGGCTTCTCTAACTCAGTCACAGTAATCCAGTAGGTGGCTTTGGGAATGGCCTCACAGGGCAGCGAAGCATTCTGGGAATTGTAGTTTTTCATCCCCATGAGACAAAAATACATTTTCTGTCTTTTCTCAGTCTAGAAGGCACCAAATTCAAAAATAATTTCTCATTTCTACTACATTTATGACCCAGTTTAAATACAGATTCATCTTCCCAGCGCTGAAGTACCCCTTTAATGACTGATGTAACGTTAAAGTTTGTATAATATACATACATGAAAATATACATACATAATTAAACATACTTACAGGTTTTGATTCAGAGGAGCAAGTTGGTCCAAATGAAGTACTGTCCCATCTTTAAACGTGGGGTAAACCATATTTCTAAGTTGTTGCTGAACATTGTTGATATTTAAATTGAATAGGGATTTATATTAAGATGTCCAGAAATCAATTCAATAGTCCATTTATTAATATAAACCATAATATAAATGTTTAATTCTTGCATCTATACCGAATATCATCAGTGGTTGTATATCAAGAACGGAAGTTTTGTTTCTGACACATGCTAGATCAATCATGTCACCCTTAAATTTAATTGAATAGATCAAAAGAATATAGTATAAGATTATGAATAAAAAATGCCCTTTAAAAAGGTAAACATATCACAAATATGCAGTTTTCAATATGCCAAAGCTGATTAAACAATGGTGAGAATATTGCTTCAGAATAAATTATATTTACAACAAAAAAATAAAAAACAAACCGTTTTTCCAAACAATCACATTTTTTACTCGGACAAGTGAATGACCATGTCGAGCCCTGTAAAGAATAGTGTTTAATTTTTTTTTTTTTTAAATCAGTTGAAAACCAGATTTTTTCCACAAAAAATCTCTTTTTTCCCAAAAAAGTAAGTGAAAAAAGGGGGGTTGTCTTATATTCAGGGTCGTCTTATTTTCGGGTATACGATACTTACGACTCTTTGAGGGGGTTTACTGTCAATTCTTTATTTTGGGAGACAATACCTTTATTTATTGTGCACTTTTATCTTAACAACATTGCAGACTATTATACACTGCATGAAAGGTAATATTCTAAAAAGGATGTTGTCTATTTAATTATATTTAACATTTTAATTTATTCATGTTATAAAAAAGCTAAATATTCAGCTGTCCTCATTGTCTCACACAATCCCCATTGTGGTTTTTTTATTTTTATTTGTGTGTGTGTATATATATATATATATATTCTTTGATGAATATAAAGCTAGGAAAAACAGCATTTATTTGGGAAAAAAATGTTATTTTGAAAAATTCTTAGTCCTCAAACTAGGAAAATTGCTTTTAAAAAGTCTTCAGTCCATCAATACAGATTAGGTTAAATATAAACATACGCCCCACCTCATTGAGAAATGTGCAGGCCGATTGATTATCATTTCACTCACTTTGCACACACAATTTAAAAAACAAACTACTGTTTATCCACTTCAGGTGACACCCTCACACTTTCAAGTTAAAAACTTGCCCACGTTTGTAACAGTATCCTGTCTTTAGTTGAGTAACCTCACTACTGTTATAGGATGTGTTTGGGAACTGGAGTCAGAGATTCTTGCCAAGAAGTGACGTAAAGCTGGAATCCACTAGGTGGCAGCGGCACTGTGAGTCTTGTGTTTATTCTTTCAAGTGGCTGAGGACGCACTGTTTCACAAGTTCAGAGAGTGTTTTTGTAGTGTTTGTTACAGGAATTTGCTTTCACAGAATCAACATAGCAAGAAGGTAAGCTGCCAGAACAGACTGGAGAAAATTCAGTTTAGAAATTAAAGTAAATATTTACCGCCAATCATCGTAAAGGTGCACTCAGTCATTTTTTTTCCTCATCAAACATTTCATGCATAAAGAAATGAATAGTGCTTTTGAAAATATGTTTAAAATGATGTTCACTAAACCTATGCAGGATCCAGACATCAGAAGCCTAATAAGAGCGGTTTTATTTTACGTGGAGCAAGTCAACATTCTGAAATCGCAATGACCAGCCTCGTGATTGTAACAATTAGCTCTCTTACTGCTAACATAAATTAAAAGTCATTTGATTTTTTATTGTAATACACTGTGGTATGTTATTGATTAGTTGTCTGTAATATGTTGTGCCTTTTTTCTTTCTACGTTGTGTCAAATTACAGTAAGAGAAGGAGAGATGGGACATGGGAGCACACACACACTCCATCACAACTCATTCATGCAGCTATGACTCTGTGGTCTCAGACTAAAACAATATATTCCATCTCTAAGACGTCTTGGCAGATGCACACACAGACAGACACACAGACAGGGAGTCCTTCACCAAACAAAAGGCATATCTGAGATATGAGCATCTCCCTATTGACTCAATAGCTTCTAATATTTCGGCACCACCATTCATCTCCTCATATGTCAGTGCTGCTACATGCTTCTTTTGTGCTTCACAGTTGGACCATCAGGGATCTCGCATGAAATATTTTGTTTAACTGGCCCATGACCAGAGTGTGTTGAACCTCAATCAAGCTACCTGTCAACAAGCTTTTCTTTCTTTCTTTCTTTCTTTCTTTCTTTCTTTCTTTCTTTCTTTCTTTCTTTCTTTCTTTCTTTCTTTCTTTCTTTCTTTCTTTCTTTCTTTCTTTCAGGTAGAACAATCCTGATTGCTTATTAGACACTCTTAAAAAGGGGTACAATTTAAAAAAAAAAAAAACTTTTTTTTAAGCCAAAGTAGTATTTCTCACTTTTATTTGGTTTAACTTGATTACTTAGGCTAATCTAAAAATAAACCCATAATTCATGAAAACTCCATTTAAAAAACAACAACAACAACAACGACTAATACAAATGACAACATAACACTAGAAAATGAATACAATTAATTTAAAAAAATTGTATCTCAATGATTATAAAATTGCATTGACAATTTCTGTTAATGATGGTTTAACCTTTAAAGGGGGGGTGAAACACTCAGTTTCAGTCAGTGTCATGTCAATCTTGAGTACCTATAGAGTAGCATTGCATCCTGCATATCTCCGAAAAGTCTTTATTTTTTTATAATTATATAAGAAAGATGCGCTGTTCCGAGTCTTTCCGAAAAAAGCCGAGCGGGTGGGGGCGTGTCGTGTGAGCGGAGCTAAATAATGACGTGTGCTCGCTGCTGCTATTGTGTTGAGTCGAGTGCGTCGTAAAGCTGTGTCATCCCTAACAGCGGGATTTTATTCAAAATAAAAATATGGCTTTTAATCAGATACAGCCATACATCTATGATCCGGAATCAGACCCAGAGGCTGCAGTTGAACAGGAGCAGCAGCAAAAACGACTAGAGCAGGACGTCTGTATGTGGTACAAGTTATACACTAACTATATAATATGCTTAGCGGCTTGTGTTATTTACATATTTATACTTGAATTATATCGTCGTATTTTTCTCTTTGAAGGTGTACATGTGGGAAGTGCAGTTGTGGACGTGTGTTTGTGTGTTTACGCGTGGTTTGTGTAACGTTAGACAGTAAGCGGACTGGTTTTGCACGGCAGGCTAAGTTAGTGTTTACATAGAAAGACACGGAATAGTAGCGCATTTGAATGAAGAAGCGTGCTTATTTAGTTCAACATATTTCCCCCCTCTTTGTGTATTGTTGTTTGGAGTGCTTTTACAATACACAAACATAAAGTTACACATATAGTGGCCAGCTAAACAAATGTACACGCACTACACATCGCATGCTCCATTGATCAATTAACTATACGTGATCATGTTTGGGCTACTTGATGAGCATTGGCAATAACACAGACATTTGAATCAGTCTAACTCACCGCCTGCGGTTCTAACGTTTGGACTGCTCCATCCTTCAGCATTAGGCGATCGGGAAAATCCGGCGTCGAGCTGGGCCTTGTTTATGAAACAGTCGGCACCGAAATGCAGCGAACAGATATAAACATTCGCGCAACTCAGTTGCTGATCCGGAAAAGCAAATTACATCCACTGTTGCCTTAACGCGGGGTTTTTGGGGAATCTGTGCAGGACTGTCTTGGTCTGGCAACCAAAAACGCACTTTTTTGGTGACATTGTTATGTGCACATCACCTGTCCAGCATCCTACAAGCCAGCGCTTTGATGGGCGTAGCCTGTTACTTTCGCTCTCTCCCTCTCTCTCTCTCACGCGCTTCCGGTAGAATTGTCCGTAAGGCCCATACAAGGAAATTCCGCCCCCATTAACGTCAAAGGGGACGCATGATCTCAAAAAACTTGCCGAAACTTATGACTAACCGGAAGTAGTATTTTTGACAAAGAAATACTCCCATCAAACGTCCACCTTAACTTTTAAAACTTTGTCTATGTTTAGGATGGGATTCCAAGTCTTTAACAGTGTAAAAAGATCAGTATGCATGAAACAGCATTTCACCCCCCCTTTAATGATGAATGATGTATTGAGGATGTGTAATATGAATTCTAAATTAATCTATATTTGCTGAAATATTGATTGCAGTTTGAATTTTCAATGCATGACGTTTCTTGTGTTTTTAATTCCTTGGTTTCATTTAACCCTGAAAATAGAGAGTAGCAAAGACTTGGAAAGGAGAAATCTTCGAACAAGAGATGGTATGGGGAGACAGAGAAAGCCAGTGATGGAGTGAAAGAGAGATGCCAGGAGTAAATCTCTTCTCTCTGTTGGGGCAATGTGATCCCCTTCTCCGCTTGGCTGCTTTTGACTGGAACTCCTGTTCTTCCCTCCCAGAACAATGCAGGTCAGCTTAACTTTCAGTCAAGGGGGGCACCCCATCTACAGGTAGACCCTTATACACACACACACACACACACACACACACACACACACACACACACACACACACACACACACACACACACACACACACACTGCTGAAGTTTACCTGAGGTTTAGTGCCAGTAAATTCTATATCTTCCTTGGACAGTTATACAAACTTGAATACAGACTCACTTTTTTCCTCATCGCATAACGGTGCTCACACAAATATTGTATTTATTAATAATTTAATTTAAGATGCATAATCACTGAGAAACACTCTGTCACATTTTAGAATAAATAGATTTTTGTCTAACTGTATGTGTGTATGTGAGTGTGTGAAATATTTGTACTCCACACTTTTTTCCCCCGGTATACTCACACCAGGGGGAAGCAGCACTGAGCAAGAAAAATCTACAGACAGGAAAAAGAGTGTTTGAGTGTTTACTCAACAAACTTTGAACAAACTCAAATACACCTTCCTGAAGTGACAGGCACAGACACTCTCTGACATGATGCTGAGAGCCTTCTTAATGCACATTATACAAAAATTACACAAAATCTCCAGGAAATGCAGACTAAATATACAAAGGGTGCAGGATTTGTTTTAAAACAACATAGTGTAGCTTGTGATTTACAAAAAAGGGATCTTGGGGGTAGTCTAAATGGTAAGAGCTCTTTTGGACTACCACTGGAGAGGTGTATTTAGATTTCTATCTTGATTTTTAGCATGGTAATGGATACGACAATGGTAATGTATTTTGTCTTGGTGAAATAGATCTGCTATGCTGCTGCTGAATTGCTACTGCTGTTGAGTATTTCTGTTGTTGTAGATTGCTGCTGCTGTTGGTTATTATTATTGCTGCTGTAAAGCAATCAAGTAACCTGCTGTGAGTATGTAAGATATGCTGCTGCTGCTGCACAAATAGCAGATATAAATTATCCCATAGCAGATCTATACAGGTGGACCTGGGGAAGGGGAAGGGTTTTAGACAAACTCTGAATACATGGTGCAAAATGCTATAGAGAATGGTAACCTGCCATTTATATGTTGAGCAGCAAGCTCATTCCCTGCAGATGCAACATGGACCAATCAGCTGTGCCAAGTAGTTAACATGGTAATTATTATCAGCTTGTAAAGGGGGGGTGGAGACACTCAGTTTAAATCTCATGTCAATCTTGAGTACCTATAGAGTAGTATTGCATCATTCATATCTCCAAAAAGTCTTTAGTTTCTATTTTTATTTTTTAAAAAAAGATAGGCTGTACCGAGTCTTTCCGGAAAAAAAACAGCGGCTGGAGGCGTATCGTGTGGGCGGAGCTAAAGAATCACGAGCGCATGCAGCTATTGCATTGAGAGCGTCTGAAAGCTGTGACATCCTCAAGCATGGAAAAGAAAACGTTACCCTAAAAAACCATGGCTATCAGATTCAACTAATACAGAATCAGCTCTGAAGCACGTGCATCTGAAAATGTGACACGTGCGGCAAACAGCCAATCACAGAATCTGTTTGATTCACTTCTCTTCTGAAGATTGAGAGTTTGTTGTGAAAATGTTAATGAAATTAAATGCGTTTACAAAGCAGGAATAAACACTGCTGCTGCAGCGACAGTTTAAGAAGCAGCTTAAAGAATATCTGATATCATTGAATGTGAATTGATGTGAATCAAAGAAATATGCCTAATAATTGTAGGTTCACAAAGAGCTCAAATTAATACGCGTTTTTTTTTTTTTAAGATTTATGAATGCATGTTTTATATTTGTACTCCTATTTGTCTAATTGTCAATGAATATAATAATTATATGACTATATTATATTAATTTAAAATAATTATAATTCTTATAATATAAATAATATAATATATAATAAAATATATAATATATATACTAATATAATAATAAATAAATAGCAATTTTAGGATGAGCAAGTTTGTCTTTAACGTTTTTTTCCTCTATAAACTTCAAATTTGGAACAAGAGATACAAGAGGGTGTGGCTTTATTGTGTCTTTACTTGCAGCTAATTGGTCCAGTTTAGGTTTGCGATCTCAAACCCAGAGTAAAACCTGCTCCAAAGCAGGTTAGCTGTGTAGTGTAAGTTACCATGGTGATGAACACTGATAAAAACCAATCCACCTTCTTGAGCCCAAAAAAACAGAGTTTGCTCAAACTAATCTTAAACTTACCTGGGTAGAAATTGAAACCAGCTTTGTGCAACAGGCCACTGGTGTATTAAGAGAACGGTAGCACACAGTTAACATGAGTTTGTTGTTGGGGTGACATGCACGTTCCAAGTGCCTGCACAGTGATTTGTTCGCTGTGCCGCTGCTCACCGCTCACGGACAAGTATTCACTGATAAAATGCGCGACGAAGAGGATCTGCTGCAAAAAAAAGGTTTCGTACCAGAAATGATTTTTTAGGACTATTTCGGCTACAAAAAGGAGGATGTTGACCAAAAAGAGGTACTTTGCATGGAGTGGCAGAAAGTTGTGGCCACAAAACAAGAAAACACCACCAATTTGTCTGATCACTTAAAACTGCACCACAAAGCTCTTTGCGACGAATACAAATCAGGGCTCGACATTAACGCTTGTCCAGGACGTGGATTTTTTGAAGGGAAAGAGAATTGTACTTGCCTGACAGACAAAAGCCTGATTAAAACAAAAAATAACTAACGAATCACGAAAATGCAAGAATGTTTGCGCATTAATTTAGTGTAAGTGGTGATCGATAGTGGATAATAATATATAATGAACTGATGATAATAAGGTGGCATTGTTGACGGTCGTGCAGCCTCTCGAGGAGAAATGACAACACTTGAGCGTTTCCCTGACTGAAAATGACAATGGTTTCATATGATGGTTCCATAAACAACTAATTAACATTCACTTAAAGTCACTTACATTTTAGATGCAATATTTAGTGTTTTTGTTCTATTTCAGCCGTGAAAATCGTTCACAGCAGAACCGTAACGCATCTCACTCACAGCAACAAGTGTGTTACTGAACGATTCAGCGTTTGAATGAATCGTTTGAATGAACGACTCAATGACTCACTCATTAAGACGGTCACCTGCTGCCACCTACTGGAGGTTTAGTTTCATGTTTACACATACTTTCCAACATTTCTTTTTGCCACTTGTAAAGAAGCTTGCTTATTAGTGAAATTATTAATATCATGGAATGGTAATTATTGACTTTAGCCTGAATTGGTAGCTCTCAATATCGCAATATATATCATTGAGGGGGAAAAATCGCAATGTAATTTTTTTCCAATATCGTGCAGCCCTATTCTATTTAGTGTCTTGTCAACATTTGCGTGTGTTTACTCGTGGTTTATGAGGATATTATTTGGTTTATGGGCTATTGTATGCGACAAAACCTTAGCAGTAGCAAGCAAAACGGTTTTGCACGTCAGACTATTGTATAGAAAAACAATGGAGTAGCGCATTTGAATGAAGAAGTGCGCTTTGTGAGAACGTCCTCTTGGTTTATGTTTGGGTGGTTTTACAATTAACAAACTGACACCTATAGTGGTTGACTAAACAAATGTATTTAAACACACACCATACATCGCATGCTCCATTGATAAATTAACTATGTATGATCTTGTTGTTTACTGATGTTTACTTACACGACGATAGCCGACAACACAGACATTTGAAGCAGTTTTACTCACCGCCTGCTTACAAAGCATGGCCGTGAACCTTTATCGTTGGGACCGCTCCATCAAAAACACACTTCTTTGGTAACAATGTTGATTTGGTGAAGTCCTGTGACTGCAGTGAGAGCAGCGTTTATGGGTGTTCATTTGCTCTTGCTCTTGTCGCATGCGCACCCTTCCGGGAGAAGAGCCCCTACGGCCCATACAAGGAAATTCCGCCCTGTTGACATCAAGCGGACCCATACTTTAAAAAAAAAAAAAAACGTTCCGGAACTTGTCAGAAACCGGAAGGAGTGTTTTTGACACAGAAATACTCCATCAAACCATCCAACTTATTTTTTTGAAACTTTGTCTATGTTTAGGATTGGAATCCAAGTCTTTAACAGTGTAAAAAGCTCAGGATGCATATTCATTAGATTGGCACTTAATCAATTGACATTTCTTACGAAAAAAAATTATGTGAAGCAGTTTTAAAATATATTTTTGGGGGAAAATTATCAAAGTAAATAGTGTCAAAGTAGAAATTATGATATAGAGTTGAGGTTGTGAAATATAATGATATTTATGAATATGGTGTTATGACATCTGAGTGAAGGACGTACTTGGTTCTATGCATTGGTTCAAGATTGGAATTTAAGATGTGGGTATTGCACTCAAAAATGGAGGCCAATGAATGCGAGCATCACAGATGCGTGTAGTGAAATTCAATATACAGAGATGCGTGCCACGGAATGACCGATGAAACACAAAGTGCAAGAACACTAAACAATGCACATCTACCATAACCTTTAAAGAAAATTACAGAATTGAGAAAACTGTAGTCCTAAATAAACAGTAGATGGCAATCAAAGAAACAGGGAAAAGGTGTGCAACTAATCAGAAATCATGTTAGCAAACTACAACTAGAACTCAGACAAAACAGTGACTTGGACATGTCATATTTACCACTGGGACTATCAGAGATAATTATGAAAGTTCCAGAGTTACCATTGACTCTAAAGGTACAATAGGTAATCTTGGAAAAACTTTAGCCTGCTAGCATTGAAAGCATATGATTCCACCCTCCCCAAGTGGTACTCACTTCAAATCACTGTGACATTAACACACAGAGACCGGAAGCAAGACGACCAGGGACAACATTATTGGATTACATGTGTATTCACTGGTGATAAAGCTTTACAGTGAGTAAATGAATGTAAACTACTGTTTGCCTTCCATTCTTGCTCTGTCTGCACAGGGAATTTGAAAGCACTGATAAAAATAAATTCTGTCGGGAATCACCTATTGCACTTTTAAATATGGCGGATGGGAGAACGATTGCTCTTGTGACTGGTATTCTTTATTAGTTTTCACCACAACAGCTACATTGTCTTGTCTTGTCGTTAAAAAGCCTGTGTTCAGCAAGAATGATCAGATTCCGTGGCAGACGGCAGTTATGTGGTCATTATAAGGTTCCTTTAAATGTTTAAAGAAATGCAAACCACTAAACCCTGGCTACCCCTCTGCATATGCTTTGTACCAATAAATTGGTTGAACTGGATTCATTCTCATACTTCGGTGTTCTAACCAGGACACTTGGACCAACTCTGCCTCCTTAGCAACAACTAGCACCCTAAAGTATTTAGCCCATCAGCTACAGCCTGTATTTGACTCAAATTCCAGAATTGGAATAGCTAGCTATGAATGTTTATATGGTTGTCAATAAATGGGACACTACATTTTATTTTGGCTTTAAAAGCCAATAAATAGGCAAGCATAAACCTGGTGTCCGCCATTATTCCTGTTCTGTCTGGCAACAAAGCACTTGAGCTCGTAATCACAAGTGCAAGAACATGATTATGAAACTTTGATACTTCACAAGACGAGACATGGTGATGAAAGTAAACATAACCGTGACAGATATATTCACATTTTCAGTTGAATGCATTTATAGTGGCATTCATTATGGTTTCTTTGTGAATGGCTATGTTGTCTCTGTGTTATTGTTTATTAAGGCTGGTATTTATTAGGTAAAGCAGGCGTTCTCTTTGTAAGTGTGCATAAATAAAGAGACTTTATTTCCTCATTGGCTGCTGCACCTTGTTTGCGAATGGCTTCCAAACAGCACTCCACTTTTCACACTTATTAATCTCATCCGTTAACACATACATATGTACACTGGCTTCGTCTCCATCTCTATGCCTCTCTCTTTCACACACACACAGGCCCAGCCTCTCAATGAGAAGCCACTGTGAAACTGAATCCCACCACTACAAGATAAGGCAGAATTACTGGAAGATGAACAATATGGCCGTTGTTAAGTGGCTGCCAGCCATCAGAACTACACCCACTGCGGAGAGAGTCCAAGGTAGAGTTCGCTTGAGTGAGCCTAACACTATCGGATGTGAACTCTGACAGCAAGCCTGAAGGAATGCAGCAGCGTGTGTGTATTTGTGTTTTTGTGGATGTGTGTGTGTGTGCGTGCGCGTGTGCGCATGTCTTGGAACTGCACCAAGTCAACTGCGCATAGTTGACCTGTAATAGGAGAAGCAGAAGCCTGTCACTTTCCCAAATTGCTACTCAAAAGCTCTGACATGTCAGGTCAGAAACAGTGTTGAGGTACAGGCTGTGGTTTGATGGGTTTGGCCACATTACAATCATCAGGCTGTGCTGCCATTCTGCCGCTCAGAGCTGTCTACACTGTAGTCATGTTGTCAGAATCCGTACCCTCAGACCTGTGGGGAATGCCTGACATCTTTTTTTTAAGCTGTTTTGTGCCAATAGCATAGCTATAGAGTTTTGTTGTTAATGCTGAATAAACATCACATAACTAGAAACTCTGAATGTGCTTGACTGATCCGAGGTCATATGTATTGGACTATTTAGGATTGCATCCCTAAATAGACCAATACATATGACCTCGGATACAAACTAACTACAAACAAACATTATGTGCCTACCAAACAAATAGTTAACTATCATAGCAAAACACATTACGGGGAATTCGTTTGAAGTGTAAGATTAGCATCTTATATTTTCTCTTTCTCTTTATTTTTTAGATTCTTTTCTAATTCCCGTTGTTGTTTTTTTCTTCTTCTTCTTTTTTCAGTTGTGTGAATTAATGTTCTGAGCTGTAGATGCACTTCCATCCAGTTGTTGTAGGACCCTGGGAGAGTCTGAGACTTACTAATAACCCAATTAGCCGTGATTTGTTACGACGTGGGCGGAGAGAGAATAAGCTCTCTTGACCTGTCATTCAAAGACAAATTAACCGTTGCTCCCATGATGCACTAGTGCAGTTGGCTTATGCTGAAAAGGAAGCTATCAAATGTCGAATCCTCTATTGTGGCGACAATTCCCATGGATTCCTCTGTAAAGGTTTTGGAGGTCACCTCTTGCCCTGAGAATCTAAACTTTCAAATGTAGTGAAAATCTATAGTGACAATGATCAGAAGGAGTTTCGAACGTTTTGTTGTACACAAGTTGCATTCTTGTAAAAAATGAAAAGTGTGTGAACACTTCAAATAATGCTTTTATGTCAATTGTTTCCTCCCTCCAAGTTTGTGATGTACTACACAAGTGTGCTGAGTGCTTTCTAGGGTTATTGACTTCAGCTGCTGTGTGTTGTATTGGTGATGTCATGTAGCCTAGTCCAGCTGCATGTCACTGGTTGCCTGTACTCCATCAAGGAGACGTAAACTGAACAGTTCCTGACTCTTTTATTGGCTGAAACTATTTTCAAACCTTTTAGAACTATCTCGATTTGTTTGCTTAGTTATTATATTGTTTGTTAGTTGGTTGGTTTATCTGACAATAGTGAAAGGAAACACATAAGCAACATGATTGCCCCCTTCTGATAACATGTATTATCATGTATTTTTGCATTGCAAAATGTGCATTGATATATAGCAAAAATATGGGTTTAGGTTAAGTCTTATTGTAACAAAGTTCGATATAGTAAGGAAGGAAGAGGACACAGGGGTCGGCTGGACTGTTGATGCGTATCTTTATTTTCTCTTTCTCAATGTCAATAACACACTTCTTCGTGTGTTCTCAGTCAAACTCATAAGCAACAATAACTTCCGATTCGCGGCACTTCCGGCTTCCGGGTAAACTCAGTCTCTGTGTGCTCGCACCAACAGTCCGACTCTCTCTCTTTCTGGTCTCCGGTTCCGCTGGTGTTTTATCCCGTCTCCGCGCTCATTACTGGAACAAGAGACAGGTGTTATTAATCTGCGTCCAACCCACTCACTTACCGCTCGTCCCGCGGCCCTCTCTCCCGCTGCAGACCTCGCTGAACCACGCCCCCCTTGCCACATACCCCCACCGCCCGACTCAGGCCGGGGAGCCGTCCGGCCTGCAGCCCCCCCCCCCATTTCTGGAGAGGAAATCGGCCACAGCCATCTGAGCACCCGGCCTGTGGACCACCTTGAACTTAAACGGCTGAAGAGCCAGATACCAACGGGTGATCCGCGCGTTGGTATCCTTCATGCGGTGGAGCCATTGGAGAGGAGCGTGGTCCGAACAGAGAGTGAACTCCCGCCCCAGGAGGTAATAGCGGAGAGTGAGAACGGCCCATCTGATGGCCAAACACTCCTTTTCTATGGTGCTGTACTTAGCTTCCCTCTTGGAGAGCTTACGGCTAATGTACAGCACCGGCCGCTCTCCCCCCTCCACCTCCTGGGCCAGGACTGCGCCCAGCCCCCTGTCCGACGCGTCAGTCTGCAACAAGAAAGGGAGAGAAAAGTCAGGGGAGTGTAAGAGCGGCCCGCCACATAGAGCAGCCTTTACTTGGGTAAAAGCCTGTTGACACGGCTCCGTCCACTGGACCGTATCTGGTAGCCCCTTTCTAGTAAGATCAGTCAAAGGGCTGGTGAGGTCCGAATAATTTGGTATAAACCGTCTATAATATCCCGCCAGCCCCAAGAACTGTCTTACCTCCTTTTTGGTCTTGGGCCTCGGACAGGTTGCAATTGCGGCAGTCTTATCAATTTGGGGACGCACCTGCCCATGACCCAAGTGGAAGCCCAGATACCTTACTTCCACCCGCCCAATCGCACACTTCTTCGGATTGGCCGTGAGCCCCGCTCTCCTCAGCGACCTCAGGACCGCCCTCACATGCTGCATATGCCGCTGCCAATCGTGACTATAAATCACTATGTCATCCAGGTACGCAGCAGCATATGCAGCATGGGGACGCAAAATCCTATCCATGAGTCGCTGGAAGGTTGCGGGCGCCCCGAACAAGCCGAAAGGAAGCGTGACAAATTGGTGTAATCAAAACGGCGTGGTGAAAGCTGTTTTTCTTTGGACAATGGAGACAAGGGGATCTGCCAATAGCCCTTTGTTAAGTCCAGTGTCGAATAAAATCGAGCCGTGCCTAACCGATCAAGCAACTCGTCAACCCGCGGCATTGGATACGCGTCGAATTTCGACACAGCGTTCACCTTGCGGTAGTCCACACAGAACCTGACCGAGCCGTCTGTTTTGGGGACCAAAACTATCGGGCTCGCCCAGTCACTGTTGGACTCCTCGATTACTCCCATGTCGAGCATTGCGCCTAATTCGTCCTGAACTACTTTTTTCTTGTGTTCAGGCAAGCGATACGGCCGGCTGCGAACGACCACGCCCGGCTCGGTCTCGATATGGTGCTGAATCAAGTCGGTACGTCCCGGTAGGGGCGAGAACACGTCAGCGAATTCCGCCTGCAATTTCGATAAATCAGCGAGTTGTAACGGTGAGAGGTGATCTCCCCCAGGGGCCAACGCGACTGATTGCGCTTTAATGCTCGCCTCTGGCCCGAGATCATCCTCTCCCCCGATCACCGTTGCCAACAACACCGATTCCACCTCATTCCATTTTTTTAGCAGATTGAGGTGGTATATTTGACGTGCCCCGTTCCTATCGGATCGTATCACTTCATAATCGAGCTCTCCTATCTGCCGTGCGACCTCAAACGGCCCCTGCCACTTTGACATTAATTTTGAGCTCGACGTTGGGAGTAGAACGAGCACTTTCTCTCCCGGTGTGAATTTGCGTAGTTTAGTACCCCTGTTATATGACCGGCTCTGGCGGTCCTGGGCTTGCAACAAATTCTCCCTAGATAGCCGCCCCAATGTGTGGAGTTTTGTTCGCAAGTCCATGACGTACTGAATTTCGTTTTTGGCCAACGAAGGCCCCTCCTCCCAAGTTTCTCGTAGGACGTCCAGCACCCCCCGTGGCTGTCGACCGTAGAGAAGCTCGAAGGGGGAAAACCCCGTGGAGGCTTGCGGGACCTCGCGCACAGCAAATAAGAGGGGTTCTAACCACCGATCCCAATTTTTGGCGTCTTCCTGTACGAATTTACGGATCATGGATTTAAGAGTGCGATTAAATCGTTCGACCAAGCCGTCTGTTTGTGGGTGATAGACGCTGGTTCGAATGGATTTAATGCCCAATAATCCGTACAATTCGCTTAACGTGCGTGACATAAACGCCGTGCCTTGATCAGTGAGGATTTCTTTCGGAATCCCCACCCGGGAGATCAAACGAAACAGTGCGTCCGCAACACTCTTCGCCGAGATGTTGCGGAGAGCCACTGCTTCCGGATATCGTGTTGCGTAGTCCACGATAACTAGCGCAAAACGATGTCCGCGTGCGGATCGCTCTAATGGCCCGATGAGGTCCATCGCAATTCTCTCGAAGGGGACCTGCATTAATGGTAGGGGGCGCAATGGCGCTTTTGGGGCGGCCAGTGGGTTCACCAACTGACATTCAGGACAAGACGCGCACCACCTGCGCACATTGTCATGAATGCCTGGCCAAAAAAATCGGGTCATTAAACGATTCAGGGTGGCCGCCTGTCCCAGGTGGCCCGCCATCGGGTTAGAGTGAGCCGCCCGGAAAAGCATTTCCCGGCGGCTCTTTGGTACTAACAACTGGGTTGTATCCACTTTTGTCTGAGCGTCTTGGGTCACTCGATACAACCTATCCTTAATTATGGCAAAATAAGGATACGTGACGGGCAATGCGGGTTGGAGGGACTGACCGTCGATAGTGCGGACCTGTTGGAAAGCATGTTTTAGAGTCTCATCTTGGGACTGCTCCAGAGGGAAGTCATCGCGGTCCGAGAGAATCAGTCTCTCAACCCCGCTCGGTTCCCCTGAAGCTGTTCCCAAGGGTCCCGTATCAGTCTCGCCAACCTGCACTCGCACCGCCCCGTTCCTAGCCTTGTTTCCCCAAGCGGCATCCGCGCATAACGACCCCAATAACGCCGAAAAGGCGGGCCAATTCGTCCCCAGAATTAGCGGATGCCGGAGGTGGGGACTAACCGCCACCTCAACATTATGCTTTTTCCCCCGAAACTGTATCGTGACTGGGACAACCGGATATTCCACCACATCCCCGTGCACACACCGCACCTTAACCATGCGGCTTGTATCCAATGCCCCAGGCTGCATCAGGCTTTGATGGATCGAGGTTTGGTTACATCCTGAATCCACCAAGGCCTGATATGTACCCCCCTTGATACTTACAGGAATTTGGTACTCTCCTGCTTGATCGGGGGTGGTCCGCTGGACGTCCGGGATCCGGATCATTGTCCCGATGTCCATCCTCGGACATCGGTCCACAAAATGATCCGGATCACCGCACCGCCAGCAGGCCAGCCCAGGCTTACCCGCCACCCCTGCGGCGGGGAGTGGGTTGGAGGATGAGCGCGGAAAGGGGGCGGAACCAGAGCCATTGTCACCACCAGCCCCCAGTGGCCCCGCCCCCCTGGGCGGGACCCGCGAACTCCCAGACGGTCCAAGGCCCATCCCACCCTGGCCTCTGGGGGGGACGCGAGGAGGGCCTGGAGGGCGGGACCTGGGGAGAGGGACAGGTCGAGAGAGAGAGAGAGAGGGGGGAGAGAGAGAGGGAGAAGTTAGTGGGGGTTCGCCGACCCCCGGGCACGCCACCAGGTGGTCCTCCGCCAGGTGGATGGCCGTCTCCAGCGACGTGGGCCGGTGGCACTGGACCCACTCGGCGGTCTTCCGGGGAAGCCGCGTGATGAACTGCTCCAGCACCACCAGATCGACAACATGGTCCACGTCGCTGCCGCCGGCCAGCAGCCATCTGCGGCACTCGTCCCGGAGCTGTTGGGCCAATGCGAAGGGTCGACCGGACTCACCCCACTCCAGGGAGCGGAAACGCTGGCGGTGTTGTTCTGGGGTCCGGCCGACCCGCTGGAGTATGGCCCGCTTCAGGTCGTCGTAGTCCAGGAGGTTCGCGACCGGTAGATGTTGCGCGGCCGCCTGGGCTTCGCCGGATAGAAGGGGGATGAGGCGCACCGGCCACTGTGCCCGGGGCCACCCGCAGGCCTCCGCGGCTTTTTGGAACAGATCCACGAAGGCCTCGGGGTCGTCTTCCGGCCCCATCTTCTGGAGGGGCACGTGCACCGGTGCGCTGGCCCGCCCAGCGGCCTCGGTGCGAACCTCCCGGTCCATCCAGCTCCGGAACCGCTCGCGGTCCTCTTGCTGGCCTTGGACGATGGCCTCGAAGCGGCGCTCCTGTTCGGTCCGAAGGTCCAGCAATGCCTTATGGTGTTCCTGGTGGAGGACCGCGAGGGAGTTGATGATCTCCGCAAATGGCGAGGCGGAGGGCGTTGTCATGGCGGCGGCTCTGTCCTGCTTCCTTCCCGGGTTTTCGGCACCAGTGTAACAAAGTTCGATATAGTAAGGAAGGAAGAGGACACAGGGGTCGGCTGGACTGTTGATGCGTATCTTTATTTTCTCTTTCTCAATGTCAATAACACACTTCTTCGTGTGTTCTCAGTCAAACTCATAAGCAACAATAACTTCCGGTTCGCGGCACTTCCGGCTTCCGGGTAAACTCAGTCTCTGTGTGCTCGCACCAACAGTCCGACTCTCTCTCTTTCTGGTCTCCGGTTCCGCTGGTGTTTTATCCCGTCTCCGCGCTCATTACTGGAACAAGAGACAGGTGTTATTAATCTGCGTCCAACCCACTCACTTACCGCTCGTCCCGCGGCCCTCTCTCCCGCTGCAGACCTCGCTGAACCACGCCCCCCTTGCCACACTTATGTTAAAGTGCCCTTATGCTTTTTTGAATATTATCTTTCATGCAGTCTGTAATATAGTAAGATTTAACTGGGAACTGCGTAAATGAGTCGTCAGTATTTCCAGTCTCACTTACGAGACCTGCATACATAACCTGGTAAAACATCTGCATAATTCCTGTCTCTGGTTTTCATTGGATGCCCGGCCTGCAAACAATGTCTACTTTGACCTGCCCTCGAACACTGTAGCTGGTTCATGTTGTGTACACCTTGAGAAGACACAGTTTGCTGTGCTGCAAAAGTAAATTCTCTATGTATACACTTACAAAATTAGGATGTGAAGAGTCATTGGTTAAAATTACCACTACGGTATAAACAGCAGCCAAACATTTGATGCTTGCTATTCAAATCTCTGTAAGGTCTAAATGGGAAATGGGCTTTACAAAACGCTTCCATTAAAGATTGGACAGTACCTACTTTATTTGGACCGACTTGCTCCTCTGAATCACAACCTGTAAGTACACCCTTAAAAATAAATGTGCCAGGAAGAACCAAAAAATGGGGTTTCAGAGAGCCATAGAGGAACCATTTTTGGTTTCCCAAAGAACCATTTTGTGAAAGGTTCTTTAAAGAACCATTTTTCTAACCATTGTATAGTCTAAATAACTTTTTGTACTTTTTGCAGTACAAATAACGTTTGTGCAATGGAAAGGTTCTTTGGATATAAAAGGTTACCATTAACCTTAACCATACACCCTGCCAAAGAACCATTTAAGAACCTTTATGTGAATCCTTATTTATGAACCTTTACTTTAAGAGTGTATGCTAAATTATTGATGTATATATTTTGTTCCGGTGTTCAAAGATTTGCAAGGAGTGAGATTTGTTTTATAAACTTTGTTACATCAGTCATTCACCTTAGTGCTAATTTATTGATACAGGTATTGATAAAGTTCCTATGAGCATCACAATAGATTATAAATATACACATTTGTTTGTTGATGGGCATGCGCTTGTTAATGCTGATGGTGTGGAATTACAGTTGCAACATCTCATGAACATCAAACTGTGTACACTCTCAGAAGAAAAGGTACAAAAGCTGTCACTGAGGTGGTACCTTCAAAAAGGTACAACTTTGAACCTAAAAAGTACATATGAGTCTCTCAAAGGTAAATATTGGTGCCGCAAGTGTAGATATTAGTACCTAAATGGTACATATTAGAACCTTTTTGAAGGGTTCAATACCAGTGACCGCTTTTGTGGCTTTTTTTCTGAGAGTGTATTGTATCTGTGAGAAACGTCCTTAACGTGCTAAAGTTGTCATTTGTGATGGAGGTTTGGGTTGAATAACTAGTTCAGGGATGGAAATTAGCACCCGCCACCAGCCAAATGCGGGTGATTTTGCGTTGTGGCGGGTAAACTCGCTTCACCTACCGGCCACCGTGGCGGGTAAATAAAAATAGGATACTGTTTCCTCTCTTTATAAACTGTGTTCAGTGAATGCGAGTGCGGCCGCACTATGTATGTCCGAATATGACCAGTCGTTTTCGCCGTCATTACCCGGATGTAGTGCCAGAAGACGCGAATAATAACTATAATAACTCGCGCGCTGAGAGAAGATCCGTCACTGTCATCCGGAAGCGCGCACCCGTCTCACAGCGCGCAAATATTGAGTTCTCTTTCAAGTCTTGTGCTTAAACGGACAAACTCACACAAAAAGTATGCCAACATGTTCATCTTGATGAGAATTCTAGCAGACATAGTCTGAATATGCCTTAAGTGAACTTTATACAGTCGTGAAAGATGACGCATATCCCTCTATTAGGTCTTAAAGGGGCAGTAGCCTTTACTGCTGTCTGTTTAATGTCAAACAAACGATAAGGACATCACTCACTGCTCTTGATTGAATAGCTTTTGTAAGTTTAATAAGGAATAATCTTTCATTTAAACAGTTAAATATGCAGTTATTTTACATTTGATTACTTTATTACATTTCTGTAGGCTAGTAGACCTGTACATTATTATTTAATGTACACATGAGTGAGATCAAGTTAAACATTTTACTTTGAATTTTATTTTATACTGTTTGATGTTGCAATGTGCTAAATAAATATTTGCATAATTTGTAATTGATTTATTATTTGAAACTTTAATATTAATTAATGCAATTGCAATGCCTTGATTTTTAGTAAAGTTACTCAGTCATAGCATTAGCCATAAATGCAATGGATAATTGGCATAATTTCTTTTAGTGCTTCGGTTTCAGCCAATAATTTTTATTTCGATGCATCCCTACTGACAATGTTCTGCTCGGTATGTCGTCAACACGCTTCAGAAGATGCCAAAACTAGTAGTTTCATTGTTGGTACTAAAAACCTAAAACTGGAAGCCATAAAAGAATCATCCAAATGCCACATCCAGGTAAAAAAAAAAAAAAAAAAAAAGAGAGAGAGAACATAGAGCCCTACTCATTTAATGAAATGTATATCAGTTCATGGTTTGTGTGTGTATAAGAGTGAAAAAATGTCAGTATTTCATTGAGATTTGAGATTAAATAAACAGCTTAAGTATTGTAGAGCTTGTAGTATTAATTTTCACGTGCAGTTGTCGGTTAAAAACAAGAAAGTGGCTGGTAAAAACGTTGAGTGGCTGGTAGATTTTGAAATCCACCAGCCACAGTGGCCGGTGGACAAAAAAGTTAATTTCCATCCCTGAACTAGTTCTTCCAAAGTTTCATCATCAGACTTACGCTCGGATTGATATGGTAAAACTGACGGCATTGTTACTCTCTTATCTTATCTTACAGTCGCTGAGGATTTATGAAGCATCAGGAGCTAAAATTCAGTTGGTAATGGGCGTTTAGTTTCCGACATAATTCACAACAGACAGGTTCATCTGGCCAATCAGAGCAGAGTAGGCCCACAGAAAGGAGGGGTTTAGAGAATCTACAGACAAGTTGTTTGAGAATCCTTGAACAATGTGGTGATGTGCACCTGATGTGTTTTTTTTACCTTTGATTCCTGTAAAACTGTTGTAGGAGACTTCCAAAATAACATTAGGAACATTTAAAATAGTATAATAGGAGCACTTTTATTTTCATTAAGACTGCATTTACTTGATCAAAAATACAGCAAAACAGCAATATTGTGAAATATGATTGCAATTTAAAATAACTTTGTTCTATATTAATATATTTCGTCATTTGTTATTTATTCCTGTGATAGCAAAGCTGAATTTTCAGCATCATTACTCAGTCAGTCTTCAGTTTCACATGATCCTTCAGAAATCGTTCTTATATGCTGATTGAATATGCTGATGAAACATTTCTAATTATTACCAATATTGAAAACTGCTGCTAATTTTTGTGGAAACAATGAGGGATTTTAATGGAGTTTAATGAATAGAAATTTTAAACTTAGCTAGTCCTTGGTAAAAGTAAAATCTTTACGTTTCTGTTTCAGGAGGCAAAACCAGACGTCTTAATCTTTACATAAAGAGCACTCTGTCCTCCGTTAGCCATGCGGTACCGACAGGTACTTGGCAGTGACACGTTATCTAATACCAGTCTCAGTGAGTCCAGCAAAGCGTGAAGTGTGACCAGCAACCTCTCCCAGCATCCCGTTCGCTCACAGTATCAACACTTAGGTCCTTTCCTCAGGGCACTGCACTCGGCTAGGTAACACATACCTATGGCATTTAGAAGAGGAAGTGGGTATTAGGGGTGGAAGCTTGCTCAACTGAAATCAAAGGCTTGTATTAAAGCCATGTATATTGGCCATGATCTTGACTGGCTCCTCTAAACACTGAATAAACACATCTGTGTTTATGTATGCTGAGTGTCTGACTCAAACTACATTGACGGTTTTAGGGTTTTAATGACGGAGACTAATTACTTAATGAGTTTATTAGAGCTCATTTTCTGTGCTCTGGGAAGTAAGTCTAGCTTTCATCTGAGAACAAGACAGCCTCTTATCTAATACACTTACACAGTCTGAAGCAAAGAGATGGTCTGTTAAAAAAACTTAGAGAGTTCTCTAGTTTAGGCCCAGATTATGACCGTTTCTACTAGAGCCAGTTTTCTCAGGACGTTTAATGGCATTCATGGTCTTTCCTGTCTTTTCTCACTAGTTTAAACATTTAGTGCATTCCAGCTGATTTGCATAATTAGTACTAAATGGGGAATTGACCTATCGGTAAGCCCCTTCCCTCGAATGCAGATGAGCCAATGGCCGTTTGGTATCAGTTGCACAAGGAGCAGAACTCAGACATCTTTAGGTTTCAGCGCCATAGAAAAACATTGGAATATCCAAAGCTCTTGATGGTGTATATGCTACAAAAATGGTAAAACTATTTGCACCAGGGTACTTGTAACACTGATTCCAGGTATCCTGAGAGGATGGGCAGTGGATTTTATTGTATTCCTTTACCTAAAACCAAAGAAGACAGAACAAAATATCTGCTTTAGAGTAAGCTGTGTGGCATATGCAGTAACCTGGTTCCTATAGGATTAAACCCCAATCCCAATAAAGACGAAAATGTTACTTTTCTCATTGTCATGCTCTCAGTAAGTTATATTTAAAGTTAGTGAGTCAATGCTAACTTACAAACCTAAATAGCTAACTGTTCTCACGTCATGTACAGTAATAGGTCAAAAACACATAAAAATAAATAAATGTTTGCATTATGATCTGTAAAATTAATCTTATTACCCACCATATTTATGTTAAAATCTTTTATATCCCTCTATGGCATATTTAAAGGCGTCATATAATGGTCCATGCACTTTTACAAGTTGATTGTATGGAAATGTGTGTTGGCAGTGCCTGTACACAACCATCCTATAATGATAAAAATCCATTCAGTGTTTTTTTTTTTTCTTATATGTTCTTATATCTCCTTATATGTTTTCTCCTCTCACATCAAGCCGTTCGACGGTGTGATGTCACACGGTCGGACGCCCCTCCCATGATTGTTGATTGACAGCAGCGTTTCAACTCAGACCCACTCTGAGCGAGCTTCTCATAGTCCAACATTGTTGTTACGCTGGAGCAGAATGCGATTGTGGTGTTCTGTTCTGGGGTGTAATCCGCTTGTTAAGTTGTGACATAATGAACGCCGCTTCTGGGTCCAAGCCTCAACTCGTTTCACTTGAGAATGCCATCGACGCCCGTTTATGTGCGCTATTTATTCATATTAAATATCAAACGTTTAAAAAAGTTTAACATTTGAAATACTTACAGTCTCTGTGCTCACAGCGTCACATACATTGATATTTTAACGATTTAAAAAAGATGAATCACTCTCTGGCCATCTGGAATATTGGTGTGGAGAAAAAGGTTATGATTATAGCTTTTTTTGTAGTATTACACCACATTGTGTGTGTATATTAGCACCTTTTGTAGTTTTTCTTGTGGTATAAGAAGCGTTTGGACCCGGAAGCGCTGCCACGTGACATCAGCCTTAACAACCGGATAGCGAACACAGTAATCATTCTGCTGACAAGCCTACATTTACCAAAAAAAAGTTGCTGTAACATAAATCTGTTGATTAACTAATATATACATCAGTAAACACATAGCATTCATATCTCACTACACTAACGTTACCCTGCCAATACAAATATAGATCAAAGTGACATTATGTTAACCAACTGTTCAGAAACATACTGATCGAGCCTTAATTGTCGGGCTGTCATCTTGTTCCGAGTCTGACTTCGGTTCAAATTGATATGGTTGCACAGATGTGTCCTCAGAGACTCCCATTGCCATTCTTTCTCCAAAAGATTCTCTCAAATGTTGTCAAGGCAACACTCCACGTGTGTTGTGTCAAATCCAAAGATCAAACCGCCCCACAGACCAAAGGGGTTGGGTGAGCAAAGCTCATTATCATTTAAAGTCGCATGCACTGATATGGCTTGCTGATGTAACCGAGGTAACTGATGTAACTCTGACCTCAAGAGACGCTCTAGCGACTGACGCTAGAGGTTGCAGCCTTTAGCCTCCTTGTTAGAGCGTCCGACTCTCATGCTGGCGGACCCAGGTTCGAGTCCCGGTCCAAACAGTAGGGGTTACACTGGAATCAGAGCTGTTTTGACCAGGTGAAATTAGTGTTTTCTTACAGGAGGATTTTTATTTAAGGGGGGGTGAAATCCTGTTTCATGCATACTGAGCTTTTTACACTGTTAAAGACTTGGATTCCCATCCTAAACATAGACAAAGTTTTAAAAACTAATGTTGGACGTTTGATGGAGTATTTCTGTGTCAAAAATACTCCTTCCGGTTTTTCACAAGTTTCGGAGAGTTTTTTTCGAGTATGGCTCGGGTTGAGGTCGATAGAGTGGAAGGTCCTTGTGTGGGCCGTACGGGCTCTTCTCCCGGTAGGGTGCGCGCGAATATGTGACTAGAGCGAGAGAGGAAATGCACGCCCATAAACACTCGCTCAGCTGCAGATCCACTCATCCGTGAACACTTATGTCGCGCGCCGTGCTCCACTTTATTCCTATGGGTGACATCAAGCGACTTCAGCACAGCATTCCAGGAAGGCAGCGCTGCCTTTGAACCGATTTAAACGCAGAAATGACGAGAATTGTCACAACATCGTGGATCTCCACGGTCACTGCTGTCACAGGACTTCACCAAATCATACCAAAGAAGTGTGTTTTTGACGGAGCGGTCCCAGCGATAAAGGTTCGGTCCTGCTTTGGAAGCAGGCGGTAAGTAAAACTGCTTCAAATGTCTGTGCTGTTGGCTATCGCGTGAGTAAACATCAGTAAACGACACTATCGCGTGCTTCGTCATTCAAATGCGCTAACGGTTACTCCATTGTTGTTCTATGTATAACGTTACACTAGTCTGACGTGCAAAACCGTTTTGCTTGCTACTGCTAAGGTTTAGTTGCATACAATATTCCATAAATCAAATCATGTCCTCATAAACTGCGAGTAAACAAGCCCAAAATTGACAGGCCACTAAATACAGTGCATTCCACAGAGACAGATGTCCTGATGTTGCTGTTTCTCCTGTTCAATTTATAGCCTCCGAATCTGATTCTGGATCATATCTGTATTAGCTGAATCTGATCGATAGCCATGGGTTTCTCCACGCTTGAGGACGTCACCGCTTTGTTCGCACTCATGATTCTTTAGCTCCGCCCACACGATACGCCACCAGGTGCTCGTTTTTTTCCGGAAAGACTCGGTACAGCCTATATTTCTTTTATAAATATAAAAAAACTAAAAACTTTTCGGAGATATGAAGGATGCAATACTACTCTATAGGTACTCAAGATTGACATGACATTGACTGAAACTGAGTGTTTCACCCCTCCTTTAAAGGAACTGTATGTAAGAAATGTATTTCAATTTATCATAAAATGGCCCTGATATGTCACTAGACATTAAGAAATCATGTTAATTTCAAATACTTATATCACTGACAACAGTAGTCCGGCCAGAATATTGTCATTTAAACATTGTTGTTGGTCAACTGATGTTGATGTTGACATGTGTTTTGGCCTGAAGCTCCGCCCTCGGATATCTACCAATAATGAAGTCAGTAGTGTTTCAGCGTCCGGGTTGCCAGATCTGCTCCAGTTACCACAGCTGTAGCTGCAAACATTCCTGCTGGATCCTGCAGCATATCTGGCAACCTCTAGTCAGGGGGAGGGGGAGAGGGAAAGGGGATACACCACTCTAGAGTTATTTGAAAGTGATTGCAGTACAAGTTTTTGGTACTGCAATCGTTTCATTTTGACACCAAAGAATCATATGGAATTATATGACCCGTTTAAGTCCCACTTAAAGCTCCTCGATGAGAAGTAGTCCTTCTGTGTCCAAAATGTATCAATTGTGATTAAACTGTGATTACATTTTTGAAATAACATTATTATAGAGAAAATATAATTTTTATTAGTTAAATACTAGCCTATATATTCTGTCGCTTTCAAATGCTTCAGACATTCTTTCCAAATTAATCAGAGTATCTAAAACACATCCCTGCATGTCATCATGGAAAGCTTACCTGTCAGCAACTGTAGAAGTGAGTGTGCTTTTAACAAATTATTCTTGAACAAGAATGCACAATCTCTTATTTATTGTGCCATTTTCATTTCAGAGCATTGACTCACTGCTAGTGTTCTGTTTTCTTTTCCTGGGTGAAGTTTAGCACAGGGGATTTTACGAGTGCCCATTTCTGATGTTTGATGTTAAGGGCAGCTTCAGTCAGTGGCTCCTGGTATGTGTTGGGTTCAGGCTTGAGACAGGATAAATGTTTGGCAGGGAACATGTTTCGGCCTCTTTCTTCTCCCCTAGGATAACATAAACAGTTTTGGCACAAGAAAGCAACGCTGACCCCAAGGCCAGCCTCTGACACAACCCATTCATTCAGTCTCTGTGTGTGTGTGGTATAATGTCAGGACCGTGCATGGGACAATGATGATGTACCATATGATCTGTAACATCCTGTATCCTACAAATCCTATAAACATTTACTCCCTCTCAGTTTCAAACCTGTATGTCAATCTTCTGTTGAACACAAAATGAGATATCTCAATTTTGTTTTTTTTGGTAACCATCTGACTTTTGTTGTAAGGACAAGCAGTTCTTCAGAATGTTTTATTGTATTTTCCACAACCTCTTTGATGTACATATTCTAGCTCTATAATTATAAAGTCCTCAAAATACCCCAAGGAGAATCATTACATTGTACATCATCAATGTTAGTTTTTAATATTCTGAAAAGACATTACTTTCCTTATTTTCATGCTGTATTTAGGATTTATTCTGCTTCACATTATCCTCTGAGAGCACTTTGGCACAAAACATACCCCTTGATTTATCCCCCCTCAATATATCTATATATAAATATGTGAATTAAACACAGCCAGGAACATCATCAGATTAAGATGATTCACCCACATAGGCTTCTCTTTTTACACTAACATGAAATGCTCAGTCACTCAGGCTACACCCAATGACAGCTGTAGAATAATATATTGCTGTTCATTAAAAAACTGTTGTTGTGTTTGATGAACTGTGCCTCTAAAGGAGTGATTAGTCAAAGGAATATTGTTTATCCAAATTGAAATGACATATTTCATTTCCTTTTAAGTTAAGGTTTTGTATGTCAACTAAAATCTTTGGCATGCAGATTTCACTGCAGTACATCACTCTAAAAAGAAATTCAGGGGACCTACCAAAACCTAAATAAATCCATGGTTGCAAGTTGGTTGCTCTCTCTCTCTCTCTCTCTCTCTCTCTCTCTCTCTCTCTCTCTCTCTCTCTCACTGTAAACTGGGAAGTGGATTTCAAGTTTAGCTTAGGACAGGATAGGGATAATAATTGTTGAAATTACATTTTGTTTAATATGTTTTAGTAAATGGAAAGACCTGTTTTATGTTATATGTTGAAGTTTTTGTGGTTAGCATGTTCTAAAGAGTTCTGCTCATGGTTAAATATACACATTAAAAGATTCACATTAGGCATTTATTTAATGCTATAGTTGTTCATTTGAACTGAAATGATAAGATTAATTGGTTCTGGGGCAACCACTTGTCTTTTTTTTTTTTTTGAACAATTCAATTTTATTGAATACGTGCTCCAATGATTAATTTCCTGTTACTCAGTGTTTTTTGTTGTACATCATTTCATTCAAAGTTTTCATAAAAGATTGGTGTAAACTGTTCCGTTATTTTGATGTTGTTGTTGTTGTTGTTGTTTAACAACATTTTAAAACATTTTAGTTAAAGGTGTACATATTTCCAGACACGGTGCTGTCATGAAGTGAATATCTAGCACAAATATTTACATAAAATGTTGAACAATTGCTGGCTAAATTGAAGAGACTGGCTTCATTTCGAGGATGGTTTGTTTGCTGTGATGGTAGCCATTAATTTGAAAGCAATATTGCGCTGACCCTTTGAACGCTGCTGTAGAACACAAATGTGTTCTCCTAATGCTGGAATGATAAAAACATGAGTTATAGGTCTGTTTATCCCACTCTTAAGGCCCTGAGTGCATTATCAAACATAGAATGCATTAGGGTCGGTATTGTTAAAAGTGTTTTTAAGATCTAATAAATCCTAGTTATTTATGGAGGCACGGTCACAGCGCTTCACCCCCACCATCTTCTTTCATTTGGCCCGAGCTCTGCACCCGTACCTGTGTGTGACCAAAATCCCACTGTCTGATCTGATCCGGCCCACATATGAAGGAAGCTTCCAAACTCGTGGTGACTGTATAGCTATTTCTGTATCTTGGATTATGCAGACGCATTATATTATTCTGCAGAGCCACTTCGTAGACGTCTCTTTCCCTAAAATGCCAGATGGTTGTATTTCAAGACTGAATGACAGAGTATGCTTGAATACTAGCCACCGTGAACTCTGTTTTATAGTCTGTTATTGTATAGAGTGGGTGGCTTTGACCTCCCTCCATGCCTTTAATGGGATGTGTGTGTGTGTATGTGTGTGTCCATCCATACTGACCTGCTAGCAGTGTCCTTGCGTGTGTTTATTCTTCTAATGGGAATTCATGATTTTTAGTATGTCTTCAGATGGGTGGGGTTGCTTGATTTATAGTTCTATTGCAAGAAACAGGTTAAAATGTAGCTGTAAGGTCCATGTGAACACACACAGTTATTAAAATACATTTCAGAAAACTATTTCAGTGGTTAAATCGAATCTGTGAAATTGGCAACACAGACCCCATTTAAAACTTCTCATTTCTGGCTCGGATCCGATGACAATTGGTCAGCACAGCATCAATGTTGCAAATGGGTTACAAAACTTTCGAGAAGATCTTAAACTCTTACACAGCTTCATCTTTGAATTCCCTCCTTTCTGTATCTGACTGATTGATTAGCTCACCAAAACAAGCAAAATATGTGCTAGGGACCTTTGTGCATTGGTTTGTGAATTGTCTATTTGCATCAATAGCACCTGAAGCCTTTAGCTATTATTTTATTATTACTATATATTATTTAGTAGATTGCCATCTTTTAGATTATGTGCAACATTTAGGCCTAATTTAATAAGAAAGATTTGAACTAAGTAACAAACCCAAATCTGTCAGGTAACCCACTTTTTTATTACTTGCGCGACAACACTGATTCGTTATTGTTAGGGGAAAAGTCTTGTTGACCGTAACATTTTCAGCCAAAACTATTATTTTCTAAGTACTCAATTAGTAAATCAATAAAATCACCCTATTCTAATCTATAGCGTTCAACTTGTAGGGTAATTTGCGTAGGCCTATACAATAAAATAGCCTAGGTGTCGTTAACTAATAACAAAATAATGCATTTGGCCTAATCAATAAGCAATTTCATTTAGTTCAATTTCATGTGCAAACTTGTTTTAGTGTTTTGGTCAATTTGCGCATTTCACGTTTCGCGTCTGTGAATGTAGCCTATACTTATTATGTTATTGTGATGGCATAAGTAGCCTAGGCTTGTATGAAAGCTCAACCGATCCTGAACTATTTGTCTAACCACGTAAATTTGCCAAAGAAAACTAGGGCTAAACATTTAAGCGATATCTGACCACGAAAAAAACAAAACAACAACAACAACAAACAGATCCTAACAATAACCCACGCAGATGGACATCACTAGTTTTAAGATTAAACACCATCCAGATTTATCCCAATTTACATTTGGCCTATAAAGTTTGATAAGCCTATTCCTATTCGGCAAATTAGCTTATTTACGTAATTTAACAAATAGCCGTATATGCTATTCGTTTTTTCTTTTCTTTATTAAATTAGTTGAACAAATAGCCTGTGAGTGGGCCTACGTTTTATGTAATTTTCTGTTAAAACAAAATTATGCATTTTATAAAAGTAACGGCAACGTTAATAAACGTCTCCGTCGATGTTTTAGTAGGCCTAATAATTATTTATAAAATAAAATAATGGTATAACAATATTATGATTATTATTAGCATTGTCTGTTTAATGCTTTCTTATTTTTCTGTAGCCTAGGCAATAAATTAAACATTTGTAGGCTATTAGAGTGCTATAGCCTACATGCATTTTAATTAGGCTACAAAAATAAATAAAATAATTTTCTGTGCTGATTTATTTATTTATTTGCGAATTGATGTGACAATAAATAACAATAACTTAATTTTGTTCAAAGACAAAAATGGTCTGCATTAAATTTCACAACGAAAAAAAAATACCAACTTCTGAAATCGAGTCTTTTGAAAAGATATTTTTCAAAAAGATGTCCAAAAACCACAGATAACGAATCGGTCATCATAACGGAAAACGAATATCCATTTCAAGTGAACATGGTCCCTTCTTTTAGTGTAGGTCTACTTTGCAGAGTTTCACTTTCCATCATTTCACTCCCAGGCCCACAGCGGATTTGGTGGCGTATTTTAGGGGAAAAGGTTCCTCTGTTCCTAGTGCAGATTGTTGCAATATGTCTGATAGCGGCTGTCCGGTGATGGAAATGGAATTTCCCGCGTCCGTGATATGAGCTGTTCTCGTGATTAGCCGGGAAACAGACGAGCAGTCGCTCTCACGTCTCCACCGGGCTCGGTACCATGCTGTTCGGTGTGTCCGGTAACTGTGAAGAAAGAGAGGTCACGTCGCTGCCCGATGAATTTCCCAAAGAACCGGATTCCGAGAAAGACACCTGAAAGACAGAGGCTAATTTAACTCGAAGTAAATAAAAATCTATAATAATAGGCTAGTAGCCTAAAATCTTGGTCTGATAGTGCATTATATTAGCCTATAAAGTAGCCCTATGAAAACCATAAAAAGGAAAAACGTCAAATGCAAAATGTATTTATTGACTCGCCAGCTGTTGAAAGGCAGGTTGATCTAAGTCACTCTGAAGTGCAAATTCGCTGAGAGCTTTCCAGGGTGGTTGGTATGTCTGCACTTCCAGCGGGTGTCCTGGCACGGAAGGGTTATGTCTTATTGGGCTGCCTGCAACCAGCGCAGTGCCCGTCATACCCTGGAGATTCTGAACCGAAAAGTCTGCGATGAGGGGACACAGCTACAGGCCATTTCATATTGGCATTATAAAGAGAGATGGGCTAAAGCATCATTAAACAGTTAAATATTTTTTCCTCCAACTTTTTGATGAATAAAAGAATGCATTAGGTACAGTTCGAGTTTAAAACATTCCCCACATAGTAGGAGGAGTCTGTGATTTGCTTCCAGCCAACACTACAGTGGCATTACAGACCCAATTAAAATCATCTCGGATCATATCAAGTGTCAGGGAGCACTCAGCCGCGCTGGTCAAGCTCCTTATTTTCGCACGTGGTAAATTTCTCACATTGAAAGTGCACTTACCGTCTTATCGCCATGTTGCTGTTGTAACTGTTTCATGAGTATAGATCTCTTCTTATCCTTGCAGCGCTTGTTTTGGAACCAAACTCGAATGACCCGCGGGCTCAGGCCTGTCATCTCCACCAGCTGCTCCTTCATGAGCGCATCCGGCCGCGGGTTTGCGTTGTAGCACGTCCGTAAAGTGTGTAGCTGCTTTTCGTTTAACACCGTCCTCACCCGAGTGGTCTTCTCCGATTGCTTGTGCACGTGGTTCCGATGAGGAGTTTGTCGGACCGACACCGGGTCAGCTGAATAAAATGTTTAAATAAAAAAAGAACGAATTTTAATGTTACATTTAATTAAATATTTAACAAAATTTAGGCATGCTAGTAGCCTAATAGTGAATATACTTGTCAATAATAAGATTAATGCTGTTAAAATAAATGTACATCCTATTTGCATTTTGAATATTATTTAACAAAACAATAATTGCAATGGTTATTGAAAGATTGGAACTGGTTAAATTATTCCAGGTTATTCAAAATGATCTAGAACAGCAGAGTGGTGTAGGCATATTGCTATGGCTTTATGAAAGATATGAATACTCAATACCAATATTAGGCTACGTTTAATTTAACCAATAATATAATGAATTAAATAGGCCTATTATTTATTTTGCTAAGGGATGCTGAGTGTTTCGTACAGCTCGGTCTTAAGGCCCTGCGCCGCTCAGGCTTATCAGTGGTTGACTAAACAAAGTTATCAAGCGGATCAGCCTGTAATTAGCTATTATGTAACAACATTACACGATTCCTCCCACAGTAGCCAATATAATAACATAGCTACAGTGTAGCCTTTGGCTAAGTGATGAGGGCCATCAGTTGCAACACCTTAAAGAAGCTCTTACCGTTTTTAATTGCAATAGCCTATAATTTATATTTGCCTATGATTGTGTCCAATATGACGGTATTCAGTTGATTGTCATTGTGCTATACTGACCTGCCATATGTAAACCTCTGCTGTGGATGTTTCCCGGACTAAGAGGGCTGCCGCCTGATCCGCGCTCCAGAGCCAACCCGTGATCTGCTCGACACAGCAGTTCCTCGTCCCGGACAGAGAACTCATCCCCAGGCAAAAGCTGTCGGCTACACACCGAGCAGCGGAAACATTCGATGTGATACACATTGTCCCGAGCTCTCATGACCAAATCACTGCTGCTAAAGCCCAAAGTGCATTTTGCGCATTTTATACCGAACAATCTGTTTGACGTGGAAAAGAGAAACAATTATTATGTGCAAAAACAAAAACGGTTTACATTAATCCACTATTAAAATACAGTCCAAGCATCAATCCACTTTCATTAGGCTACATTTAACAGTCTACAGCCAAATGATTTAATAATTAGAAATAGGAGTATTTCATGAACATCTGATTTGCGACTTTGTGGAATTAATTAATTGTTTTCCCCCGAAACAAAACAAACAAAAAACCTACCTTACATAATCTCTCTTGCAATATGTTTTCCCGTCCCGTACGAAGCAAGTGCACGTCTCGTCCAGGTATTGGTTGCACTCCACACATTTCAAACAGGCTGCGTGCCACTCCAGGTCGGGGGAGACCCGCAGGATGTACTGGTCGTGGATTTGACTGCCGCAGCCTACACACATCGCAAGTCCGGACTTCTCTGCACATGGGGGAAAAAACATTGTTTTGAGCTGTATGAATGGCGTCAATGCCAGGTGTTTTCTTATTACAAAAAGCATCGAAATCATATTTCGAGCTTGTTAATACTAACACGGGGCTAGGGCAAAGTCAAGACTTTTTCTAAGAGGGCAGATGCTGCAGAATGAGTAGCAACGAAAAAAAATGATTTGAGTCATAATCAGTTTTCCACTGTAACAACATTTAACCAAATTTAAAAGCTCACATTTAGAAATAAAGTTTTATGGATTTACTCACTTTTGGAATGATCCCCCATATCATTCAAAAAAGAAGAGCTGAATATTATATCCACCATACAGGTTGCTTTAAAGAGAAGAGTGCTTGAGAGAAAAGAGAGAAGATAGAAAAGGTACTGCCCGCTCCCGGCTGCCCCGCAACTTCAGTCCGAAGTGAGGAGACGGAGAGGGGTGTAAACAGGAACAGGGGCTGAGAGAGAGAGAGAGCTGTCTGATGCACAAGACGTGACGTAAGGCGTAAATCCGAACTAAGACGCGTCACTAGGGGGCAACAAGTCACACTGCACCCAGTATCGATTCATTTCTCTCCCTAGACATGATCAGATAACTGCGTGTTGTTTCAGAACAATATGAAAACATCTTAATTTGTGGCCTATGCTGCGAGGTTGGCTGCAGGAAGGTAAGACATGGAAAAATGCAAACAAACACACGCATACAGAAGAAGGCGATTTGAGGTAGGCTATGGGTTCCTGGATTTACAATAGCTACATGGGCTGCCTATACGTGGGATTAATCTTGCCAAGTGCCTCATTAAATTCGAAGGCTACTATCAGGGTGACATCTACTGGTTGAAAAGTTTAACCACAGCAAAAACGAAACCGAACACGGACTTATTCGTAAGTGTTTTACGTTTTGTCGAATTGGTCGCTATTTGATTCGTGTGAATCCAAAATCTAAAAACGACAAAGCGGACTTCATGCATTTAAGACAGCTTTGCTGCATGATTATTCAGATTTTTAAGAGCCTTTTTTTATATTCTTAAAAAACCTTTTATTCAGAACAATCAAGGATTATGAATAGGCTATAGGTCTAAATGCATTTGCTAGCTTATTACATTAAAAATAGAAATCAACTAATTATTTGACCAATTCAAAACTAAACTTCCGTAGGCTAGGCTACTCACAGTTACCAGTGCCTCTCACACCCCTAAAAACCCCAACATTACCAATAGATAATAGTTAGCTCAGTTATTCTATCAAGAGAATTAAAGCTACGTAAAGGTGGGATTTCAGTCGAGTTTAGCTAGGCCAGTTAAACAATGAATAGCCTACGCATTGTTGTTGCCTCAGTATCCTAATATAGCCTAAAACAAGTATTGTTAGCCTACATGAAAATGTTGTGATTATTTTAAGCCATTACAAATTAAGGTCTAATTCTTTAGAATTCAAAACAGTGTCATGGGCGTTAAGGAACATAATAAAACCATTTCATTAAACTTAGAAAACAAACTGAACGGAAGAATAGCACAATCGACTCTTTAATGAATGTCTGCGCAGAAAGGAGGCTTTACTCTCCAGGATAAATGTAGCAAAGTAGTTCTTCACAAATGATCTATTTTTAAGTTTATAGGTTGGCTTAACTGTTATTAGTTGCAAATGTCCAACATGCACAATAACACAGAGAGTTTCCCTCCCCACATACGAAAAAACGAATCCAAGAGAGAGTGAAAGCAGAAAGCATCTCCGTTTTTTTATGCAGAATTTGTGTTTATAACATTTTAACTGTTTCCCATATCCTATTTGAACCATTTCGAATTTAAATTCTTAAAATGAAGTGATTGTTATCAAGGAGATTAACTAAATATGGGGAAATTAAGGCATGGGATACAAAGTTGCTCCATTATGCTTTGTTTACACACCCGAGAGCTGTCGGTGCAGAGTATGAAAGAGTTAATTTTAAGTGCAGTATGGACTATAGTCATTTCAAACTGTGTCGTTCAATACTTAGGCCTATATTTCCATTTTTCAGACTGCATGCAGACCAATGCACGCGACATGTCACAATGACGTATATAGGGCATACTTATTTCCGTTCGAATCACGTGCATAATATTTTAATATAATAGCATAACGATTTTATAGCCTATGGGATTAATGCCTCATTCCCTATATGAGCTCAAACATAAAAATAGAAATACATTTACATTTTAAATGCTAATATATTTTAATAACCTATCTAAAAACATCCGTCCATCAGACGAACTTCCATGCCATATTCCTCCACTTCTACAACCTCTTCGATATCTTTATATTTATTAGGCTTATTTTTAAATGAATGTAGCCTAACCTAGGCCTAAATTAGGTTTCTAACTTCTCGTTCTGAATTTCTCACCGACAAGCTGAAATATTTCCATCCGTTGAGAGTTTATTTATGCGGAAATATATAGATCTCATATAAGTATATTTCATATCGCAGCAAACTATTCAGTCACATGACTTGAGGCAACGTCACATGACTTTTTTGATTATCATAGGGATTTATTTCCGTTCATGTTTATACCGTTTCCACCTTAAATAGCTTAAGGAAATTTGCATCGTTGTAAAGTTTTTATTTATTTTATTTTGATTTTGATAGCTCAAAATTCGCATAAAATAGGCCCACATGAGCCATGTTAAAAGTAGAATATCCTACAACAGAGGTCAAGTAGGCTAAATGGAATTGCCAAATGCATGCAACTGTTTATTTTATTTAATTTTTTTTATTTAAGTAAAACCATATTTAAGGAATGTATTTAAAATTGATAAACTTGTAATTGTTATTTGTTAGAATGTTATTTGATCCATTTTAGTTACTTGATGAGAACCTAAAGGTATTTCGATTAGGCCTACTTAAAATAAAAAGTCAAAATATCCTTTTTTATGTTCCACAGAAGATGATATGTGATATGATATAATGATATGTGAGTCAGTAAATGGTGTCAGACATTTTCATTTGGGGTGAACTAGCCGTTTAAGGTTAATACTCTTATAGGCCTACAGCAAGTGAGATGTGCGTGGTCAATTAAACACACAAAGCACTGTCCTAAATGAGTTTGACTGATTAAAGGAACATTAAGAATTAATAATTGGATACTTATAATTGAAATGCTCTTCTCAAATCAGAATGTTTTTAAAAAAAAATGATTTTACTGAATGATAATAGAGTAAGATATAAAAGAATATTATCTATAAGGCTGCACAAGGTCACTTTTTTAATTGTAATATCCTGCACCTTTCTAATAAATTCTTAATGTGCACATGCATGTAAACAATAAATGCATTCTTGTGTAATGGGAATACCACGGCGCAACCAACAAACATGCAGAAATCAAAAACAACATGCCTATTGACAGATTCTGTGCTTTACCATGGCCCATTATTTCGTTCAGAACTGTTTGATCCTGGGCCCCATCCAATGGGGATAGGCCAGCTGTCAGGGGTCTGCATTAGCAGAGTTTAAGTGTGGCTAATGGCAGCTTTAAGCCCTAAATTATTTACTGCTCTCATCAGAAATGAGACTTAAAGTGCTGTGTGTCCAGTCAGCCCCAGAACAGCTCCATGTGCCAAAACCACAATCAGAATTCAATGCACACAATTTTGAACGAAAATAAATAAATCACGCTATAAGTAATGATTATTATTAAAGGTCATTCTTGTTTGCTTGTCATTTTTGGACAACAAGTTTTATTTTATGTGTTTCCTATTTTTTGTCTTTGATTCAATAAAACTTTTTTAATATAAACGGCTTATGGACTCAGAATAACACTGGTGGGGAAAAACAGGTCTTCATGCATGCTCCTCTGAAAGTAGAATCATGTTGCTTATATATAATTCAACACATGTCTGATTTAATGCAGCATTCACATAATAATTAGTATTAATTTTTGATTGCTGCCTTAGGGCATTTCTGCATTGTTGGCTGAGGAAGCAGTGCCATCATTATCATAACAGTGTTGCTGTCAGTCTGGCCTTTTACTTTACAAATGCTTGTGTCTCTGCCCCTGCCAACACAGAACAGCTCTTGCACATTCATTAAGAGCTGTAACAAATATTTCTGTCACTCTAATTGAAGGTAACAGCTCCTCTGCGGACCACCAAGAAAAACTTTATATTCACTCCTCATTCTTTATTAGTCCAATACTTTATTTCCCAAGGGTTATTTCCCAAACTCCTTTCAGATGCAGTTGCAGGAATATGTTGTAAACCCTTTCATTTCTGCATAAAGTGGTTTTAAGATTTGATGTCATCTCAAAATAGTAGAAACATGTCCGTTTAAACACACAGACAATTCTATTTGAACACGATGTGAACATTCACAGTGCAGGGTGGGGAAAATATGTGAACGCATATAATAACTCTTTTGGTAGAAATACCCGTTTCCTTCAGACCTGCACAACTGTGCACTTAATTCTCTTAAGCTTTATGCTGTTGATGTACTCTTGTGCTTTGAGTTGTTGTCCTGTTGCATCAAACAACCTTAGGCTTGCACATTTTTTTTCAGGCTTGATTTTCAGGCTTGCACATTTTTTAATGGATATTCAAATAAAATGTCACGACCAGTTAATGCAGGTTTATAACAACAACAAAAAATCAATTGTTCACAATATACAGCTGTGGCCAAAATAACTGGCAGTGACTCGTTTTGTGTTATGTAAAGTTTGCTGCTTCAATGTTTTGGTGTTGATTTAGTTTATTCTGCAGAGTGAACAGATGCATTTCTAATCATTGCAATTTAAATAAAAGCTTGAGTGACATGCTAGCATAAAACTACCTTAAACTTGAATACTAAAGTTACAAAGCTGCTGTCACTTTTAGACCGAATGCATGGACCATATACTCTGATAAACATCCAATATTCTCCCAAATGTTTACTCTCCTCTTTCTCCCAGACATTTACATTTTTTAACATTTTATGAAACATGCATGGAGTGTATGTCAACTTAGACTAATCTTTTCTGAAAACTGAAACTTTACTTTTTAAGTACAAACTGCTACAGCAACGACTTTTGACTTTGATATTGACCTTGATAAAAATGTAGTGGAGTAAAATGGGTAATGTGTTAAAAATGTACGGCCAAACTTCTAGGGAGAGAGGTTCAATGCAGCAAAGAACTCTTCAGGATGGCCCAGAGTTCCAGCAAGTGCCAGGACTCATCCAGAGGAATCTGCTATGGAATCATGTCACCCCTAGTGCACAGCTTGCTCAGTACTGACAGCAGTGATTGCACCTGCATATATGGCGAGGCCAGGACAACAGCCTGGTGTCATGAAGGGTATAAATCCATTTCTCTCCAAGAAAATAAACATCAAAGACAGATTCAAATTCTGCAGGAAATACAAGGATTGGAGAGTAGAAGGCTGGCACAAAAGTGTTTTGCCCTTTCTGACTGTTTTGGACATCTGGAAAATGGATAGTTTGGAGAGAAAAAAAAAGGTTAACACTTAAGTTCTGTGTGTTACCAACAGTGAAGCATTCTGAGACCATGCATATACTATGTAGTTGCTTTTCATCCAAGGGAGTGGACTCTCACAATTTTGCCCAAAAACACTGTCATGAATAAAAAATGCTATCAAAACATCCCTCAAGAGCATATTCTCCCAACGATCCAGGAGCAATTTGGTGATGATCGGAGCATTTTCCAGCATAGTGGAGCACCATATCACAAGGCAAGAGTGATAATGAAGTGGGTTGGAGATTATTACATTGAAAGTTTGGATTCATGGCCAGGCAACTCCCCAGATTTTCAATCTTCAAAAAGCTAGTGGACAAGCAGCGGTCCACAAATTGTGATCAACTCTGAGCACTTATACGACAAGAATGGATCAGCATCTTTCAGGATTTGGCCCAGAAGCTGATATCCAGCACGCCAGAGCGAATTGCAGAGGTTATAAAGAAGAAGGGTCAACAACACTGTAAATATTTACTCTGCATTCACTGTTGCAAAAAAAAAAAAAAAAAATTCTGCTAGGACATTATCCAGTAATTTTATTGAAATTTCGAAACACACACACACACACACACACACACACACACACACACACACACACACACACACACACACACACACACACACAAAGATTTTCTGAAAAATTCTTTCATTTTTAAATTGTGCTATTTTTACTGACTTTTTTTACAGTGTGGTGTTTACTAAATGCTTATCATTGTTTTCCAGTATACCATAAATAACAAATAACAATTTAGTTACATGAACAAAAGAATGTCAAGTAAAGCTGACAACATTTCTTTAAGTAATACAAACCATTTGAATTTGTCACTGTTACATAATATTTATGTGTAGTTTACTTAATAATGTTGTTACATACTTATTTAAATATACTTAATTAAATATCCTTAATACTTAATTTATCTTTATATTATTTTATACAGTATGTCTTGTTATGTACAGTATGTAGGCTATACTCGTGGAATCCATGGAACATTTCCTGTGTGTTTGTACACATTTGGAGAATTTCTAATAATGATTAAGTTTCACTAATTTTTCATACTGCAAAAAAAATAAAAATAAAGCATTTGTATTTCAGAATAGTGGCACCATTATGAAATTGTCTTAATTGTGCATTTAAGCAAATGCTCATCAGAAGCCTTGTTCAGTGTGCTGTAAGGTTGCAGTATACCAGCAATGATCATTTTCATTGTGCTCTCTACTCATGGTTAGATTAGGATTGATTAGGATTCCAGCTGTTTAATGAGGTGAGGAGTGCTCATGTTTTCACACCTGACAAGTGAACAATGAGGTGTGTGTGTATATCTCAGTGTAGCAATTTCTGCTTCAGGTGCCCATGGGACTGGTGGGCAGGCAGACGGCTATTTTAACCTCGCTGTCCTGCTCCATGTGAGCGTTACAGCAGCACCATGGGGCCAGAAGATGAACAGACTATCACTGCCCTCTCCACTGCCAGCAGACTGCACAGCAACAAGCGCTCTGGGAAAACTGACCAACCGGGGGCAAATGACAAGACCATTTGTCTACCTCTTCACTCAGATATACATATATTTTTAAACCGGGGTGGGGGAAGTCAGCAGAGTTTGGCAGGAGAAAGTTGCCAAAGCTGTTCACTAGTAGCTGGGGACTAAAGGCCTGGTGGGGAGGAGAGCAGCTCTCACTCTGGATTATACGTCCTGGCTTTTAACGGCATGTTCACAAATTGATGCTGGGCTCCTCTGGGGCTGCAGCAGGAGCATTAAATGGCACTGAAATATTCATATGTGAGTGCATTTAGCTGAGCGCAGCTGATGGGCGGCTCCCAGGAGGGGCACAGGGAAGTGCTGCCGGGCTCCGATCCCTTACCCCCACCCATGCCCTATGTATGGGTGATTAGAGTAGAGCTGGTTTTGTTAGAGTGCTCTAAGAATCCGTCCTGCATGATCAGTGAAGTTAAACTCTTTAATGTGGGTCCATTTTGTATGTATTCCCTTCAGATAGTTTATTGTGTGGTCACAAAGTTCACATGGTTAAACCTAAAAAACTGTTACAACGAATGCCTTAATATATAACATTTAGCTGCGTAATATAATATTTTTCTGGAACAACAGGTTCCATTTTTAAACTAAAAATGATAACATCTAAATTAATTATTTAGGTCAAAATATTATTTCATATTGCTGAATTAACTTAAATGCATATAACCAACAAAAGTATTTTTTATGGGTTAATCAAGTCAAAAAAAAAAAGGTAACACGGCAGGTTACAACTTTTTATAGTGCAAGTATTATAGTTTTATATATAATCTTGTTTGCAGGCTCATCTTTAATTTTCTCTTTTCCTGTTAAAGAATGTTGATGTTAATAAATGTAATAGGCCTATTTAAAACAAAGTGCTTAATAGGCTACCTGCAAAATATCTATCTATCTATCTATCTATCTATCTATCTATCTATCTATCTATCTATCTATCTATCTATCTATCTATCTATCTATCTATCTATCTATCTATCTATCTATCTATCTATCTATCTATCTATCTATCTGTCTGTCTGTCTGTCTGTCTGTCTGTCTGTCTGTCTGTCTGTCTGTCTGTCTGTCTGTCTGTCTGTCTGTCTGTCTGTCTGTCTGTCTATCCATACATTATTATTAGGGTTGTCAAAGTATGAATTTGCATTAATGTGTTAATTCATTTTAATGGTACTAAATGTATTAATGCGCGATTAACGCAGCGCACATTTTCTGTTTGATCCGTTGCCTAGCCCGTAGATGGAGACATTAAGAAAAGCCATGTAAAGGATGCAGAAACAAATATTAATAGGGAAAGAAAATGGTTAACATTAATAATACTAGCCTATTCTAAACCAAAAGTGCAGTTATTGCCTACAAGCTAACATATTTTCTTTTTTTAACTTTTATTAGACTCCAGGTTTTTACGCCGAGCAAATTCTCTGCAGTCCAAGCGCAATGCTCTGCAGTAAATCATTTACAGCACTTACAGTAGGCTACATGTGATTTATTTAACTAAATACATTACAATCGGCTAAAACAATATGCAGGTTAGTACTTTTCTGAACAAGAGCATTCCCGTTTCTCTCACTGTTGGCGTGAATCGCGGCAGTTATCACATACACACAATACCGGCAGTTTATAGGGAACGCGCATCACTTAAAGGGGCCGCACCTCCTCCAGGTATATGGTGTGGTTTTGGTGCGCTCCCAGGTTACCACTGCCAGTCTAAAAACTCCCTTTTTGAAAATGAGAGAAACTTATTCTGAATTTTTTTAGCTTAGGCTTAAGAGACACAAACAAGTTCTTTGATAAACATCTATTACCTTTGATACATGTCTAGTCTGCATGCTGTATTATTGATTATTATTGAATAAGTATGGTTTCACTAATAATAAACATAGGCCTACATTTGCATAAAGAATGCATATTTGTCCATACCCATGTTGATTAAAGTATTAAAAAGTTAATTCAAACTTAATTTAAGATATATTTACAACTTATAAAAATGTGTGATTAAATTGTGAATAATCGTGGGTTAACTCATGACAATCATGCAATTAAAATATTAATATTAAATATTAAAAGATTATTCAATATTTAATCGATTGACATCCCTAATTATTATAATACATTATATATTTTATTTTTTATGTAGGCTATTTGTAATTTGAATATAATATGATTCATAGCCTTTATGATTCATAGCCTAATATAATAACAGTTAGTATTAGCTCCTGTTGCATTCCAAGTCTTTTGAAGTCCCAATATGTGAAGAACAGAGTTGATTTTAATGTTGTAGTTGCTGAAATGATGAACCAACCCACCGCTCCATGAAGGCACATACTCCACTCAGCCATACATATCTCATTCAAATGATACACCGACTCTTTGACACGAGAGCCAATGACATTTTGCAACCAAAGCTGACTCAATGGCGCAATTGTTCATTATCGTTTCTTCGGGCAGCACTTTTTTAATGTGCTCATGATCTTCGGCGGAGGGACTCGACCTGATCGCTTTTGGGATTTTCTTCACACAAAGCAATCTGACCTCGGAACACTTGGAATATTTCTGAATTGTGGCTGCATTTGTATCTGCCTGTTATATCCTGTTTTGTATAATACACACAATGTTCCAGAATGGGGGTTGGGTTACCTCTTCAAACGTGTCTGAATAGTGTAAAATAAATAAATAAATACATGTAATTATGCTGGCTGATTAAATTGAGAATCATTCCGTGTCATAATGCAAAATATCATAACCCATTAGTTTTGTTTCATGACGATAACCATGCCCAAAGCATCTGCATATGCAACCCGATCACACATAAATGCGTATAAATAGTACGAGTGTGCAATGTCTACGTGCATATGATACGCTGTTTTTCGCGTGCATATGATACGCACTTTATGGCGTATATGACACGCGCTTGGGTAGGTTTAGGGTAGTGTGTGTGTGTGTGTGTGTGTGGGGGGGGGGGGGGGGTCGTATGTATAATACGCCATAAAATGCGTATCATATGCACGCGAAAAACAGCGTGCCATAGACACGCCAAAATGAGTTTTGGCGTATACATTCCACAATATTGCACACTCGTACTATTTATACGCATTTTTATGAGTCTGCGCGTTGAAAAAAAGGACCCTGTGCGTGAAAAAAGTGACGCCGACGGGCCCTGATAGAAGTGAGACACGTTAAAGTTTTATGACTGAACTGGGTATTTATAAGAATTATTAGCCTATATAGGCTAGGCTAAATGTGATACGATTACAAAAGTTTTCCTACACTCGAAATGAACATTTTCTAGTGATATTTTCTTTGGCCAACTGAAAAATTTAGATGTGATCAGTCATTAGAACATTTTCAATTGCAGACTTGATTTTTTTTTTTTTTTTTTTTTTTTACAGTGTACAGCCTACAGTGTATAACATTTTATATAAAAGTTATATATATAATACAGTTTTTCACATTTCAGTAATTTGTAATTTGCTCTATATATTTTTCACTCTCTCACTGGTTCATTGGTTTTCTTAACCAAGTGTGTTTGAATCACATCTTATTCTCCTGGTCAGTTTAAATCCAGCTCTCCTAGTCTCCCGGTTTTGCTCTTTGTGACTGACCCACTTCTACAGAAAGTAGGATAAAATCCTGCTCCATCCAGCGGAAAACTTTTATGTAAATGTGAAGTGTTAAAACTCCTCTGTAGCCATGGTAACAGTCTCTGGAGTAGATGTCTTCTACCGAGCAATTTCACTTCACTAGGGTGCCATGCACTTAAGAAGAATGTTTTCAAAAAGAAACCCGAGAAGCTTTTTAAAATATGATGTATAATTTATTTGCGTTTTTCTCCTGGCTCATATCTCTTTGAAAGATGGTTTGGGATTAGATGTGGCCATTTGACTATATTCAATGATACAACACAGCAATATTGTTGTTCGTGTAACTTATGTATTGATTTTGCTATGAATCCAGATGCTCAGTATAGAGAATTCAGCAAATGTATTGACCACAAAGGAATAAATGTTACAGCAGCATTGTCAGCATTATCATTGTTCTCTGTAAACATCAAAGCTTTTCAAAATTCTCATTTTGGAATTGATTTAAAGGCAAAACCTTTCTTGGAGACATGAAATGCAAGTATACACATCAAATTATTTGATCACGACTGGCTTTATATGAATTGGTGCCTGCTGATGATCTCTGTTTGTTATATGAAAACTTAAAAATAAAGATCCAGAGTGATTTTCATAGACAAAAGAATTCTCAACATCATGAATTCAATGTCTAAAGTGATAGGTTCAGTCTTTTGTTTAATACTTTTATCACTTTGAATATCTCTCATGCAATGTGTAATATTTTTCTGAGTGTAATCCGGTCGTTCGTGACAGTGTGGTATTATTCCTTGAGGAAAGGATATTCCCATTGAGTGATACCTAATCTCTCTATTTGTCACCCTGGTCTCTTTGCAAAATAATTTACATAATAAGGGGATTTTTGATTGTGGTCTTGCAATGTTACTATGATTTAAAGTCACAGTTCAAGTGCACTGGTTATGAAAGTTCTGAATTATTGAGTTCAGTGTCTAATGGTCAGAGCAGAAACACTCACATATATCTGCACTCAACCCTTTCATTGTTACCCCAACTTACTGTCTCCCTCCATCAGTGTCAAAAGTATCTCAGAGGTAGTTTCAGGACCTGTCTTCTTCAAACAGAAACGAGACCTGATATGATATGAGGATTTATAAAAGCGCAGCTACCGAGTACGACAAGACTTTTCCTGCAAAGGCATTTGTAATAAAAATTATGATCATTGGTTCATGATCAATTGGTTTAGTTGCAGACAACAGCATCTCTTCGACTTTTGTCAAAACGTCATGATATGGTGTGTTTTTTTAAAAAGCTGTTTGAATACTGCTCTGGTTTTTGCACTTTGTGGGGGCGACTAGAAGCACGAGGCCAGCTAAGAAAAGTTTGGTCAGAAACCACAAACACTTGAATGACCCAGGGACAGAGCAGAGGTAGTCAGACGAAACATGTAGATTGTCTCCCCTGTGAATTCTCAACTGTCCATTATTCCACCCAATGGTAATGTAGCTCTGCTGAATTATTGAGGCATTGCATTCATTCGAGAAGTGGATTCAGAGTGTGAGGTGTCCATGCATGTGGGTCTGATGGCACTTTTTAAATACTTTTGATATTCAAGAGAACTGACAACCCGACAATGCAATTCTTTATCATTTATTTAATGCTTTTGAGGATCTTCCAAAAATCTATTATTTAACATACTTAAATAACATTTGAAAATGTATATAAATATGTAGGCCTAGTAATATAATTTATAAATACAAATATAGATAGATAGATAGATAGACAGACAGACAGACAGACTGACAGACAGACAGACAGACAGACAGACAGACAGACAGACAGACAGACAGATAGATAGATAGATAGATAGATAGATAGATAGATAGATAGATAGATAGATAGATAGATAGATAGATAGATAGATAGATAGATAGATAGATAGATAGATAGATAGATAGATAGATAGATAGATAGCACCTTAATTGTGTTTTTCTGTAACTGAATGAGAACACAGTAACAGTTAATTGAAATTATTTTGTAGATATATTGATAGTATAGTAATGAATACTTATGACTGACTTAATGGCTTGGCAAAAGAACAAATAGTATCAATCTTCATTAATCTTCCATTATCAATAGTTTGTCACACTAGCATGTCATATTTTTGTGTGTCTGACTTGCATTAAATTAACAAGCATGCGTAAATATTTGAATACATTTAATTCACAACAAAATTGTGTTGAATTAATAATAGCTAATTAGCATGACGCTCATCAAAGAAAATCCAGCCATGCTTATGTTGTGACAGCTCCTCGAATAATAATGGAGCTGAGCCTTTTCAGGTCATGGTGGATGTGATGCAAGAACAAACATGTCATTAACATTACTATTTTATTTAGAAATATTACAAACTAAAAAATGAAAACATCATATGATCAATAAGTCATGACAAAATGTTTTTACAATAACTCATCAAAATAAGTGAAGCATTTGTCAACTTTTTTTAATAAGTTAGCCTATGCAATATTCAACTCGAAGTCAGTTTAATGTAATTTAGGTGCAGCCAAATTGAATGTACTTAATGTAAGGCAGTGACCTTTTTACAGTTTTAAAATGATTGATATCATGGGATTCTTTTAATTTTTGGGGTAATATTTATACAGGACAGATGAGGATATATACATAATACATATATTACATATTCTATTGCCTATGTATATTACTGTGTCTATATCCTCTGCTTTCAAGACATTCTACCCCCATTTTTTGTTTTTCCTCTATAAAATGTCTGACTAAATTTCGCACACTTGGGATATCTAACTCTGAGCAAAGTGGCCCACCCCTGTGCGCGACCTACAAAACATTGCTCTTTAAGACAATGGTCCCAAAGCTCAGGTCTGTCTGTCTCGTTTCTGAGTCTGCTCTCAACAGGGAAAGAGTCTTAAAGTGAGGCTGAATGCCTTTACTCCAACAGCCCTGAGGTGACAATGTACAGGTTTGAAAACACCTACACCCCAACAGATCCACACTTTTAGTGCACATCGAGAAGCCATGTTCCTCCAAAATGCTGTGTTTGTTCCTGAAAGTCAGATTTACCACAATTCCACAGGGGCCTTCTTGAGTGGCAGTGTGTATAGAATGTGACCAAAGAGATTGTTAGGAGGTAAACAGATGTTTTTACTCTTTTTGTGGTGAAGGGACTTTGAAATAACCCACTCTTTACCTGTAAGAGGCATTCACCTCCTGTGCCAGTGTAGCCATGGGAATTAGTGAGGAACTGAGAGATTTGTTCTGCAACCCTAAATGCCTTCAGTTTGCATTAGTCCTGGGGCAATCCACTTTCTAGCCACTGCCTCGACCGAGACCTGCTCCAGGCTACCAGGCTACCTAACCGCAGAAACAGTAAACAGCTTGCCATTGACATGGCTTGTCTGTTGTGAAGCTCACTGCATTGATGTAATAAGCAATTCATAACTGGAGCAAACTGTTGTCCCGCAACCAAAAAAAATTATTTAAAAAAGCATTTAAGTATTAAAATTGAATCCCACAATGATGTTTAAAATATCTGTAAGCTTAATATCTATCTATCTATCTATCTATCTATCTATCTATCTATCTATCTATCTATCTATCTATCTATCTATCTATCTATCTATCTATCTATCTATCTATCTATCTATCTATATATATATATATATATATATATATATATATATATATATATATATATATATATATACACACACATTCACCTAAAGGGTTATTAGGAACGCCTGTTCAATTTCTCATTAATGCAATTATCTAATCCACCAATCACATAGCAGTTGCTTCAATGCATTTATTTGGTGTGGTCCTGGTCAAGACAATCTCCTGAACTCCAAACTGAATGTCAGAATGGGCAAGAAAGGTGATTTAACCACTCCACTCGTTACAACCGAGGTATGCAGCAAAGCATTTGTAAAGCCACAACACTCACAACCTAGAGGCGGATGGGCTACAACAGCAGAAGACCCCACCGGGTGCCACTCATCTCCACTACAAATAGGAAAAAGAGGCTACAATTTGCACAAGCTGAACAAAATTGGACAGTTGAAGACTGGAAAAATGTTGCCCGGTCTGATGAGTCTCGACTTCTGTTGAGATATTCCGATGGTAGAGTCAGAATTTAGCATAAACAGAATGAGAATATGGATCCATCATGCCTTGTTACCACTGTGCAGGCTGCTGCTGGTGGTGTAATGGTGTGGGGGATGTTTTCTTGGCACACTTTTTTTAGGCCGCTTGGTGCCAATTGGGCATCATTTAAATGCCATGGCCTACCTGAGCATTGTTTCTGACCATGTCCATCCCTTTATGACCACCATGTACCCATCCTCTGATGGCTACTTCCAGCAGGATAATGCACCATGTCACAAAGCTCGAATCATTTCAAATTGGTTTCTTGAACATAATGAGTTCACTGTACTAAAATGGCCCCTCACAGTCACCAGATCTCAGCCCAATAGAGCATCTTTGGGATGTGGTGGAATGGGAGCTTCGTGCCCTGGATGTGCATCTCACAAATCTCCATCAACTGCAAGATGCTATCCTATCAATATGGGCCAACATTTCTAAAGAATGCTTTCAGCACCTTGTTGAATTAATGCCACATAGAATTAAGTCAGTTCTGAAGGCGAAAGGGGGTCAAACACAGTATTAGTATGGTGTTCCTAATAATCCTTTAGGTGAGTGTGTGTATATTATATATATATATATATATATATATATATATATATATATATATATATATATATATATATATATATATATATATATATATAATAAACATAATTTGTTAACTTTCAGTTGAGAGATGGCTGCCCCTAACCATAACCCGTAAATTTCAGCTTAAATTATATTTTAATAATATATGCAATTTTAAATATCCTTTTAAAACAACCTTTTGCTTTTTTTTTAATGAAGTGAAGTTAAAAAATTGTTTATTTGTAAATCATGAAACTTTATGTAAAAAAACAACGTGTCCTGCATTTTCATGCACTATACCCAACAGAGTATGTTTTAGTCCAGCGTATGTTTTAACTACACCGCTACATTTCTGATGACAAAATATAATCGTTATATAAGCTATAATCGTTTGTTTGGGGGGTACAGTTCTGCCAACCATTAGTATTTTAGAAGGATATGCTGTTTTATGTGAGCTAAAATTCTGTAATGTGATGTATAGTCACTATACCGAAAACGTGCAGTCAGGCCGGAAGCATGGGGTGTTTTGTCCATAGATATCCATAATAAGGATAAGAAAAATTCAGAGCTGTATATGTGTATAAATATATATAATTTCTCATGTTGCCATTCGGTACACAGTTTTAGTAGCCTATATATTGATTTAACATAAATACCGTGTGTGTGTGTGTGTGTTCATTGCACCCATCTGTTCTGTTCAATGTTACTTTCATATTAAAGTCCATGGTTATAATTATTCATAAGTATGTAGTGTCATAACTACATCTCTGTCATTTATAACAAACGAAGCAGTTTGAAAATCGGTTGGAAATTGAGCAAGATATGGTTATTTAAAAGTACATGCACCATTAAAACACACTGTTACGAGTGAGCGAGCTGCCTGTGACAAGATGGCCGCAAGTTGCGGACGGCGACCTCCATTGGCCAATAGCGCGCACGAGACATCTGGCCTTTATTATGGATATCTATGGTTTTGTCAAAATAAAGTAGGCTGTTAAATTAAAGTATATTGAACTAAGATGTTATGATAGTGTTTATTCAAACCAATTGTTATTGATTTACATATAAAAGCTTTTAAGTATAGGCTAGTATAACAAACCATAATTTACAAGGTAGATGTAGACAACATTTTAGGTCAATACAGGGGCGTAGCCATCTTTTCAGAAGTGAGGGGGACAGAAATGTCGTAATACCATTTTTTTTTTTTTTTTTGGACCAATATAATTTATCGCATCTCTTGCTTTTAATTGGGCAAGATATCAAATACACTGCTGAACAATAACCAATAATTAATATCTATAATATTATTCTCCTATTCTCCTTTTTTTTTTGTTTTTTTGCCAATTTTATGATTGATTTATATACTACAAACACTTGTGCATTAAGACTCCATAGATTTTATGCAATGTAAAAAAATATATATATATTCTGATGTAACTCATCTGTTCTCTATGTGAATATATAGTAAAATGTAATTTATTCCTGTGATCAAAGCTGAATTTATCATCATTACTCCAGTCTTCAGTGATCCTTAATCATTCCCATATGAGGATCTGATGATCAACACACATTTAGGATTATTATCAGTTGTGCTGCTCATGGTGATGCTTAATTTTCTAAACATTTGTGGTAAAATTAAAAAAGAGAGAAATTAATACTTTTATTGATCAGACATGCATTAAATTGATCACAAGTGATATTTTTAATATTACAAATTAGATAATTTATTTAATAAATGCAAATAAATGCTGTCCATTGAACTTTCTATTCATTAAAGAATCCTGAAAAATAACATGTAGGCTATCATGGTTTCCACAACATTTTGGGAACTGTTTTCAACACAGATAATAATCATAAATGTTTCTTGATTATGTGAAATCCTCATCTGAGAATGATTAGTGAAGGATCATGTGACACTGAAGACTGGAGTAATGATGATAAATTCAGCTTTGATCACAGGAATAAATTACTATATATTCACATAGGGAAAAAAAGTGGTTTTAATTTGTAATAATGTTCAAAATATTACTGTTTTAACTATTTTCGATTACATAAATGCAGCCGTGGTGAGCAGAATAGGGCCTACTAAACATTAAAAAAAGCTGCATTATTCATATGATACTTTATTGTCAATAAATAGCCTACATCGAGATGACTTGAAAAACACACATAAAGCATATATTGTCGCACTCGTCTGATTGTCGTCGTCACGTTTCATCACTCATAACGATTGTTTTCCTTCAGCTGCAGCTCCAGCTTGACAGGGTATTACGAATCCACTTTTGGACTTTCTGTGAGAGCGCCCTCCTCATATTAAGATTCGGAAAAAATTACAGGTCATGCATAGATATTTTTTTGTCTCTGAATTTAAATCTTGATGTATTCACATTGGTTTCTATGTAAATACACTTGCCCCTGACCTCAAGAAGCGCGCTATCAACCGAGTTTAGAGAAGGCTGTCGTTAGCGTCCCTGTTAACTTGTCCGCCCCCGCACAGGGTAACACCGGTTCGAATCCTGCTCGGAGCGGGTCGACTAGGATCGGTGAGACCCAGTAAAAGTGCGGGGGACGAAAATACATTTTATTAAAAGTGAGGGGGACACGTCCCCCGCGTCCCCCGCGTAATCTACGCCCATGGGTCAATATACAAGCCTTTTTATTAAATTATTTGTGTTTCGGTAGTGACAAATTTGGGGAGAAGAAAAATATTCTAGAACTTTCTGAAATTAGCCTACTAGAGAATCAACTGCATCTGCATTACTAACAATGTGTGTTTTGTCAAGATGGCTTTCGTGTGAAATGGCTTTTCATCACTTTCATAATTAATTGAACAGTAAATGAACAGTAAATGCTCAATTTGCTTTGAAAAACTAGATGGTTTAGGTATTTAGATTTTATCTATACATACCGGTAATTTTTATCTGGAATTACCAAAAGACTCAACTGACAGTGGAAAAGCGGCTACTGATCGCTTTGAAGTGCTGTTGCACGAGAGCGCCACCTACCGGAAAAATAAGATTTTTACAGACCAGTAAAGTAATTTTTTATACCGTATTTTGATTTTAAAATGTTAATGTAACTTATATAGTGTTGGTTATTTTATTCTGCCATTCAAAAGAGAAAATACTGGAGCTGTTGTTTCTGATACAGCCGCTGAGGGAGCGACTAATTAATTTCTCCCTATTTTTAATAGAGAGAATACTCTGTGTTCGGGGCAAATTACCAAGCTCTCCCCCAGGAAAGCACGCCAAGTACGTCGTTTACCAACTTAATTTATCCGACTTATTTGTAAGTGTGAACTCATGAATAATAACAATTACTGTGGCTTTTTTCATGTTCCATATTCTTGAGTAAAAAATGTCCATAGACTGAACCACACTAATTGACAGATAGCATCATTTATTTTATTATATACATTATTATATACCTGTGAGATGCAGACATGGGCTGAAAACTGGATAAGCAGAACAAGGTTTCCAGCAGCACATGTATTCTTATGATATTTTGACAGTGAAGAAAAAAAAATTCAAAACACAGCCATAAAAATATATGACAGAAGTTAAACCTATTTTCCTTAAAGCAAAGGCAAGACCAAAAGCCAAGTATTATGTATCTGATAAGAACAAAACTGGGAGGGGGGAAAGAGATTTGGCAACAGCAATGTTCGAATCAACCTTCTAAATATTGCAACAAATAGATCTCCACAGGGAAACAGCCCTCTGAGATCTCACATATATGTGAAAACACTGTTATTTAGCTAGTGTACAGAATAAATGATTAACCTTTAAACAAGAACTTAGCTAATGGACAGAAATGGAGGATTACCGTGCTTAATTTTATAGGATTTTGATTAGAACAGGCAGAGTAAATACACAAAAACATTACAAAGAAATTTCTCGTTTTTTAATTCTGTCCTTTATTACTCTAATCTGGGCATTTCAAACTGCTTGCAAGTCTATTTTAGCTGTATATAGATAAGAACAGATAAGGTTAAGCTTTCCTCGCTCTGTCACAGAAACTAATCATGTACTACCGTCCACTGTTAATACTTTTCCTATAGTTTCGCCGGCACTTACTATGGAATGCCCACGTGACAATTTAAAGTGGCTATGTAGTCTATGTCAAACAGTGGGTCAGCAATCATTCTGAACATATTTACACGTAAAATCAAAAGTGAAGATGGTGCAATTTCAATTATCTGTACCAAGGTTGATGAATGGCTGCATCATTAGCCATTATATCACAGTTGTGCCTGAATACGTCTACAAATTATTTGTATGTAAGGCCTGAGTGAGCCATCCAGCCCACAAGAAATCTGATCAGCTGACAGATTTCAGCTCTGCTCTACAGTCACTTATAAACCTGAAGTCAGAAATCAAGGTTAAGCACCATGCCAATCAAACTAAATCATTTGCTCTTCACAACCATTCTGAAAGTAATGACCTTACCAAACCAAGGAGTAAGAGGACACTTCAGTGTTTCTAGACTTCAAAATAACATGCTCTAAAAATTGCAAGGTTTTCACTTTTTGTTTCCCCGATTTGTTTTTTGATGCCAAATCTGCTGAAACAGTTGTACCAACCACTTTTAACTCACAGCAGTAGCTCTTACTTGTCAGTCTTGTAAATATGACGTCAAAAATACACTAAATGTCTCTCTGACATCCTGATGTAAAGACAAGAAATCAAGGAAAAGAACCTAAAATGATTAAACCTGATCAACATCAGACCTGCTCTGTTATCTTACACAAGCAGCCGGTGTCTGTCCTGAAACGCCAAGTTAACGGTGCAAGAGTTTGTGTTAGCCAAAATGCACCAGACTCATGACTGTAGTAAAAGAGTGTTGTAGTCCATCAGCCTCTGTCTCGCTCAATGTGTAGTTCTCTTTGACAATACGGTCGCAGCCGATCTCCCCGTTTCCAAAGAATCCCAAGAGTGGAATATTGGAGAAGATCTTCCGAAATGCGTCGGCCTCCACATTATGCAGGTTATTGTAGATGTTGTGGCCACGGCCCACACAAGCAAACATGAAGCCCATGGTGTTTTTCTCTGGGATATTAGCAGCCTTCAGCCGCTGAATAGTGGCTTCTGCTGCTTTTGGGCTGTTTATGTCCTGGTCCACCAGAACCGAGGCACCCTGGATCTTGGAGCCACTGAAGGTCAGTCCTACTGCCCCAAAAGAGCGGGGGGAACAGCTGCAAAGAGAGATTGTATGTAGAATTTAATGGAGATTACATTTGTAATGTCTGAGACAATAGGGTAATGTGAGGAAATAAGATGTGAAAGATCGCTTGAGGGGGGGGCAGAGGTATAATGTATATCATTCCTGTATATAATGTATTGAGTCTTGACCATAAACACTGTACAAACAAACATGAGAAAAAAATAGGAAATAACTTGACTAATCGAAAATCAAGTTCACCATGAACTTTCTTTACTTACCAGGTTCTGTTAATGCAAAAGACATCCTCAACTTGTCCTCCAACAATAAGTACATTACTTTGGGAAAGAGGTTCCAGAAGCTTGTTAAGAAAACGTCCACCTCCAGATTTATAGGTATCATAGTCAAACAGCAGCACCACCTTTAGATCAGGGTTATTAATCAACCCTGAAATTAAATACAGAATATTTTGATATGACTTACCGTTCAACTAATTCAATGGCTATATAAACTACAAATTCTATATATTGTAAGACTTTATATTCAGCAAGGATACATTAAAAGTGACAAAGATGCTCATCTTGTTGCAAAAGATTCTGTTTCATATACATGCTGTTATTTTAAACTTTCTATTCTTTAAAGAATCCTGAAAAAAAGTATTACGGTTTCCACAACAATGTTAAGCAGCACAGCTGTTTTCAGCACTGATAAGAAATGTTTAATGAGCCCAGGTTTTAAAGGATCATGTGACACTGAAGACTAGAGTAATAGCTGCTTAAAATACAGCCTTAGCATCCCAAATATAAATTACAATTTTAAAATATATTAAAATAGAAAAGTGCAATATTTCACAATATAACCATTTTAACTGTATTCTTGATTATGCAAATGCTGACTTGGTGAGCATAAGAGATTTTCAAAAACATTTCTTAATCTTAATGACCATATACTTTTTTTTACTGTTGTCTAAATGTTACAGTCTTGTCTAACGTTCTAAACACTTCACCTGCTTCCTCCATTGCCGTTTCACTGAGGGTCTTTTTGCAGAAGTGGAAAGGCCGGATGGTGACCCCGTCCATGGCAGGGAAAAGCAGACTGAAGCCAGCTTCACCCTCCTCATACTCCTGTGGGGGGCTGCTGGGTGATCCACTGGGGGTCACTATAGTATACAGCAAAAAAAAGACAGTTAAACCATTGCACTGACATTGCAATCAAGCACAGTAAAGGTAAGACACAGGGAAAGAGGGAAAAATTTGTCTTACCCACAATTCCTGGCGTGACTATGCCCATTATGTCACAACTGCTAGGTAGTAAGCGTCTCAGCTTCTCAGCAGGATCTGACTCTACTTCATCCTCACACCTCCTGGCTGCTGAGGGAGGATCAAAGAGAACAGGTGAGTCTCCTCATCATGACTGACAGGGTTCTTTATACAAGTAATAAAGCAACTTACCCTTCCCGTGTCTGTGACTAACTGACCCACTGAAGTTCTCATGATTTACCATTAAGAGTGCGGTCTGGGGCAGCATACAGATATTCTGCAAGAGGGGCAGACAAAAGACAAACATTTAAACAAATTGGAAAGAGCGTGCTTGTCATTTCTAGAGCAGCAAATACCATCACACCTCCAAGTCTTGTGTCATAGTTCTAAGCAAAACATGCTCATTGTATATGGATGAGCCAGAGGCGGAGAGCCAGGTAAATCTCTGCCTCGTCCTCAGGACTCTGCGTGCACAATTCCTCCATAGTCTGCACACACTATGGTAAAAAAGGTAAAAAAGGAAACAACGGAATTAACATACAAATCGATATTGATTATTTTAGGTTTGAGTTGACAGACTTGTGTACATCTGGTAGTTCATATGGAAATAAAGATAAATCACAGCATTTTGTTTTAACAAATCAATAATTTCCATATGCATGTACATACTATCAAATTGGTTATTTTTAACAGTATTATTCCATAAAACCATAAGATTACTTGCTTTTGATACTGTATTGATTCAATTGTATATTTTAAATTAATTTAGCTACATTTTTATTAATATCAAAAATATCTGATTACTTGACCATCCAAATAAATAATCGATTGTGACAGCCTTTTAATCAACAGAACATTTGATATTTATCAAACAGGCAAAATTAAAGTCTTACAAAATCACAACAAAAGAAACTGTACTAGACATTCTATTTTATATAGTAGTCTGCTATTTATAAAATATAGTTTCGTAATGGTATTGTTAAAAGGTACAATAAGAATCTACACTATTAATGAACTGTACCGAGCGAGTACTTCATCGAACTCACTTTTTTAGTCTGGACCTCTGGGTGTTTGCATTTTAAACATTTAAGACAAACTTTTAACAGATCCGCTGAAAGGAATGGTTAAACATTTATGAGCATAAGGAGTGACAACTGACACCCAGACGAATATTGTTATTAATACAACATCACACTTCAAAACAATGCGGATCTTACATCAACAACTTTTCTAGTTCATCTCATTTGAGAAGGAACACCGGAACCCGTGAGATCGAAACAAACTCATCACTCAACAACGTAAACGTGTGTTCAAATGTCCTGTTAAATTATAAACTGAGTTCTTATAACACCGCTCAACCTGTGATGGACTGAATGGGGTCTTCTAATAAATTAGCTCAAAGCTAACAGGCTAAAGCATACAGGTCAGCTAGAATATTTACCTTGCTATCCGGAAGAGGTTTTTAGTTGGCACAAATGTCAAAATCCTCTCCACGACTTCGGCAACATTACTTAAGACATATCCTGCTTTACTTTCCCCCAAGATGTTTGAGGGAGCTGCATCCCCTTCCATTTTCACACGGATTTTTTTTTCACATTTGACCTATGCATTTGACCCTAAACACGGAACCGGAAGTTGTTTAAAAAGTCTGACAAAAAAACGCAATAAACGCCAGTGCACTGTTACAGACCTCATACAGCTGAACATGTTTACTGTGCTTGTATTTATGAACTGTTTACAATACAAGTATAGTAAAGTCAGTCTTTAGTTAATTAAGTAAAATTATTTGTTAAGAGTATACCGTAGTGTCACAAGTGGCGGCTACTGGTCTGTCAGAGAGGGGAAGCTCATTTTTGGCCAATTTATTTAAAAGTAAATTCTGCCCTACGTTCCTTTTCAAGAAAATGGTCTTTTACCCTGTGAATGAATGAACGATCTAAAAAAATATTAAACTCTGTAAAACTGAAACAAGGAATGTGGTGTATAATTGTGTGAAATGTATGATGAAAATCAAGCAATTTCGCCAAGCAAATATCAAAGAAATAGGTTGCAGAAGTTTTTATTTCGACTGAACTTGAGAAATCCGCGATGGGACTGAGCGCGAATAGCTTCAGTGATTCCTTATAGTACAGAATCGCTGTCAGTCAAAAGGAGATGCAGACCCTCCAATCAACACGCAGAAGCTCGGAGTCCGGGCCAGCCCACTCCCCATTCACTCCCCCAGAGACGCTGAGCGTCCGTGGGCGGGACATAATCGCAGCGTTTATCCAATGACCGTCTAGTTTCGAAGCGCTGAAAAAAACCGTTCAAAGCAGCCCGATTGAAGTCAATGGACGCTGGGCTTCAACAGGGAAATGCACTGTGACGCTGCGGGAATGTATGAGAAGGAAATCGAGTTTCCCTTGCAGTCTTAAAGAAATCGCCTCTGTGTCACATACTGTAGCCTAGTCATGGGTTTTTAAAATGTATGATTCCAAGGGCAACCCAAATATGATTAATCCCTTCCTAAAATCCACACATCTGTATATTTTTATGTAAGAAAAAACATTTGAACTGTTAGATAAATAGTAAGTGTGACATTGTAAATACAACATATTGTTCCAAACTTAAAATACTTAATGTTGGATGCATAAACCTGAAGAGGAAATTGATTTTCAAATAAAAAATATATTTGTATAAGCAAGCAACTTTCACAATAAATGAATGTAAGCAGCTTGCATAATGCGTTAAGAATACTCACAAGTCCAGTGAGCAAGATTAAGGGGACTATAGGTAGGAAAAAATCACTAGAACGATACAAAGCAAACAAATACAATTCTGGAAAGCACATATACGGCAAGAAAGGCAATAAACCTTTAGAAATTAAACAGTTAGAATGTTCAGTAGACTTAATCCATTTTTGTTTTGTCTTTTTATCCTCTGAAATGTTCTGTGGACCCCTTGGAACCTTCTAGAGGACCCCTGAGGGTCTCCAGTCCCCAGTTTAACAACCCCTGGCCTATATAGCCAGTGCTGGTAATACATTTCAATGAGTTTGAAACATTTTTCCATCCTTTACCATCAGGTCAACTAATAGGTGTGTTTGTGTTTTGTTCCAGCATGAGGTTGTCTCATGCCCTAATGCCATCTTTTATTGGAACAGACTTGTTGGTAACATTAACTGGGATAGTGTGAGCTCTGCCCCAACCCATTTTTTATATGCAATAAAATCAAAAAAGTGTATTATAGAATGATACATTAGTGCTATCCTACAAAAATAAAAAAATAAAAAAATAATAATAATTATATATATATATATATATATATATATATATATATATATATATATATATATATATATATATATATATATATAATTTATTTATTTATTTTGTAGGATAGCACTAATGTGTGTGTGTGTGTGTGTATATATATATATATATATATATATATATATATATATCACTAATACACATTATGAAAGAGAAGATATAGATGTTTTTTTATTTATTCAATCTTATTTTGTTCCAGGCTAAATAATTTATAGACTAATGTATGTTTGGTAAGAGTAAGCCTTTTTTTGGACATGTAAAACTGGTTTCTGAAGTAAAAACTGTGAATCTTTTAAAATGTAGTATGTAATTGCTCTCTGGCATATAATATATTGTCTTTCTGGTTTTTTTGTTTTTTTTTATGTGTTCAGTAAAAATAAAATAAAATGGTTGTAATAACTGATTACATTTAATCTGGATTACATAATCAAATTAGTTACATTTTTCATGCCATTTGGAATCAATAACCAACTACAATTTGTAGGTAATCTACCCAGCACTGTATACTATATAGTATATATGTTTTGTCAATAAAGAAGCAAGAATTAGGCATTTTGAGATTCAATTATTTGTATTTTATTCAGGTATATTGATCATTTCGGCAGTTGCAAAAAAAATGTAAACATTTCTATTTTTGTACCTGAGGGTTGTGCATTTCAATTATCCATGTTACATGTGATAACCATGGATTGATAGTTTTAAGTGTCTTATTTACTTACTTGCTCTAGTCATATTTTCTGATTTTAGAAGTACTTCTGACATAAAGCCTATAAACAATCGTACAACACCACACACCTTTGGTAATGATCCAAAGTGAGTTATATAATGCAGAAGGCACTTACACCTTTCTATGTAAACTTTTCCCTCAACATAAAATACATTGAAAGGTCAGGTCTGTTAATCATATAATTGAAACAGGTTGCCATGTTTTTTAAGCTTTAGTTTTTGTGGATGCAACCCATACACAGTAAATTTATGCATTTGAAATATTTTTAGCCCTGACATAAAAAGATCAAGATCTCCAGTATCAACAATAACAGAATAACGAATTATGGATTATCTGTCATCACAGATAATTGGTTACTCTGTGTGCACCACAAACAATAGACAGAATGTAATATTTAGGTGTTGTTTTTTTCTTATAGTCAGGTTAGAATTCATTAAGTGCTAAACTGAGCTCATGTGAAAGGACCCGGTTTTTCTGGAGCTGTTGATATAGGGGGTCTGGTGAGAAGAGAAGAGAAGAGAAGAGAAGAGAAGAGAAGAGAAGAGAAGAGAAGAGAAGAGAAGAGAAGAGAAGAGAAGAGAAGAGAAGAGAAGAGAAGAGAAGAGAAGAGAAGAGAAGAGAAGAGAAGAGAAGAGAAGAGAAGAGAAGAGAAGAGAAGAGAAGAGTGAAAATTAAAGGAGAGGTGTTAGTTCCAAGAGCATTTACCCAAAATGGTTTATTAAAGATTATGCTGAAATCTTTCCTTCAATTCTATATTTACAATGCAATAGAACCTATGGTGAAAAGTCATAATGGTATGAATATGATCATAAGCTGTCGAAGAGAGAAGCAACATGAGGTGATGAGAAGGAGCTTTTTTTGGATTTTATTCAAGCTTCTCGACAATAAATTAAGGACATATGAAATCAAAAGAGTTAAGACATACTAAAGAGAGAAAGGAGTGGGGAGCTTACAGAGATGGGAGGAAGTTTTATTTTACAGAAAGCAAAAAATTTCTGTACAAGTGATGGGACTATAGTGCTGAGTGCTCCATCCCCACTGAGAATAGTGTGATGGAGTAAGCGGCAATAGAGAAAAAGAGAGAAATGTGGAAGAGAATGAAGGAGATGCCGCTCAGATGGTGCCCGGAGCCAGAGATGAGATGTAAAAAATTTAACTGTGTAGGGGGAAGAAAGAAAAAAAGAGTTGGAACAAATGATAGATAGTGATATTGAACAACGAAGGCCATGCAAGTGGTAGAAAAAAAAGAGTCATCATGCATTGCAAATGATATACAGTGTGTGTTTGTTTGTATGTAATCTTAACTTTTCTATATCACTTTATACTGAGTAAACCAATAGAACCACTTTTGTGATGCAGGCTCTAAAATGTATAGTGGATTCAGTCTAAAATCCATCAGAAAACTTCTATTACCAGACAGATAATCTGGAAATGCTATGAAACCAAAAGCATGCTTGCACACTCGAGTAACAGGTGGTGATAGTTACATGGAGGTCATGTCGTTGAGAGCGTGGTCCAGCTCCTCGCTGATGGCTTTGTACTTGAGTTTCTGAGCATACAATTCATCTAAAGTAGCCAATTAAAGGCCAGAACGGTGGCGGGTGTTGAATGGGGAGGAATGGAAAAGAATGGAGAAATAGAAAATAAGGGAGAGGAAGCAGTGCAAAGTCGGAATGAACAGTGACAAGTGGCCACAGAGAGACAAAAAAAAAGAAAGGCTAAGAAAAAAACTAAATTAAACTGAAATGAATTGAAATGAAGTGAAATTACCTTCTTCAATAATGAGACATATGACTTATGATCTTTTAAATACCCAAATATAGTAGTGCCAATAAGTACTCCTGCTAATGTATTTTCCCCTTTGAAATCACTGTAAACATACACTCTTAGAAATAAAGGTTCTAAAAGGGTTTTTTTCCCAGGGATGTCAAAGAATAACCATTTTGAACCTTTCAGTGATCAATTCTTAAAATAACCGTTTTCTTCATGTGAAGAACATTTTAATAATCTAAGAACCTTTTTCCACTATAAGGAACATTTTATGCAAATTTCATTGATTTTAAACGTTCTTTATGGAACCAAAGAAGCCAATTAACAACCATTTTTTTTAAGTGTATGAATGCAAAAAAGACTTGATCCTGTTATTGTAAGGATGTGACCAATGTCTCTATAAAATGAAAAATGTAAGTCTTACATTGATTCAAAATAGCTTGTTTTAACCCGTGTCTAATTGCAGCATGAAAAACAGTGAGGTACAAGCTGACATACCCTCCAGATCATCAATGGTCTTCTCAAGCTTGGCAACTGATCTCTCAGCAAACTCAGCACGAGTCTCAGCCTGGAACACAGAGAGATGTCAGGCCCTCTTATATCAATGCTCTCACACACACACATTATAGTGAGTGAGTGAGTGAGTGAGTGAGTGAGTGAGTGAGTGAGTGAGTGAGTGAGTGAGTGAGTGAGTGAGTGAGTGAGTGAGTGAGTGAGTGAGTGAGTGAGTGAGTGAGTGAGTGAGTGAGTGAACTCACCTCCTTCAGCTTGTCAGTCAAGACCTTGATCTCCTCCTCATATTTGTCTTCCTTAGCGGAGTACTGTAAATGGGAAAGACAGGATTAAAGGGCTGTCTATAAACACTAAAACACAAAACAAATATGCACAGATGTTCATTCATGCATACACATGAATACCTATACATACACACACACACACACACACACACACACACAAACATTTACAAGCTTACCTTCTCAGCCTGGGCCTCCAGAGACTTCATGGTGTTGGTCACAGTTTTCAACTCCTCCTCCAACTCAGAGCACTTGCTGTGTGAGGGAGTGAGAGAAAATATTGTCAGACAAAAATTGTTCCAACAGAGGTTAAGGTAAGCAGGCATGTTTTTTTTTAAGAATTCAATTTGCTTGTTTTTACCCCTCATTGAGCTCAGCACGCTCCTCAGTACGCTCCAGCTCAGCCTCAACAATCACCAGCTTACGGGCCACCTGTGCACCATCACAAAAGAGAAAAGTTGTGAGCGAGTGGAAGACATTATTCATGAAAATGACTTATTCATAATTGGACTTTGTTTATCTATAATGAATTATTAGAGAGAGAGAGAAAAGAGAGAAAACCAACCTCCTCATACTTGCGATCAGCCTCCTCAGCAATGTGCTTGGCCTCTTTCAACTGGATCTCCTGCAGCTCCATCTTCTCCTCATCCTTCAGGGCCCTGTTCTCAATGACCTTCATGCCTCTGAAAGAGAGAGAGAGTTTGGGTGTCAATATTGCTCCCTTAAAAAATGAGACCTATTACATATGTTTGACTATCTAATAACTACCGAGTTCACTGCATCAAAAGTAGCTAGTTTCGAAAAATCAAAAGTCTTTTCTTCTCTTAAAATTGTGAGTTTTGTTCTATCCTATGTCAGAGGTTTGGGCCTTATATCTAAAAATTAAAGTTACACTTTACCACAATTTGACAAAACCTACTGAATTGATATTGAATCCACTGTAATAAAAACTATAATATATAACTAGTTTTAACTAATTTGTTTAATTAACTTTTATTTGACTGATATAATTTTATATCTGTTTAATGTTTATTGCTCAAAATTTGCATATCATGGTTTTAAATTGTGTGCATAGGCTACGTCTCAATTTTTTCTTTATAATACTAATTTAAAAAAAACAGGGAACACATTTAAGGGAAAATTTGTTTGGCCTCCAGTTATTCACTTGCCATTTATTGGCAATACTTAAGAGTCCCAGGCCCTATTTTGTGCCTTGGTGATATGAGTTACCATACACACCTCTCACTCTCATCAGCAGCCTTCTCAGCCTCCTCCAGCTTCTGCAGAGCAGTGGCCAGACGCTCTTGAGCGCGATCCAACTCCTCCTCAACCAGCTGGATACGTCTGTTCAGGGAAGCGACATCGCCCTCAGCCTGCGCACAGACATCTAGCAATGAACTCACGACGCACGAATACGCGTCTGGTCTAAATCATAGAAATGCAATTTCACTTGCAGACAGAGTTCGCTGAATCTAGAACTTAAAAAACTCGCGTTTTTCTCAAACTAATAAACTAATAGGTGATCCGTTGTGTTGACCAATACCGCGCAACATATAACGCTTATCGACTAGTATTTTTGGAGAACATTAGCACTGAAAGACATTATACAGGAGGATGGGAGCTGTCAAAAAGCATCACCGCCCTCCCCCTCTTTTAAGCGCCAGTTGACAATCAATTATCGCGAATTAACTTTCAAAGGACGAAAACACGTTGTTTAAACATCCTTTCAACGACATTATCCTGCCTCTTGACGCGATGCGAGAACGCGCTACAGTTGGCCTGCTAATGCACTTAAATGATTATCGTAAACTCACAGATTTCCTGGCTGTGCGCTCGGACTCGAGCTCCTCCTGTAGTCTCAGTATACTGCTTTCAGCATCGTCTGCTTGTTCTTGCAGTGATCTGATTTTCTTTTTCACAGCCTCGAGATACGCCGTACCAGCCATCACAGATTATACGGGTCGTTTGAATGGTTATCACGGGGACAAATTGCATGCGCTCCGGCGAAGCAAGTCGTTCAACCTGATCCCTAGCCAGAGATTGGTAACGCTTTACCAAAAACCGGAAGTCAATCCATCTACGCTGAATTGTCGTATTTTAAATGACCGCTTTGGCCACAATATCTGTTTATAAATTGCATTAGAAATTTCATTTGTGAAGTGTATTATAAGAAAAATGAATGTTGCCATAAATAGGGGCAATGTTAAAAAATAAATAAAAATTCAGTGTAATGATTTGCAAAACTGCAAATTGCTAAATGTATTTAAAACGCGTTGATCTCTCCGTCTGTTATGTTTTACATTATAGCCTCTGCGGAGTTTGCACTCATTTAACTGTGATTATCTGAGCGCACAGCACCATCTTGTGTTATCTTGCTGTAATACAGATGGAGCACAATTTCTCAAGTAGGGGTCTGGCGTAAAAAATAAAAATAAAAATAAAAAAAATTCTCAGAAAATAAATAAAAAAATAAAAAAATCAACCCTTCTCTTTCTTTTTTAAATTACATTTATGTTTGTATTTTGTTAAATGATGAAATGATTCACGCCGTCCGCTTTATTGTTGCCATAATGTTTGCGTTCATTGGCAGTTAACAGTTAACTTCCGGTGGCCGTTGCCGTTCCATCAGCAGTTTTTGCTTAAAGTCCATATTTAATATAATAAATAGCCTAGATATTCCTATATGTAGGCTATGATATATTATGATGTATGATTGTTTTCGTTCGGTGAAACTAGGCAGCCTATTCTGGGCTTCTTTTCTGATTACATCCCAACGCCTCTTCCCCAGGAACTACAAAGAAATAGGGGGGCCAAAAAGCCAGGGGTAGGCTATATTATTTTAACATACGTTTTTTTAACATAAACATTTAGTTAGTGTACGCTAAATAGATGTTCCTCTCGAACATAAATTGCTTTTGTTTGAAGTGATATCTATAGCAACAGCTGCTCGAACGCAACAAGAGGCCATTATTTATTATAGGCCTATTAGATTAAGACATCACAGATAGCCTATTATACAGTGCGTCCTTAGTGTTTTGTGATCTGGCGTCGCTAGGGGCGCCAAAAGCTGAATGATCCTCCTTTAATTGCGCCCCAAAAAATTAATGACAGAAATCGTTTCAGGAACTGACTTGAGAGCGCGTCCATGTCCATTTTTTTAAACTAGGAAACTAGTAATTTTAAAAGCACGCGAAGACTGCATAAGTCTATGCCTATATTTATTAAAATCAAAATCTACATATTACTAATATATTACTAAATATGCCTACATATTGTATTGTGTTGTATATTGTATGTATAATGGGTTGCTATTAATTTTTAATCCTAGAACTATTATTGATAGCCTATAAATTGTATTATATATGCCTAATATAATTATGTGAATCATGGGTGATCGCTGCTGGTCTTAAGCTATAGTCTATCCAGCGAGAGTGAGGTGAAATTCTACACGGACCCTATTAAGACGCGTGTAGGTGGGCAAGATGAACCCCCAGACGCAATTGCCTTATAAAGCGCACTTCTAAATTTAACCTGCCGTTTGCTTATTACACTTTCCTGCAACTTTATATGACAGGCTGTATTCCCATCCTTGGCTTAGTTTACCAGGTGGTGCAACTACCCTTATGAATGGCCTTGTGTCATTAAAAAAACACTATTTAGTTGTTTCCGATAAAGTTTAGTTGGTAAAACATTGTCAAAGTAGGCCTACTTGATGGTAAATATGAAATCACGTTTAGACTATAGGCCTAAGTTCAAGACTGTCGGGCAGGGGTGGGCACAGGTTGCGCGCGATCAGACGGGACACCCTAAGTGCCCATGCTTACATCGGTAGCTTTCTTCTCAGCCAACTCCAATTTCTCCTGGGCATCCTTAAGAGCCTCGGAGTATTTGTCCAACTCATCCTCAGTTGCCTTCAGCTTCTTTTGCAGGGCGACCAGGTCATCATCAAGCTGCATGAAAAACACGTGTATCAATAGACATGTAGAGGCACAAGAACAACAGCCATTCATCAATTAATCGTGCAGGCCTCTAATAAAACAAGATGCTCTACAGTATTAGTGAGACATCTATCATGAAAAGCTGAAGAAGTTGTTTAAATAGAATACAATATAATATATATAGAAAGGCTGATTAAAAGCTTATTGATGCTAGTGAACATAAAAAGCAGACTTCATTAAGTCATATATAAAGGTGTAAACGAGACACCCAGATGCCCATGTCCAACCTGTTTGCTTCTGTCCTCTGCTCCCTTCTTATCGGCCTCAGCCTGCTCTGCTCTGTCCAAGGCATTCTCCTTGTCGAGCTTGAGCATCTGCATCTTCTTCTTGATGGCATCCATGGCTGTGTTAGTGTATGGGTGGTCGCACTGGACTGAGAGAGGCGAAGAGCGTCTGTGCTGAACCGAAAGCTGAGCTGGAGTGCGAGCTCGTCTCGCTGTAGCCTGTCAAATATGTGCCTTCACAGGAGCCTGAGAAGTTCCGCAAGACACCCAATCCTTTTTTTGGGAAGGGCCCTTGGCGGTTCCTCCTGTCTCGTCTTTTTTTAAGGATCTGGACGGCGATTCGCTGCCCTCAGACATTTGACCATTGAAATGCCTATATATGGGATCTGAGGGCCAAGACGTCTTACAAGGGGGCCGTGTTCCTATTTCTAACACCCTGAACCTGTAGTGAAAATGAGGAAAGAGGAGCAAAAGTGTCCGGAAAGCAATTTACTCGCTGTCCAATTCATGCTAAACGCTGCATATGCGAACACCCAAATATAAAATGTATTATTTCCCCTCGTAAACTCTACAAAGAAAAGTAAAAGCCTTTATAAGGAAAAATCGATTGACTTTATACAGCACACGAGGGGCTCATGAAAGTAATTATCTTAAGGAAAGGAGTTAGGCTACTATCTCTGGGTCAGTCTCGTAACACATGGGCATGTCAACGAGTCCCTCAGGCATTGTTCATAATCTGAAGAGCTTTAGATACGGTGGCTGTTGAACAACAATCTCTCAGCACGCTCGCATTCATCGCCAAGCACCGTGCTGACTTTAATCGGTCGTGGTAAAACCCCCCAAATCTCTTGGAATCACAACGACGTGTCGTGTGGCAAAGCTTCAGCTGTCGGCCATGCCGAGAAGATACAAGCCCCATGTAACGCGTCTATTTGGACTTTGCTACACCATTTAATAAATTGTCACTTATGACCGAGGTTACTTGGGTCCAAATATCTTATACTTGCACGTTTGGAGAGAAAATGGGCTGGGTTATATTTGTTCTACAGTTTTTACCTTCTTAATAGTTCTAATCTAAGAAGATCATAAAAGTGTTTCTACAAAGCTGAGGTGTTTGCACTAAACATTTGGCTAATTTCTCACTCTCACATTCCCACTGAACTTTTTCCAGGAGGTTATTTTTACCCTTCCCCTCCTGAAGGAAGCACCTGCCACAGTCTCTTCTTAGCTTTTGTAAGACAAGCTTTGCAACATGCACAACTAATCTTAATCATAGATCACACAACAGTGTTTATATCATTGTGTAGCAAATGTTCTAAACAATACCAATACATTTGTATGTATCTGCTTTTGTGCATGTTTAGTGCTGTTATTAATTAAATATGCATGGAATATATACAACTGACACTTTATTTGCTTTCATGGTCTTACATTGTGTTTAAACAACCTTTTTGTGTGCAGAGAAACTGATGGAAAAACATACACTTATTGCTTCTGTATGAACGAATATGTGTAATACCTTAAAAATGAACTATTGATTAATTATTTTCCTCACAGTTTTTTCTTCCATACAAATCAGACTAACAAATGGTAGCCAGAGACATTCAAGCAGACGTGCAAAGCTTCCTTATGGGGAAAACCTTTCAACGGCACATTTACGCCTGGCGCTCCAACCTGTTAAATGCCTTTGATTCAACTTCAAGATTTTCTGGATGCTGCTTACTTTGATACTATGTTGTGTCATTCGAATGATGTAATTTGCAGTAATACACACTCTTAAAAGGTTCCAAGAGTGAGTCTTCACTGCAATACCATTAAAGTACCATTTGAAACACTGAACATTTCTTAAAGTAGCAATTTTGTAATGTAAATAACATTTGAATAATCTAAAAAACCCTAAAGAAACTTTGTGCAATGGAAAGGTTCCATGGACCCATTGATGCGAATAAATAACCTTTATTTTTAAAAATGTAATCTAAAATTGATTGACAGAAAGCTGCAAAAATAACTGATGATAACCGACACTTTTAATGTTTAGATATGGTTATATTCTGTTTACTGAGATCTAAGATAAAAGTATTGCTGTTATTAAGTAATTGAACTAAATTGCCATAAACTGCATTATGCGGACACAAAACATAACTCTACACATTCTTCTCTTCTCACTATCGCTCCACACTAAAATGATACAGACGGTGTAATGCTTGAAACGTCTGCCTGAAAACATTTACATTTTGAGGAAATTTGTCAGTTCTACTTGCCAATCCAGTTGAAACTCTAATTGTACTAACTGTAAATCTTTAAACATGCATATCTGCTATGATCATCTCCCCTCAGGGGACTAAAATTAGCACCTCTCTGAGTATGTGATCCCACCCAATATAGCCCCATACCCTCATGCTGACTAAGACATACCACCTCAGCCCTACCCAATGCCAAAGACCAATGGCTTAAGGGGCAGCCAGCCTGAACGTAGTGCAGTACAGCCATACAGAGCTAGGACCAGATTACACTATCTTAGTTCACAATCATAAAGAACATACTGTCAGAATAATAGTAGAACCGGTAGAAACAGGACACAGAGCACAAGCTTTAAAATAAGGAGACAGAGTTTGTGCCAGTTGATTTAACAAGTAACTGAGATGCAAAATATAAGTATACTTTGTTTAAAATATATACATCTCACAAAGCATTACTATGGGGAGAAGGGTGAGAAAATTTGCTTCTAGGCATCTTGCAATGATATTTCTCCTTTTTTCAAAGGAAGATTTGTCACACACACACTAATATTAAACTTTGTGATTAACTTTTTGTTTCTAACACACAGTCTCTCAGCTGCCAAATATTTTATATTACTTTTTTACTACAAATGTTTAGTGTTTCCCTTGTTTAACACAGTAAACCCTAACACTCAAAATAATTAATTGGTTTGAGCCAACTCAAATTCATAAATGAGTTCGAACAAACTTTTATGAGTATTTAAAACTTTCTTTTGAGTAATCTGAATTGTTTCGTTGTTTTGATTTAATTTTCCAGCATGCTTTGCCATGATACTCAAAAGTGAGAGTAAATGCTAAAATTAAGTGTTATATAATGTTTTTTGTGTGTGTGTGTGTGTGTGTGCAAAATTAATGTTAATCGAGAAATGAGTGTTTAATGTTTTGCTGTTAGTTTAGAGTTGATGACCATCATGGTGACAAGTGAAGCATGAGCATAGTTTGAGAACAGATATACAGTATGCTAATCCCTAGTTCCATAAAACAGGCTTAAGCTAGTCCAGTGCTGCGTTCCACTACACTATTAGACACGCACTTGCAAACTTCCCTTAACACTTCCCCTCTGGGAAATTCCCGCCGCCGTGAAGTGGACAAGGAAAGTTTAAATGAAAAGACCCTTGCTCCCTCGATTTTGACCGAGGGAGCGAGTCTGCTTTATATGTACACTTCAACACTTCAGGAAGCTTCATATACCACAATGCAACATGATTGTGACATCACCGCATATCGTGTTTAATTTACCACACAAACGACTGATAAAATTATATTTTAAATATTTTTAAAAACATTTAAAACAACCCAAACACACACACACACACACACACACACACACACACACACACACACACACACACACACACACACACACACACACACACACACACACACACACACACACGCACACGCACACGCACACACACACAGCTGCATTAAACAAGTTAAAGGAACACTTAGGGTGTTCCAGTTCAGTCCATTGCAAAGGTTCCACCAAGTGGACACTCATGAGTCATGCAACGTAAGCAATGACACTGAGTGAACGAGATGGAGGGAAGTTATGCGTTCCACTCCACTATTAGACACTCACTTGCTAACTTCCCTAAGCACTTCACCTCGGGGGAATCCCCGCCACCATTTTGAAGTGCGTTCCACTTCATGAAGTGGACAAGGTAAGTTTATATGGACAGACCCTTGCTCCTTCGATTTTGCCCGAGGGAGCGAGTCTACGGCTGCGTACGAAAGTGGCAAAATGCTGCCTTCGGATGACACAATTGAAGGCAGGAAGGCATCGAGGCACGTCCGAATCTAATATTAGCTTCACTTCCTGTCTCCTGAGATCCCTTCATCTTAACGATTTCTGAAGGCAGCATACATGTATCCTTCGCTGCCTTTGATATCCCACAATCCTGTACTTTCCATTCAATGACATGCTGCGGTCCACTCCACTTTAAGACACGCACTTGCAAACTTCCCTAAGCAACGTCCCCTTGGGGGAATCTTGAAGTGATTGACCGCCGCCATTTTGAAGTGCGTTGCACTTCGTGAAGTGGACAGGGGAAGTTTGGCCCTGTCCCAAATGGTACACTTCATGGGCACTTTCAGTCTTGTGGACTTACAATGGGCATTGGGCCAGAGCGTAGGGTGTCCCATTCGTCATTTAAGCTTAAATAAGAGTGCTAGTGAGCGCCCCCTTTGCGGCTGCTATGCGCCCTCGATGCACACTTCAGCTGAGCCCGCAAGTTTGCGAGCTACGCAGAGGACTTCTACCCGGCAGTCAAAGCGGCATTACGTCGGGAAAGTGCGGATTCAGAGGAAGACCGTGAGGGTTTAGGGTGCCATTTGGGATAGGGCCTACATGGACTGACCCTTGCTCCCTCGATTTTGACCGAGTGAGCGAGTCTACTTCACATGTACACTTCAGGCAGCTTTATATACCACAATGCAACGCGATTGTGACGCATGTCGTGTTTAATTTACCTCACCACAAACAACTCTGATATTTTTAAAAACATTTAAAACAACCCAAACACATCCATGTACATATAGAATGCTGCATTAAAACAATTTCGTAAAGGAAAAAAATAAATAATAAATCAACTCCATAGTGGATTCCAAGGGCGTTCCAGTTCAGTCCATTGCAAAGTTTCTGCCAGTAGTGGACTGGACACTTATGCAACGTAAGCAATGACGCACAACCGAGTGAACGAGATGGAGGGACGTTCTCGCGCGAGTGAAGGGCATAATAAAAAACGATCTGGAACGCAGCACAGGACTTCAATGCATGTTTGAGCTTTTTTAATTAAAAGAATCTTGCACTGTGCAGTATGTCAGTGCCATTGTTTTATCTCAACATGCACACACCAGTAATGTTTTTTTCTAAGGCATGATTATAAAAGCTACTTAAACGCCAAAATTGAACTAAGACCTAATCCTGGCTTAGTCCGACTCAAAGCCCTGTCTGTGAAACCAGGAAAAGTTATATATTGCTGTACTCATTTAACAATTGCTATGCTAATGCCATCAAAATATTGTGTTACCAGTTTGTAAGGTAGAAAGTAGCTAGTTAAAGCTAGCCAAGATTAATTTAAATGTGAATAAGCTTGTTATCGAGTTAAGAGCAATTAAGTACAAAATAAAAAATCTACAAAATAAAAATCTGCAATTTCTGCTTACTTAAACTTTGCATTTCTTAACTTAAAAAATTTGATGTAACTGACTGCCAATTTATTCAGGTTTATAGTGCATGTTAAGATGTTTTTAATATGTACAATAACTACTGCTACCAATATTATTATTACTCCTGCTATTATTATTAAAGTATTAATACATTATTATTCTACACATTAAACTAGATAAGGGAAGTGACAGGCAGCGGAGGCCAGTGTAAATCTTTTTGTAACATACCACTTTAATAAATAAAATAATAAAATAAAAGGTTTGTGAGAGTTCATTCTTATATCATAAAATATAAGAAACCTTTTTAAAATAAGAACTGTGAGAGTTAACTCTCTAACAGTGTTCAGTGCACAACCAGCAACTACTGTAGTTTTGCAGGCAAGATACATAAAAACATTCCATATGGAGATGGACATCATATGAAGAGAACTATACTTCGAAACCCTTTATTTTAAGTTAAAATGTTCTTCATTATAGACAGATGCTTTACATGTACAACTTCAGGTCTATGCGTTTATTGCAATGTAATTTGTAAACTTACAAGTAATTATTCAAAGACACACAAAAATAAACAAGCCCATTTCCTCAAAGTCTGAAGTCACATTCAGGACTTTCTTAACATTTTATACACTTCTAGTTATCACAATGCATGAGATGGCAACACTGATCCTTCTGCAGCTCTTCCCATTAGAAGTCATGGAGCATGCACAAGAAACGCAGGGCAAACATGTGCTGTATTAACATAGTCACATATTTGTATATAAGCCATATACATTTACAGCAACATGGAGACAGACACTTTCCAGAACTAGCTAAAGGGGAAGCTGCTTAAAGTGATTGCACAGGACACTTTATGACATACAATGACTTGTTGCAGCAATTACCAAACTCCAACTTGTACTCTTCCAGCTCCGAGCATCATAGAGAACAAACGTAGTTACAGATTAGCAGCAACTCAGCTTTGACAGACACACTATGGTGAATGCAAGCCAAAATATTAACACCTGATCTTGTCTCCTAGTCAGAGAACTGATACGTTCATTTGATTGATAAACTAAGGCACTGAAACTAAATAAAGCCAGACATAGGAGGGCTGTCGTAGCAAAGCAATGAAGCACCGAGAACTGAACGGGATTTCCAGGATTGCATATAACCAACATACAAGCATAAAAGTGACATGCTAGAAGATAAGGTTAAAAATCCAAAAATCATACCAGCATCAAATGATTTAGATAATATGTAATTAAAAGAAAAAGAGAATCACTCAAACTTGTTACAAACAGCACTAGAAAATACTTCAGTGGCCAATCATTTCAGGATGAGAAGAAAAAACAGAAATTGAAAAATTAGTATAAATGTCAGTTACAGTATGTCTGGCTCTACATAAAGTGAAATGCAACATTCAGTCAGCCTTTAAAGCATACATCCTCACGCCTGCAAACAACAAATATGAGAAATTCTATTACATTTTAACACATACATTCAACATTTAGGGTTCTTTCATGTAAAAAAAAACTGCTGTGGTATTGTCCTTTTCTTACTTATGGTTTTAAGGGGTTAGAAGGGGTGAATTCCACAGTACTTTTGAGGTTAATATGGTTTTTTGATTCTCCATTTATAATCCACGAATCACTACATCCAGCCATTGCATTCTCAAAAAGTGTATGGTCAGAGAGAAATAAATCATTTGAGGATCTGCATTTTAGAGTGATTTTGTTTTACACTGCACATTGACGCATATTTCGCTACATAAATATCTTTTATTTGTTACTTTGTGAACTTCGAAGCAATGAAAGTAAAACATAAAAAAATGTATCTCACCATTACAAATGTACAAATGTTAAACATTCACTGGAGTTTAAAAGGCTGTTCTCAAACAATCTGCTTGACTTTGAACTTGATGTAAATAGCAAAGTCTGCACCTTGTTCGAAACCCTAAAATGCTTTATTTTAATGACAGCTCAAACAGAGGGCCCATCTTATTAGGTCATCCTCAACACTCCAATCCCAAGTGGAATCCCACTGTTCGGCACGCACATGAAAACCTTCATGCATACATTGACAAGTTCAGAATCATGCCATAAATCCAAAGCTTCTTCATGAGGGTGTGGTGGAGGCATGAACACATTCACGGTAAAGGAGACGAGATGGTTGTTGTTTGAATAGTTCTTTAAGAGTTTAAATATTTAAAAACTCACAATCCAGTCAACCAATTCAATGATCCATCATCGGTTTAGCAGGTATAATATGGACTGGACTAATCCATCTGCATTCTAAAAGACAAAAATCAAATGGTGGACAACTTGATCACGAGGAAGCCAACATATAATGCTTAGTCCTCATCTTCTCGGAGTTCACTTGGCAGGAACTTGTACTGCTGTTGTCTGATCTGTGCCAGCTTCTTACGGGCCTCTTCCAGCTCCCTCTCCTTCCTCAACATCTCCTCCTGAGCAGCAATAATCTGGACCAAACAGACAAAGGAAATCAACACAGCTGAAACATTAACTGAACAAAGGCAATATAGGACAGCATAATCTTAAAATGCAAAAAATAAAATAATAATAAAATAAATATTACCAATAAAACATTTATTTTTTAGTTATTATTATTATTATTTATAGTTAGCTAGCATATTGTACAACACAAGATGTATTCAGTGATTTTGTATTACATTTCTTATTAAATTCACACATCACTGGCTAGATGATTGTATTCATTTACTTAACCTTTATCTATTTAACTTAAGAAATCTATTTAACTTTACGAAAAAAGTTTTTTTTAATTAAATTGCACATTTACATAGATTTCATTTTCTACATAAATATTATTTTATACATATCATTTTTTGTTTATATTTAAATTTGGCTATTTATTTTATTTAGTGCTGGGGGAAAAAATATTACGATTATTCACAACCAAAATAAAAGTTTGTTTTTATATGATACGTGTGTGTGTACTGTGTATAATTATTATGTACTATATATAAATACACATATATTTTTATTACATACATACACACACACACGTATATATATATATATATATATATATATATATATATATATACACACACACACACACACACACACATATATACACACACACACACACACACACACACATATATATATATATACATAAAATCACAATTCATTTTTCCCCAGCACTAATTTTTATTATTAACAACAACAATCATAAATTAATAATTAAATTATAAATTAGTATTAAATTGTTTATCATACAAATTATAAAAATAGTACATTAATAACAAATATTTTTTTATTTTCAATTCAGCCAGGAAATATTACCTGAGCAATTCCTCCGACAAACCTGGTCTTGACCACGACATTGTCATCATCGTTCTTGTTGAAGGCAGCTTTCTGGGCAGCTCGAACCAGACTGTCAGAGGCACGTTTCACAGCATTGCCCGCAGCCTGCAGATACACACAAGAAGTTTAAGAAATATTTCTATGAAATACATGTTTAATGAGGATAGTACACCAAGGCTTCCATGTGAACATTTACAGTGGAGTTACTATTTAAATATCAGAATTAATTTATTCTCTTTTCTTTATGTAAACGTATATACCTGTAGCCTCCTCATAGCCTCTGAATCCTGGTCAGCTTTAACCTTGCACGCCACCAACAGCTGTGCAGTGGAAGCAGCCACTTGTTTGGCAGAAGAGATGAGCTTTTCTTCACTGGCATGGCCTTGGACTGACGCGTTCGCTGCCTCACAGAGGTTACTGGTGGCTGCGGCAACCATGCGTGCCTGTAACAGAGGATACAAAGCAGTCATACAGAGGTACAACATGTACACTTTACACAACAAGACACTGTTAAATGCTTAAGGACTTACAGCAGATATCAGCCCTTGGGACCACTGTCCATCATCCACAGCATTGGCAGGGATGGCTCCCACCTTCACAATGGAAAATAGATGGCTATTGTGACTCTATGAATACTATTATGAGTCAATGGAAAATTCAAGAAACAGCTGCTTTTAAAGTCACGCTATGAAATCAAAACTGACAACTCTTTTTTTGCAGTGCTTATTAAAATTATTTACCCAGTCAACCCAATCAATTCCTGATGGACAAAAATCAAGCCATGCCCTACATTTTTTTCCTCATTCAAGTAGGATATACGCCACTATATGGAAGAAAATACTATCACAACTTCTGTTTCATGATGACATTATACTGACTAATCAGATTAAAGCTTTTTTCGGTTCATGCTATGTTTTCTTACCTTGCCTTGGGCTACGAGTTCTCTCTGAGCTGCTGAAGCTGATTTTACAAGGGCACTGGTGGCTGCAGCGATAGATTTGGCTGCCTCAAGTATCTGCTCTTCAAAATTTAAACTCTCATCAGCTTGCTGCAAAGAAAAAATATCAACAGTTCAGTTATTTCATTTAATGGGTGGAACAACAACGATAGCAAAAGGTGTTTACTGAACAGGAATAGAAAATGTTAGCAATGTAGTTCCTTTAAGAGTTGATTAAAGGGGGGGTGAAACACTCAGTTTCAGTCAATCTCATGTCAATCTTGGGTACCTATAGAGTAGTATTGCATCCTTCATATCTCCGAAAAGTCTTTAGTTTTATCATATTTATAAAAGAAATATAGGCTGTACCGAGTCTTTCCGGAAAAAAACGAGCGCCTGGAGGCGTATCGTGTAAGCGGAGCTAAAGAATGACAAGCGCGCAAAGCGGTGACGTCCTCAAGCGTGGAGAAACCCATCGCTATCTCAGCTAATACAGATAATGATCCAGAATCAAATCTGAGGGAGAAATAAATTGAACAGGAGAAACGGCAACATCAGGACGTCCGTCTCTGTGGTATGTAAGTTACTGTATTTAGTGGCCTCTCCACATTTCTGTGTCTTTACTCGCAGTGTATGAGGACATGATTCGGTTTATGGACTATTGCATGCGACTAGACCTTAGAAGTAGCAAGCAAAACGGTTTTGCACGTCAGAATACTGTAACGTTATACAGAACAACAATGGAGTAACCGTTAGCGCATTTGAATGACGAAGCACGCGATCGTGTCGTTTACTGATGTTTACTCATGCGTCCGTAGCCAAAAGCAGAGACATTTGAAGCAGATTTACTCACCGGCTGCTTCCAAAGCAGGACCAAACCTTTATCGCTGGGACTGCTCCGTCAAAAACACACTTCTTTGGTATGATTTGGTAAAGTCATGACAGCAGTGGCGTGTAAATCCATTTTGAGACGCAACTGAAACGATGTTGTGAAGCTTCCCATCATTTCTGCGTTCAAATCGGTTCAAATGCAGCGCTGCCTTCCCGGAATGCTGTGCTGAAGCGTTGAAGTCGCTCGACGTCACCCATAGGAATAAAGAGAAGCGCGGCGCCACATAAGTGTTCACGGACGACTGGATCTGCATCTGAGAGACTGTTTACGGCGTGCTCTAGTCACGCGCGCGCGCACCCTACCGGGAGAAGAGCCCGTACGACCCACACAAGGACCTTCCGCTCTTATTAACGTCAAGTAGACCCATACTCGAAAAAAACTCGCCGAAACTTGTGAGAAACCGGAAGGAGTATTTTTGACACAGAAATACTCCATCAAACGTCCAACATTAGTTTTTGAAACTTTGTCTATGTTTAGGATGGGAATCCAAGTCTTTAACAGTGTAAAAAGCTCAGTATGCATGAAACAGCATTTCACCCCCCCTTTAAGAATTAGCTCCTGTAAGAAATGATAATCTGGGTTGAGGCAGACTCATGCTCATTCCCCAAAATGGCTTAATTATCATTGAGAAGAACAAAGTCATTTGTTTTATTGCTTCTGCATCACATCTTAAGCAAATGGTCATCAATTGTAGAGTGGGAACATGTGTGAGAAACTGAAAGCTATCTCAGACAATGGGGTGTCTGAACTTCATTAACACAGACCACAGCTGTTAAAACAGTAACAACTTCATTTATATGAGCAGTAGTAAATTGTAACTCTATAAAAAGGTTTGAGTTCAGGATGTTCAGGGTACATTCAGACTCAGTTAAAACCAAGCTTCTGTGTACTTTCTTACTGCTACGCTGCAATTAACTTTTTCATCGAGATATTCAACATCCTCATTTATTACACTAGCTTTATAATGTTGTATTATTTATATTTGCAGTTAAGGGGACACATAACATTCGGAAAAAATGTATATTTACATTTTTAATGTTATTATTGTGGTTATTAAAGTTATTATTGTGGTAATAACTTTTTCTTGTACAATAAAACTATTTATTTGTAAAAAATAAAAGTTTAAAAAAAGTTTTAAAAAAGCTCAAGTTTTTACTGGGCAAGTTTGCAGTTGGAATTCCAGTACACTACAAATACATGCAAACATATACAATTTTTATATGTATTATAGAATACAAAAATACATTATACATTTTTAATATACATATATTAATATTCTACCCGTCAAAACATTGGAATAATTAAGATTTTGATTAAGAACATATAATCCAATAATCGTTTTATATCAATTAAAATTGTTTTATATTTTATTATATTCTTCTATTACAATTTATTCCTGTTAAAACTGATTTTTTAGCATCATTGCTCTAGTCTTCAGTGTCACGTGAGCCTTCAGAAATAATTCCAGATATCATAAATAGTGCATTAAGCATGTGCATTACCCTGGGTTTGGCTCTTGGTTTGAGCTGCTCAAGTTTCTTGGCCGCTGCTTCAATTGAGGCAGCAGCTCCCAATAACTCAGTTTCAGCGATCACAGTAGGATCCTCAGGGTCGACCCACTCAGTGCCTAAACACACAACACACACACACTGATCACAACTGTTTGCCAGGCCTAGATTAAACATGTAGGTGGCATGCTGCTTTAACTGAATGTGTGTGTCAGTTGCATGGGCAATGGATGCTGTCTTTTAAAACAAAATAATCCTGAGTGTAATTCGTTTTGCCACAGTGATGCACACAAATTAAATGAATCAAAACAACTGAACAAGACACAAATGTGGATAAATAATTAAATGTTCTAAATGGAGTTTGGAAAGATGGATTAACATTTGTACTGGCACCGTATGGTACTTACCCTCATCTTGAGCGAGACAGGAAAGACAGGAAACTTTACTCAGCACAACAAATCCACAGATTACACTGAGAAAGTGTGTATGTGTCTTCATGTAGGTGTGTGTCTGTGAGCGAGGTTACCTTTCATGGCCTCAGCTGTTTGAATCAGTTCAGTAACAGCTGCAGCAACCTTCTTAGAGAACATCGCCAACTTTTGTTTCTGGTCCCCTGTTGGCTTTTGTAAGACCTGAAACAAATACATGCACATAAACTGTTCTGGTTAAACTGCCCCATTATGTTTTTTTCCCTCAGATATTACCGTTGATGTAGTGTGTTTTATATCTGTGAATGTAAAAGGGCTGGCAAAGTTTCAAATATCAAAGTGCATGTTAAATGGAATTGTCCTCCAAAAGAACAGATCGATTTTGAACTGCTTGAAAGAAGTTGTCAGTAATTCCAGTCTTACTTCTTGCATGAACCTATGTAGGTATGAAACAATTTTTCCTAATGCCAGCCTATAGTCTTCATTGGCTTCCTGCAAACAACGTCTGCTTTGACTGGACCAAAAACACTGTAGTGCCTAAAAAACGCTTTGTTTATGCTCTGCAAAAGCAAATCCAATTGGCATACAGTAAAACCAAAGCCATGGTTACTTCCTTTATATGAAGAACAGATCAAATTTAAGCTTTGAACATTTAAACAATGATCAATGAACATAAACAGAAGCTTAACCAAACTGCTTGTCAAGCGCGAACAAACCTCTTGTGGAAGTTCAAACGTGCTGCATGGATGTGTGTGTTGATGAATGTTTAAAATATTAATAAAAGCCTAAATTAAATCTGTTCATCATATAAAGCTATTGTGTCTCTTCAGAAAATGTGGACTAAACAGTAAAATTCATATGGATTAGTTTTACAGCAAAGCACCGTGCAGATGCATTTTGTGTGTGAACGAGTGTGTGTTTGTACCTGTAGGACATGTTCTAGGAGCTCTATATAACCATTGGTACATTCAGTGCCGTATAACAGAGCTCTGCTCCTGACGTCCTCACTCACTTCCTCATGATATGCCGCTTGCTGAGGTGGAAAATACTGAGTCCATTATGCACACCAAAACCACCTTCGCTACCTCACAGATAATAAAGCATAAATGGAAATGAGTAGAAAACACACCTTGCATGTGGTCAGCATATCAGCTATGACCTTGCGGCTGAGGTTCGCCGTGGAGATTATATCTTCCTGTCTAGCAGAGTTTCCTGCTGCAACAGCTTTGGCAGTTGCCGTGGTGATGCCCTTCGTCATGCGAATGAACTCTTCTGGAGTGGTTGACTTCTCAGGGGCTTCTTTAGACTGAAACAGCTGAGTGCCATGACAACAATTGTCAAGTGGGATGTTTCACATTTAGCTTTGTAAGCATGAGTGTCTGTCTGTGTTTGTGTAAGATTTGTAATTAGCACTAAGCATAGGTCAAAAATCAAGGTTAAACGAAAGAAAGGGATGGTTAGCGTTAAAGGCTTCTATATACTTCAAGCGAAGAACAAACTGGTGTGACGCTATTTCAAACAAAACCAAGACTAAGCAAAGTTAGTTTAGAGATCAAAACAGCTTCCCAAAAGCAAACTTTACCAGATAAGTACACTCCGATTGGTACACACTATTGGTCTGTGGTGATTACGTAATAAGTACTGGTAGGTGTGTGTTATGAGTCTCTGCCTTCTTTGGAAAATGTATCTGGTTAATTTCTTCTGTTCAGTTGGTCGAGGTCAGGCACAAGTGAAAAAACAAAAGAACTGGAGAGTAACTTAATAGTAGAAATTGTAGTAATTCTAAGTGAAAGTGATACCGACATTGTTTTAAAGCAATACATTGCAAAAAGTGGTACATAATGAATGAATGAATGAATGAATGAGGCATTTATATAGCGCTTTCAAATGTACTACTGTACACACAAAGCGCTTCACACTCATGTCAGGGGTCTCTCCTCAATAAATAAAAACGTGACTTGATTGAAGTGCCCTATTACAGAGCTTGTGCAAACGTGTGCATCCCAATGATCAGATGCGTTCTGCGTTCTCTTACAACTGTCATCTAAACGCTGCTCTAAGACGCATGGGTTGTGTCGGGATGTTTGCTAATAGTGTTCAGCTGCAGAGGTATTTCAAACTTTTTTTTAACCCCTAAATGAAGAATGAAAAATCTTTGCAATGAGTATAATAGGGCCTTAACCTTTTTTTTAAAATAAGTTACTGGCTGAAAAAAATAAAAGGATAGAAGAAAAGGTACATAACAAACCAGTCAATAAGGAAACCATTTTTTCTGTGTTTGCGGTCTTACTGTGAGTTCCTGTTTAATGCACTCGATAGTGGATTCCAGAGCTCTTGTTCCTCTTGAAGCCTCGTCCTCCACTGCCTTCACCGTTTTCAGTAAGGATGTTACATTAGTTACCATAACCTGAACACAGAGGCAGAGACACACAAACACACACGTGACACGTCACTTACATTTTCAGAATGAAGAACACCACATTCTTCGTGAACATTAATTACATTTTTACAGAAAAACATCTGAGGTCAAAATTCACTATTGCAAAAGCCTTTGGAAACCAGCTATTTATAGACTCCAAATTATTTTCTCCCATCTTTTTAATTAAAAAGACAAAAAATAGCTATTTATACCCTAAAACGTTATACACTTGCTTTATTCTAATTAAAGGATGAAAGGTTAAATTGATTAAACCACCATTTCTTTGAATTCTAAAAATTAATGACCCCAAACTCATGCAGAAGTATGCTATTAATAAAGTAGTTCATTTTATAGCACAATAGTTGGACTAAGTGTGCAATGGGAGGTATAGTAGAAGAACACAGATTAATTTTCTCGTTCATAATTAATCTGATAAAACGGCACACGCTGAAATGAGTTTCTCACCAGAACACTTCTACTGATATCTGAGTTAGAAGACATTTCCACCCCTGCGGCCAGACTTCTGAGGGACAACTGGGAGATTACAGTTTCAGAGACAAATATATGACAGCTAATTGTCTAGCTGGACTGTTTCTAGCCAAGTTCTGTGCTCTTGAGGTATGAAGGAACATTTGCAAAAGGGAGAATAATATTTATGTAACGCAGAAATGAGGCCTGAGTGTTTTTCGCAGTCCTACCTTGGCTGCACTCTTGAGCTGGTACATGGAGGGGTCATCGGCAGATTTTCCTGCCGCGCACTTGGTGGCACTAATGAGCTCAGCTAAGGCTTTAGCAACATCTTTCACTGCGTTGATCAACACCACCTACGAGGAGATGAACGATAATAACACATGAACATTCCAGAAAGATAACTTACGACTGGCTGCTGATAAATTCCTGTGTTGGACTTCTCATCACTTTCCCCGTGTCTCTCACCTGAGTTTCTGGGTCATCTGGGCCTATGCTGGCTGCTCCCAATTTCACCACATCTGTAAGTTGTGTAATGGTCTTGGCAGAAGATTGGGCGGCCTGGGCCAGCTTCTCTTGACTTGATGCAGCACCTGAAACAAGGTTCTTAGTGTCCTCCACCAGCGCTTTAGCCGTCTTCAGAATATTCTCCCTAAAAGCAAAAAAACAAAAATAAAGAGAGAGAAAGAGAGAGAGGTGATAAAAGTTTTATTTATAATGCTTATGTATGTGAATATTCTTCCTTCTTGGTTGGTCTATTGTACATTCTAGGGGTCAAATATTTTTGACTGTTCTCTCTCCCATGCTGTTTCTAGTATCCCTACCTGGCCTCTTTCCACTCACAGAATACAATAAAATGTAATATACAAATCAATTTCGAAACAAAATAAATAAATAACTTCAATATATTAAAGGGATCTCACTTTAAAGAATATTGGTAACAAATAGTTGATGGGGCCTAATGATTTCCATAGTATGGAAAAAAAATATTATGGAAGTCAATAGGGCCAACTGGGGCCTACACACATTCTTCAAAATATCTTCTTTTGTGTTCAGAAAGAGGAATAAAATTATATTTAAGATTTATACAGGTTTGGAACAACTTGGGAGTGAGTAAATTATCACAGAAGTTTCATTTTTGGGTGAACTATGCCTATATTAAATTCAATATATAAAATTAAATAAATTCAATAAAAATATATTCTATATTTAATGTCCACTTATTTAATATTTGGTTATCAGCAGTGTAATTAAGTGTGATATTTGTTAGTCACCTGGTAATGATCTGCAGACTATCTGCAGACACTATCTGCAGACGATCTTGCCCATTTTTTCACAGATAAAACCACACTCATCAGCAGTCAGTTCCCACCTCCACACACACACACAATTTTAAATCAGCCACATCCATAGCCAAACATCTTCTCTCGTCCTTCTCTAGACTCACTGAGGATGAAGTATCTAAACCCACAGATGATCCCACAGTAGCTGCACGAATCTCAAGCTGTCTGGCAGACATCTCGGCATAGGTTTAACATCCAGCTAGGTTCATCTTTCATTACTCCTTCAGGGTCGGTCAGAAATCTTGGAGTAATCTTTGATGACCAGCTGTCCTTCAAAGACCACATCTCAAAGACAGCTCGGTCATGCAGGTTTGCATTGCACAACATCAGGAAAATCAGACCGTTCCTTACGGAGCATGCAACACAGCTTCTTGTCCAAGCCCTGGTCATTTCTAGACTTGACTATTGCAATGCGCTTCTGGCTGGACTTCCATCTTGTGCAATCAAACCGCTGCAAATGATCCAGAGCGCTGCGGCACGTCTTGTATTCAATGAGCCCAAAATGGCTCATGTCACACCTCTATTCATCTCTCTGCATTGTCTACACCTCACTGCCCGGATCAAATTCAAAGCCCTGACTCTTGCTTATGGATCTTCCACAAGCTCAGCACCCGAATACTTCGACTCACTCCTACGAGTCTACACACCCACCAGAAGCCATCACAGAGAGGCATGAAATCCCTCTCTAGAACTTTTTCTTTCATTGTTCCTGGTTGGTGGAATGATCTTCCGTACTCCATAAGCATGACAGAATCACTCGCTTCATTCAAAAGAAAGGTAAAAACTCATCTCTTCCATGAGCACTTAATCTTACATAAAAAAAATAAAAATAAAATAATAATAATAATAAAAAAAACTCTTTCCTCCTTTATTTCTCCTTTCTTCTTCCCTTTTCTGGTTTTTGCTACTCTGAGCGGTATACAAATCTTGGTATTTGGGGCACTTTTTGTGTTTCTTTGCCTCTTCTTGACGGATCGCTTCCTGTTCTCCTGAGTTATAAGTCGCTTTGGATAAAAGCGTCTGCTAAATGCACAAATGTAAATGTAATAACTGCAAAATAAATAACTGACTGGATGCACATTATCCTGCTTTTTGCATGGCAAATAATAGATAATTAATTAGACATGAAATATTGATCAGAATCAAACACATCTATCTCTCTTGCTTACAACTGCCCATAAGGTCTGGGAGTTAGCCTAGAAATCTAGACGCACCCTAGCGGCAGCAAATCTAATCTGCTGCAAGTGTCGTCTAGCAACTCTCAATACACTTCTGAGCTGTAAAAACCAAACTCTGGTCAGGCCAATCACATCATGTATAGAGTTGGTGGGCAGGGCTTAACATAATGACGGCCGAGTTGCGCTTGCGTGTTACTAGTAAACATAGAAGCTGGAGAACGGCGGTCTTTCGAATCAGCTTTGACCGCGACTCTGGAAGACTTGGAGTTAAGCTTTTCTCTGAGAAAAGAACGACACTGAAGTCATTCTTAAAAAGGGAAGATGTGTTCTGAGTTTTGCAGACCGGATAAGGTGAAAGTTTAATCTATCAACTAGCTCCGCTTCACCTTCATTACTCTGGTTGGTTGTAGCGTTATCCAATTGTGTGCAGAGGGAGTTTGAAAGACAACTGTTTATCCCGCCCCTCGGATTGAGCCCTGTCAATGGTGAGTTTACAGACCAAACATCTTGATGTGGGTCTGGTTTGTTAGGCTAGCTGGGAGTTTAAGAAGGGTCTAGTTTTGGGTGTATTGTCATTGTCTTATTAGTATTGTTGAGAGTGTAAAGCACTTTGGTCAACTTATGTTGTTTTTAAACATGCTATATAAATAAATGTTGATTTGATTTGATTTGAACACCGTTTTGTTATCTTATAATCCATTACAGTGTACAAAAAAATCATTGCAAAAAGTCTGAACAAAATGACAAACACAGAAGCAGCTGTGTTCGTATGAAATAAGAGAGCGACATAATTAAACAACTGTACACAAATGACTGATTTGAGGTATAATTCTTAATTAGTTCACCAAACATACAACGTAAAAAAACGTCCCTAGCAAGTAAAGTGCCAACTTCAGTGACAGTTACTTGGATAAGCCTGTGTTAACAGTTTTTACCGGGTGTTATCGGAGGACAACATGGCGCAATTGACCAATCAGAATCAAGAATTCCACAGAGCTGTGTAATAATTTGCAATAATGACAGAGAGATGCACCGAAATTGTCCTTCTAAAAATTACAGCCAAAAAAGGGACATAATTTTTATTGCAAAAATAGTCTAATTTAAAATATAAATATTACATTTTTTGACCCAATGTGTCCAAAATGTTTGGTTTCGCCCAATAATTTTTATTTCCGGTGTATAACCAATGACTATAAATTACCTTGTTGTATTATGTATTTGTGTGATACCTGTGATCAGCGAAGGAGTCTGAATCGTTCTCAGCATTGAGTGTTCCAGCAGAAGCAAACATGATGGTAGTGTCCAGGTCAGCGATGATGCCTGATACAGCACTGGCTGCAGTGATACAGGCTTGAGTGCCCTTATTACCGGCTTGTAATGCAGACAGCACCATAGACACCTACAGAAAACACACACACATTAAAATAAATTCTACATGGAAAATCTCTTTGTACACTCTTACAACGTAAACTCTTTGATAGAAAGTTGTAAGTAATGCATCTGAATTTGTTGTGTGTTGTTCCAGTACCTTCTCAGTGACGGCTCGTGCACACTCAATAAGTTCCCTCTTTGTGAATGAGTCAGATGGACTGATCTGCAGTGATCCAGCTTTCTGAACGAGCACAATGCAGCCGTGTCCCAGTTCCTGCACGCGTGTCTTTATCTGGAACCCGATCTAAAATCAGCAAAACATGTCAGAGGTCAGAGTGTGTGTGAAATAAATATGAAGAGTGACTGACTGTGCATCTGTATGTCAATTACCTCCTCTGGTTCTGCAGTAACGGCAGCTAGACGTCCTTGAACTGCGAGCTGACTGTAGTCTGCAGTGACCTGTGAGGCCAAAGTGCCCAGATCCTCTGGAGCACTCACTGATTTAGTGATCTGAGGGAGGGAATAAAGGGATGCAATCAAATTGAACAAGGCTATGACTAAAATTTTTTTTATTGAAATTATACTGTATCGAGATGTTTTATACTGTATGTGTGTATATATACACACTCACCTAAAGGATTATTAGGAACACCATACTAATACTGTGTTTGACCCTCTATCGCCTTCAGAACTGACTTAATTCTATGTGGCATTGATTCAACAAGGTGCTGAAAGCATTCTTTAGAAATGTTCGCCCATATTGATAGGATAGCATCTTGCAGTTGATGGAGATTTGTGGGATGCACAACCAGGGTACGAAGCTCCCATTCCACCACATCCCAAAGATGCTCTATTGGGCTGAGATCTGGTGACTGTGGGGGCCATTTTAGTTCAGTAAATTCATTGTTATGTTCAAGAAATCAATTTGAAATGATTTGAGCTTTGTGACATGGTGCATTATCCTGCTGGAAGTAGCCATCAGAGGATGGGTACATGGTGGTCATAAAGGGATGGACATGGTCAGAAACAATGCTCAGGTAGGCCGTGACACTTAAACGATGCCCAATTGGCACTAAGGGGCCTAAAGTGTGCCAAGAAAACATCACCACACCATTACACCACCACCAGCAGCCTGCACAGTGGTAACAAGGCATGATGGATCCATGCTCTCATTCTGTTTACGCCAAATTCTGACTCTACCATCTGAATATCTCAACAGAAATCGAGACTCATCAGACCAGGCAACATTTTGCCAGTCTTCAACTGTCCAATTTTGGTGAGCTTGTGCAAATTGTAGCCTCTTTTTCCTATTTTCACGGTTGTGCATGAAAATCCCAGTAACTGAGCAGATTGTGAAATACTCAGACCAGCCCAACTGGCACCAACAACCATGCCACGCTCAAAACTGCTTAAATCGCCTTTCTTTCCCATTCTGGCATTCAGTTTGGAGTTCAGGAGATTGTCTTGACCAGGACCAAACCCCTAAATGCATTGAAGCAACTGACATGTGATTGGTTGATTAGATAATTTCATTAATGAGAAATTGAACAGGCGTTCCTAATAATTCTTTAGGTGAGTGTACACATTATAATGTATATGCTAAAGATATACAGCAAGAAAATTATGATTTCTCACCATCTCCTGTGCACTGACAGCAATAGCTTTGGAGTATCTCACCATGGTGGTCTGATATTCTACAAATGATCCTTCTGGTTCTGGTGGAGAACCTTCTCCTAACTACAGGATCACAGGATCATTTAAACATTTTACATGGCTGATTGCATATTTATAGACACTCAAAAGGTGCTCACTTAAATAGAATTAGTATATTAAGGCAGTTTATAATGCAAAAGTATGTGGGTTGTTACCTTCCCCATGGCATCAGCAATCGAATCCACCATGCCACTGACCATGCCAACCTCACTGGCAGCTTCATTAAGGGTCAGCAAGAGGTCATCCACAGCTTCCCTCATTAACTGTGCAGCTTCTGCTATGGCATCATGGGTATGAGCAGCCTAAAGAAACAGTAAATAAATAAAACAGTTGAAAGATTGAAATTTTACATGGAGAAAACACAGATTGATTGATTGGATGAGATGTACCTTAGGGTTTCCGCCACCTTCCTTGGCAGCGTACAGCATTTGTAGAGCAGACTCAGCAAGAGTCTTGGTCTGATCCAGAAGGTTCATCTGCTGCTGATGATCAAAGATTTTGGAGGCCATGCCCATAGAAGCTGAGATCAGCGGAGTGAAGTAACTGACCAACTGAGACACCTGAGGAACAGAGAAAGGTTTGAGTTCATACTTATGGGATGCATTAAGATGAGTTGAAAACCATATGAAAATGTATTTTAGACTGGAAAGGCTTCATCATTTTATTTACCTTATGTCCCAGCTGTGCTGCTTCTCCTTTTGCTGATGTGGAAATCGGCTCAATCAGGTGACCCACCTCCTGAACAGAGGATGTTAGCTGCTCCTGCAAAGCCTGATACAATACAACAAGGATTAAAGGGTTAGTTCTCCCAAAAATGAAATGTATGTCATTAATGACTCACTCTAATGTTGTTCCACACCCGTAAAACCTCAGTTCATCTTAAGAACACAGTTTAAGATATTTTATATTTAGTCAGAAAGCATATCCAAGTGTGTTTGCACACTATACTGTCCATGTCCAGAAAGGGAACAGAACATCATAAAAGTAGTCCATATGTGATTTTAGTTAGATAATTAGAATATTGTCCCGGTTTCTTTTCATTCCTCAAATAAAGATTCAAGCAGATTTGAATCGGCAATGTCACGTGATTTCAGCAGTTTGGCACGCGATCCGAGTCATGAATTGCTCCGTTGATTCATAACCGTTTGAATCTTTATTTGAGGATTGAAAACAAACACGGAAGAGAAGACAATGCTGAATAAAGTCGTAGTTTTTGTTATTTTTGGGCCAAAATGTATTTTTGATGCTTCAAGAGATTCTAATTAACCAACTGATGTCACATATGGACTACTTTGATGATGTTTTTATTCCCTTTCTGGACATGGACAGTAAAGTGTGCATACACTTGCATACGCTCTCAGACTAAATATAAAATATCTTAAACTGTGTTCTGAAGATGAACGGAGGTCTTATGGGTGTGGAACAACATTAGGGTGAGTCAATAATGACATAAATTTCATTTTTGGGTGAACTAACCCTTTAAAGATTCCTATATAGAAAACTCACTTTATTTCATCTTTCCAGACATTAAAACAAGATATGTTTAAAAATATATATAAAGGAGAACACTAGACTAGACTGGTTGACTATTCCAACACATCCCTAATTGATATGCTGCTCTAATGAGCACAACAGAGTTGGGGTTACAGCCATGAAAGTAGAAATAAACATCCAGGCAGCTACTGTAGAAACACATTTACCTCAGATGAAACTTCGTCTCTAGGAGGAAGATTCTGGCTGACTGCTGCAAGAGACGCTTGCTCAATATCTCGGATGCATTTATTGATATTATCAATGGCTGAGTCACATTCCTTCTGGCCAGGGGCTTTATCCCTGTAATACCAAACACATGAACATAAATTATTTGAATATTTTTCTATTCTGCCTTTCTTATACTAACAACAAAAGTGAGTATATATGTGTTACCTGATAGCAGTGATGAGGCTCTTGATGGAGTCTGACACGGTGCGTGAATGGCCCGCCAGTAATGACCACGTGGGCGGATCTTTAGGGTTCATAACCAATGACCGTGCTGTCTTTAAAAGGTGGGTGGAGCTGTCAAGCATAGAGCGTGCTGATTGGATGATTGGCTCCTGTGCAGCAGATCCCTAAATTGTGAGTATAAAAATATAAATATCATTAACAACAAGAAAGACCCAGTTTTGAATAATAGTTCAATGACGAAGAAACTTATACCTCTTTACTTATCTGTGCAGGCACACTAGAAAACTCAGGATTGGAAGCGAACGTGGTGAGATTGTCAACAGATTCAATGAGCGGCGCTGTTGCAACACGACATTTCTCACGGTTTTCCTCAGAGAAATCCCCATCTAATGCCTATGGTGGGAGAGAAGAGGCTAAATAAATGATGTTTGAAAGCAATCATTTGCTTTCATTGGAGTGGATAAAAGTTGGAATCGTTTATAAAGAGGAGTGGTTTAACCTTGATTGTTTTGACCAGGTTGGCTGTGCTGTTGGCCACTTCTTTGGCCGACTGCACAAAGTGTCGTTTAGCCACAGGGTTGGCAGTCTTAGAGGAAGCCAGTCGACAAGCATTACACAGCGCTGAGGTGTGTTTGGCAACAATAGTGGCAGCTGAGAGCACCTGCAACATGCATATTTTAATACTTTGGCCTTAATATTGCAGATTGATATGTTTTGGGCTTAAGTCCAAACACCATGCCCAAGATTTGACAGAAAGAAGCTACCTGTGATGGACTACTATCTGGGTCAACAAGATTTTGGCAAGCCATCTGGATTGCCTGATTAGCACGTGCAAACTGAATGGGATCCACTAAGCCTGGATGCCCAGATTGGCTGCTGGGGTCAGACACACCCACAAGGTAAGACGCCTAGAGACACATCAAAAAACAAGTATGAACCGTACATACACAAAGCAAAAGTGTTCAGAGGGAAAAAAATGTAATGGCTGAGAATGAATTTAGTTTCTTACCTGACCAGCTGCTTCGGTCAGTCCACACAGAGCTTTAGAGGCTCCAACCACACAGTCTCCAAACGCTGGAACATCTCCTGTCTTACAGTTATGAGAGATGCCAGCCATAGACTCACCGAGTATCTAACAGAATAATGTGGATTACAGATAAGTCATCATCTAGTGATGTGCATTTACATTTATCTGTATCAAAAGGCTATAAGAATGTTTGCAGTTCAGTATTTTAACAGACCATTTAGAATGCCAGATTCAACTGCATATTAAGGGTGCTTTCACACTAGTACTTTTGGTGCACACCCGGGTTCGACTGACATCAGAGTTCGGTTCATTTGGATGATGTGAACACGGTCTTCCGAACTCGGGTGTGCACACGCAAACCATACCCGAGTCCGCATAATGAGGTGGTCTGGGGTTCGGTTGATGTAAACTCCGGTACAGTTTGTTGCTGATGAGAACGCAATCGTACTAAATCGTAGAAGTGAACTGCTATTAATGACATATGATTTGATAAAGAAATGACATATGATTTGATAAAGATGTGTGTTTTGTGTGCGTTTCACTTTTACCTGACGAGCATCACTGACATACTGCAAGCAGAGAGATGTAGATCTAATCTCTGCTCGTCTTCAGCATTTTTTTTGAGCACTTGCAGTGCATTTGCGGCAAAAAGACACAGGTGCCATTACGTACTGAAGCTTTGGTAACAAAAGCAACAGTTCAAAAACAAAAATATAAAAGTGATGGGAGCAACGTTATGCATTTCGGCGGCTTCACGCTCGCTGTCGTTGCGAAGCAACCGGGTAAACCGCTGCTGCTTTGATGACGCAAACGAACCTCGGTTTAGACCCTAATAATATAATATGAACACAGTCCAGTGCAGGCAATCGAACCAAGTGTGAAAACACCCTGAAAGTGCTTAAACTACTCAATATGCAAACTTGATTTTGACTTTTTTAATAATGTATACTATTTTAGCATTAACGTTATAATATGTATATATTATGTATACTTTTTTAGCATTAACATTTAGCACAATCTTAGTAAATGACAAGTTCCTTTGTATAAAAAAGCTAATATGAATATTTGCAATAAAAATATGAATGGAATTCCAAGTAAAGCCTCCAATATAATCCTATTGCTGTTACCTTAGAGTTCTCCATGACACTTTCAATGCAGTCAAAGTAGGAGAGATCATTGACTGGCTCATTCGGATTATCCAGCAGTCCCCTAACAGCCTGTAACCCACAAAAAAGGCAACATTCCATTTTTTATTCAATAGTAAGATAAATTACTCTTTACTATGCATTGTTCATATATAATACCTCAAGCTCTCTAAGAGCATTGTCACATTCCCTCTGTCCTGGGGCATTCTGGGTACACATGGTAATCAGCTGATTGATGCTGTCAGTCACCGTTCTGAATAAACATAGGAGAGTGTGGTTAAAAAGAGAAACTAGAGCATATATAAAACGCAAATGAACAAACATGCCGTGAAGTACCTGGCGGCAGCAGCAAGCAGGTTCTTTGCATTTCCTGCTCCAGGGTCTACAGACAAAGACTTGGCAGCCAACAGCAGCTTACTGGAGGCCATTGAGATGTTCTTCAAATTCCCAATCACCTGCATCTGATCATTCTTACCCTAAAATCAACCAAGAATTACTTCTTAAGAAAAGAAAAGTAAGATCTATTCACTTTCTCATGTTCTGTCCTGCTCCACACAACGTACCTGGGTATGGCCAGCCATCTCAATGCCAGCATCTAGAAACTCATCAAAGTCCTCACTGAACTTTCCAGATGCATCTGCAAGCTGTACAGTGGTCCCTCTAGAGGCATGGACCACATCTCCAGCAGACTGGTTCAGATCGGCAGCAGTCTGGTTCAGGTCACTCTGAGCCTCCTGGAAGGTCTTACTGCAGGGAGGGAGCTGCAATAAATAAATGAAAAGTCACGAAACACTTCAGAGACACAAGGCTGCGTACATCTAATAATTGAGTGCACTATGTTGAGGGCAGAGAGAGTATATTAAGGAATAAAGCAATCTTCAAGTATCTTCAAGCATTTGTGGTAATGACAAATGTTTGTTGCTCACGGTCTCTACAAGTAGTTTTTTGCTGGCTTCTCCAATGCTCTTTAGAGCCATATCAACGTCTTTTTGTCCAGGTAGACAATTCACACACGCATTCAGTGAGTGAGACACAGCCTTTGCGACCTAAAACACAAAATAGAGAAATACACAATAATAAAGTCAAAAATATTACTTGAAAAAAAAAGAACAATTTTATTCAGCAACAATAGATTAAATTAATTAAAAATGGCTTAACAACATAACAATGTTAACATTTATTTCCATCAAGAGGTATGTAGATTTTTGGTCAAGATCTATGCAAAAGCCAAACACTCTGTAAAGTCTACTACATCCCAAAGACTTTCAATGAATTTGAGGTCTGGACTCAGAGGTACCAATTTAATGTGTGAAAAATATCCTTCATGCTCGCACACAGCTATTCTTTCACAATTTGAGCCTGAGGAATCTTGACATTGACATCCTGGACTATGGCCCTGATCTGTATTCCTACATATTTATTTAAGAAATGAAAAGCTACACACTCCATTAAATAGGGGTAGAAGAACTGTTGACAATCATATAACATGCTAGAAACAATCACTAAAACTGATCCAATTATAGACTTGTGTGTATATTAGTATTAGTCTAAACTGAAACCAACTAATACAGCTCTTTTCAAGGTTACATTTTTGCTCAAGCATCTTTACTACTACTCTTGAAATTCTGCACTGCTCATATTGTTGGCTCCTGAATTATAAATTGTGTGCATTTCCTAATATCCAAGTTAGAAAAATAGATATCTGATAAATTATTAAATGTTTTATTTAGTATTTTTCCCATTATATTTACATTTACCCCGCTCACCTGTGCTAGCCTCTGTTGTATCTCTGCATCACCAGGAGCAACCAGCGCCTCCTTGGCTTCAGAAATTAATTTAGCGGACCCTTCCATAACCTCACAAGCAGAATCCAACATGGCTGCGGCACCAGCAGGGTCTGAGGTGGTAGCAGCAACACCTCTCGCAGCCTGTGCTAATGCCTTGAGAGCCTGGGCAGTTTCGCTAGCAGCAACACCTGTGAACACATACAATTAATGTGTTTGGGAGTATATATAGATATACATGCGTGTGTATGAGAACTTTTTGGAGTATGTATGTTTGAGTTTACTTGGTTAAAAAAAAAGAAATAAAAAAAAACTGCCCTTGGAAGTTAATCTAAGTTGGAAGTTGGAAGAATCTTAATGAGACGAAACCTCTCTTTGGGAACATTCTCATTTAAATACAAAATGTAAGGTTACACTTTATTTTAAGGTGACGTTGTTAGTACAATTACACAAATAAGTAATATTAATTAAAGGTGTACTATGCAACTTTCCATCCCCTAGATGGCGCCTATTCAAAACAAAGGCGTAGTTTGATGACACCAAGTTTGAGCTCAGCAACTTTGAGTTTGAGCTCAGCAAAAACCGCTCTTCCGTTCCGATTAGAACATCAAACAGGTTCTCCCCACTCAGTGATGCACCCACTGAGGATCCTGTTGAAAGTGCCCTAGTTATTGGCGATTCTATTACACGGAATGTGAAAATAGAGACACCAGCCACCATAGTCACATGTTTACCGGGAGCCAGAGCGCCTGACATCAAAGCAAATTTAAAAGTGCTGGCTAAAGCTAATCGTAAATTCTCTAAGATTATTATTCACGTTGGCACTAATGATGTTCGACTTCGCCAGTCGGAGATCACCAAAATTAACATTAAAGAGGTGTGTAAACTCGCAAGTACGATGTCAAGAGCCGTAGTTTTCTCTGGTCCTCTCCCTGCGAAAAGGAGTGATGAAATAGTTAGCAGATTATCATCACTCAATGGCTGGTTGTCTAAGTGGTGTCTGCAAAATAACATAGGGTTCATAGACAATTGGAAAAGTTTTTGGGGCAGACCTGACCTGTTGAAGATAGACGGCATTCATCCCTCCTGGGCTGGTGCTGCTCTTCTCTCTAGTAATTTGGCACATAGTCTTAGAGCTAAACCTTGACTCACTGGGGCCCAGGTCAGGAAGCAGACAAACTGGCTAAACCAACCGTCTGCTAGCTGTCTCACGTCACCAAAGTCAGCTAAATCCCAGCACATAGAGACTCTTTCACCTAGATATTATCAAATAGAGACTGTGTCTGTTCCCCGAATTAGTAAATACAAAAAACCATCAAAACCATTCAACAGTAAAAATTTAATTGATGTCCAACAAATAAACAACAGATATAATACGGATGAACAATTGATAAAGCTTGGGTTGCTGAATATTCGATCCCTTTCGCCAAAAACGTTTGTTGTCAATGATATGATTATAGATCATAACTTAGATGTGCTGTGCTTGACAGAAACCTGGCTAAAACCTGACGATTACATTACTTTAAATGAGTGCACCCCCCGAGATTATTGTTATAAACATGAGCCACGTCTGAAAGGTAAAGGGGGAGGTGTTGCTATAATTTATAATAATATTTTCAGTATTACTCAGAAGTCTAGTTTCAAATATAATTCCTTTGAAGTTTTGGTGCTTTATGTAACGTTGTGTAGTGTAAATGATAAATCCCGTCTGACATTTGTGTTGGCTACTGTATACAGGCCACCAGGGCACAATACAGACTTTATCAAAGAATTTGCTGGTTTTGTATCGGAGTTAGTATTAGCTGTAGATAAAGTACTAATTGTTGGGGATTTTAATATCCACGTAGACAATGAAAAAGACACATTGGGATTGGCATTTAGAGACATTCTAAACTCTATTGGAGTTAGACAACACGTATCGGGACCCACTCATCGCCTTAATCATACTTTAGATCTAATAATGTCACATGGAATAAATGTTGATACTGTTAAAATTCTGCAGCAGAGCGATGACATCTCAGATCATTACCTAATATCATGTATACTTAATTTACCTAAGGCTGCAAAGCCATCCCCTCGGTTCAAATATGGCAGGACGATAACCGCTGCGACTAAAGATTGCTTTGTACATAATCTTCCTCATCAGTTCCATCTCCTCCGCATTACAGATAGCCAAGAGGAACTTGATGCTGCAACAGAAACTATTGACTCTCTCTTTACTAGCACTTTAGACATAGTTGCTCCCCGGCGCTTAAAGAAGATTAAAGCAAATAATCCAACGCCGTGGTACAACGAGCACACTCGGGCCCTTAAAACAGCAGCCAGAAAAATGGAGCGCAGCTGGAAGAAAACAAAACTGGAGGTTTTTCGCAATTTGTGGAAAGAGAGCATGATGGCATACAGAAAGGCCATAAAAACGGCTAGATCTGCTTATTTCTCAACTCTTTTAGAAGAAAACAAACACAACCCTAAGTATTTATTCGATACAGTAGCTAAATTATCAAAAAATAAAGCTTCAGCTTCTGATGTTTGTAAACAACACAGCAGTAATGACTTTATGAACTTCTTTACTAGTAAGATTGATAATATTAGGAATAAAATTATAACCATGCAGCCGTCTATTACAGTATCACTTCAGACAGAGCGCTGTAGTGTCACTGAGGAAAAATTACACTCATTCACTAGTATAGGAGGAGAAGAATTGGCTAAACTTGTAAAATCATCAAAATCAACAACATGTATGCTTGACCCTATACCGACTAGGCTATTAAAAGAGATACTTCCAGAGGTCATAGATCCTCTGCTTAATATCATTAATTCATCTTTGACATTAGGATATGTACCGAAAACTTTTAAGTTGGCTATAATTAAACCACTTATTAAAAAAACGCAACTTGATCCTAAAGAATTAGTCAATTACAGGCCAATCTCGAATCTACCGTTTCTATCAAAAATACTAGAAAAGGCTGTGTCTTCACAATTATGCTCCTTTTTAGAAAGAAATGGTATATGTGAGGATTTCCAGTCAGGATTTAGACCGTATCATAGCACTGAGACTGCTCTAATTAGAGTTACAAATGATTTACTCTTATCATCTGATCGTGGTTGTATCTCTCTATTAGTGTTACTCGATCTTAGCGCTGCATTTGATACTATCGATCACAATATTCTTCTGAATAGAATCGAAAATTATGTTGGCATTAGTGGAACTGCTTTGGCATGGTTTAAATCGTACTTATCTGACCGTTATCAGTTTGTAGCAGTAAATGAAGAGATGTCACACCAATCACAAGTTCAGTATGGGGTACCGCAAGGCTCAGTGTTAGGACCGTTGCTTTTCACCCTGTATATGCTACCACTGGGAGATATCATTAGGAAACATGGCGTTAGCTTTCATTGTTATGCTGACGATACTCAGCTCTATATTACCTCACGCCCTGACGAAACCTACCAATTCACAAGATTAACGGAATGCATAGCTGATATAAAAAATTGGATGAATAGTAATTTCCTGCAACTTAATTCAGATAAAACTGAATTTTTAATTATTGGACAGAAAAGTTCCACAAGTAGTAACCGAGAATACTGTCTAACACTTGATGACTGCTCTGTCAAGCCCTCGTCGTCAGTGAGGAACCTGGGTGTGCTCTTTGATACCAATCTTTCATTTGAAAGCCACGTTTCTAGCATCTGTAAAACCGCATTTTATCATCTTAAAAATATATCTAAATTACGGCACATGCTTTCAATGCAAAATGCTGAACAGTTAGTACATGCGTTCATGAGCTCAAGGCTAGATTATTGTAATGCTCTACTGGGTGGTTGCCCTGCTCGCTTAATAAACAAACTCCAGCTAGTCCAAAATGCAGCAGCTAGAGTTCTTACTAGAACCAGGAAGTATGATCATATTAGTCCAGTTCTGTCAACATTGCACTGGCTCCCTATTAAACATCGCATACATTTTAAAATCTTGCTTATTACTTACAAAGCACTAAATAGCTTAGCTCCCCGGTACTTAAGCGAGCTCTTAACGCATTATACTCCATCACGTCTATTGCGGTCTCAAAACTCTGGCCAGTTGATAATACCTAGAATATCTAAATCAACTGCAGGCGGTCGATCATTTTCCTATTTAGCTCCTAAACTGTGGAATAGTCTTCCTAGCATTGTTCGGGAAGCAGACACACTCTGTCAGTTTAAATCTAGACTAAAAACACATCTCTTTACTATGGCATACACATAGAACATTTGTAACTTTTTATTATTCAATTCAATTGACTGATTGTTAGGCTGCATTAACTAGGTCAGCCGGAACCGGGAACACTTCCCATAACACCTGATGTACTCGTTACATCATAAAAAGAGTGGCATCTACGCTAATGTTGTCTCTCTGTTTATCCCGAGGTTTATCCCGGATCTGGGCCCTGTCCGGATCGGATGGTGGACCTGCCTGGACATGACCAGCTCATCCTGGAGTGTCTGCTGAGCCGTGTCAAATGGTGTCTCCTCCGAATTTGCCTCACTGGCACGACATGCTCAAAACCCGTCTTCGGCGCAATAATTCCGATCTTTCATGTATTCATACTCTTGTGTAATCGACGCACCATCCCATCATTTATTTCCAAATAAATAAAATAAATCTGTCTCTTCCGTTATACCCTGAAATTTTGAATATTCCAATCTAATATGATTTCTGACCTGTAAGGTTGCCAGAATAATATTCTTACACGGTGTGTTAATAGGCCAGAGGAGAACTGGCACCCCGACTGAGTCTGGTTTCTCCCAAGGTTTATTTTTCTCCATCACGCCCTGATGGAGTTTTGGTTCCTTGCCACTGTCGCCTTTGGCTTGGCTTGCTCAGTTGGGGACACTAAAAATATGATTAAAGTTATTCAACTTATTATACAAATAAAATGTATGAATTAGGTCTTATTTAATTCTATAAACTTAAATACTGATCTGCCAACATTGTTGCTATATGATAAATTAAACTAAGCTGATAACATCACTGTTTTCTCCAGTACGACTGTACAGCCAAATCTAATTTTGTCGCAATATTATCCTGTTTGACACTGTGAAGCTGCTTTGACACAATCGTGATTGTAAAAGCGCTATATAAATAAAGTTGATTGAAGTTGATTGATTGAGCAACTGTGGTCTTCACCTTACAGCCGGTGGAAAATAGGACTTTGGCAGAAATCACGTTCATGAATGCGGTTATTAATGTTACTGTAGTGTGAAGCAGAGCAGGACCAAGTGTTGTGGAGCTGAGGACAGCTGCTGGAAAGATTGATACACAAACACATGCCTCGCGAGCACCGGGACATTTATTAAGACGAAATTCAGTTGCCGGGCGCCCGTGCCATTTCTGCTTTTCCAGTCATGAGTATAAGGTAAAGCAGCTCTGTTTATCCTATTAGATACATTTAAGTGCGTTTAAAACGATGTTATGACGTTACTCTGTGCGTTCGCTCGGCGTCTGCTGTGTCACTTGTTCACACAGCTAAGAGAAAAACGCTTCTGCAGAATAAAACCGGAAACCAATGGTAACGCAGATATGACACAATTGACAGGAGACTACCTCAGGCGCTATAGTGAGATGCCCCGGGTCCTTGGTTAAAATAGCAATTTTCTCACAATTTACAAATAGTTGGAAACTATTATTCCATGATTTTACCGATATTTTAAGTACTCAACTGAACAAAATATATAACACTGGTCTAGTGTTTTCTGGATATTTTTCTGCAAAAATACTACATAGTGCACCTTTAACCACATACTATACTATACTATACTATACTATACTATACTATACTATACTATACTATACTATACTGTTAAGGTGAGGATTAGTTACAGAGCTCTAAGGTATGTTTCCATTTAGCCAAATAAATGGGTTTCATTTGCGAGTGAGTGTATTACCTGTGTAGTGCTCATTTCCCTGTGCTGCACAGGTAAGCAGTTGGGCCATTGACGAGCCAACGGCCTTAGATGTACCACCCAGATCCTGAGTACACTTTTCCAACTAAAACAAAAAATTGCATCACACAATGGATGCATAATTCACAAAATCACTCAATATGTTCTAGCAAAGATCTCTTTTTTTTTCAAGTGTAAAAAAAAAAAAAAAAAGTATCACTGATCAACTCACTGATTCTCCAGGTAATGGTTTCAGCTGTCCTTCAGAAGTTGCTATTTTTGCATCCTGGAGTTCATTCTTAAGCGTTTGCACCGCTATAAGAGCAGAGTCTATCTCCATGGGGCCGCACGCTTCATGAGCCTAAATATCACAAGACAGGATTTCATCATCATCATCAACAACTTTATTTATATAGCACTTTTACAATGACGATTGTTTCAAAGCAGCTTCACAGTGTTAAACAGGACAATATTGCAACAACATTTCATTTGGCTGTCTAGTCGTTCTGGAGAAAACAGTGATGATTTCATTATTTCATTATTGAATAGTTCACCCAAAAATGAAAATTGTGTCATCATTTACTTAAGCTGATGTCATTTCAAACATCTTTTTAGTTCTGCAGAAAAAAAGAAATACACAGAAGATTTTTTAAACCATTTTGGTACCAACACTTTTATGTTCTACAGAAGAAAGTCCATCATCAGGGTTTGGAAGGACATGAGGATGGTGACAGAAATTCCATTTGCGTACCCCATTATTAAAATTTAAATTGTTCTCGGATGTCAGAAATTCAGAGTTCCCAGTAGGAACTTTAACTGGAATGGCCCCTCAAGTTGGGGATCTGACTCAGAAAATCAGAGGAACTGCAACAACCCTGACTTCAGAAACCAATATGGCTGCTCAGTGCATCAACAGTAGTGAAACAGTAGTAATATATTGTTTATTAGCATTTCTGTTTATCTGTGTCCAATAAACTCAGTGGCGCAGACAGCACTATCCAATCTCTATCAGTGGACATGATACAAATCGGCATTATCTGTGCACAATACCATTTTATTATGCATATGCACTCCGAAAGAGCAAGCACAACAAAGGTTCGCCTAGACACGGCCATCTTGCTTTTCCAACAGTGTACTGTAATGCGGTCAACTCTGGTGTGACGTCATTCCCAGCTTCGGCATCCGACTTTCGAGGTAAATGGAATGCAGCACTTTACTCATTAAATACATGTGTGGAGAGATTAAGTACCGTCTGTGCAGCCGTGCGGAGTTCAGCTAGGCTGGTGGCCAGATTCTTTGCACACTGCCCAAGCTGCATGGCAGCCGCCTGATCAGTCACAGTTGGCACAGAGGACTTCGCTGAAGATACCATCTTACTTCCAGGCTGGAAAAAATATATACATGGAATTAGACATTTTAGTACTGAAGGACAACTTTTAAAAGAGAGTGATGTAATCTGATGAGTGACAGGTGATGAGTATCAGTGAAAGGGTTAATGGTTACCTGAAGGAAGTTCTGGCTGGCAATGATAAGGGCAAGCTGGGCACTACAATCCTCTGGCTGACCCTGACTGCCTCTCACTCCCTGCACCAGCTGGGGAATATGGTCAGCAACAGCCTAACACACGTTAACGTATAGAGAATACAGTGGTATAAGCAATAGGAGGACTTCATCAACACTTTAGATATTTACAAACTAATACTTATACAAACCCTGCAGCTCTGAACAAGTTGTTGGTGGGCGGCAGTGTTCTTGTTAGAGGCTGCTGCATTCTGGGATGCCGCAATAGTTTGAGTGGCAGCGGCAGCAGCTTGTTTAGCAGCATTCTGGAAAGATAGAAAGCAGACACACAGTAAGTTCAGAGTTTCATTCAAACGGTTGGCTTTACGTCAAATATTTACTCCCATGCACAGATCACACGTAATTCTGCCTAAATTGAATTCATTTTCTCAATCATAACCATCAGTCACTGACCTCCAGTCTTGTTATGAGTTTTTTCTTGATGGCGTTCTGTGCAGCTGCATTGGTGGCCACACGTAGCCCCTCCGCAGCCTCCCGTAGCTTCTGCTGCTGGTCTTCATTCTCGGGGTACGCAGCAGCTCCCTAAACACACACACAGATGTTTAACAAGTCAATTGCATATGTATTAGGTCACAGCTTTATTAATCGGAGAGATGCTAAACCTTTAGAAAATGTCTCCAATTTATTAAATACTTAAAGGGTTAGTTCAAGCAAAAATGAAATTTACGTCATTATTGACTCACCCAATGTCATTTGACACCCGCAAGACCTCCGTTCATCTTCAGAACACAAATTAAGATATTTTTGTTGAAATCCGATGGCTCAGGCAGCCCTTCATTGACACCAATGTCATTTCCTCTCTCAAGGCCCATAAAAGGCACTAAAGACGTAGTTAAAAAATCCATCGAACTGAATTGGCTCTACAATAATTTTTTGAAGCGACGAGAATAGTTGTGTGCAAAAAAAAACCTAAATAATGACATATAGTGATGGGCCAATTTCAAAACAAAGTTTCAAACCGTTATGAATCAGTGTATCGATTCATGCTTCGGATCACCAATGAAACGTGATTTCAGCAGTTTGACCAGTTTGATCTGAATCGTGAATCAACAGACTGATTCATAACCGTTCGAAACTTTCTTTTGAAATCGGCCCATCACTATACAAGTCGTTATTTAGGTTTTTTTGCACACAAAAACGAATTCTCGTCGCTTTATAAAATTATTGTAGAACCACTGTAGTGAGATGGGCTTTGTAACAACGTCTTTAGTGCCTTTTATGGCTCTTGAGAGAAGAAATGACATTGGTGTCAATAAAGGCCTGCCTGAGCTCTCGGATTTCAACAAAAATATCTTCATTTGTTTTCCAAAGATGAACAGAGGTCTTACTGGTGTCGAACGACATTAGGATAAGTAATTAATGACATAATTTTCATTTTTGGGTTAACTAACCCTTTAACAATTTGTAAGTTTTTTCCTGATAGCTATGATTAATGCATCTCCTTAATTGGTATAAAAAAGTGGTTCTCAAGCAGGGGGCTGAGGCCCACTAGGGGGCCTCAGGAAACTTCCAATGGGGCTGCAGGATGAGGTATTTCAGTTAATAAAATACTACCACTCAAAAGTTTGTGCTCAGTAAGATTTTTTTTGGGTTTTGCGTTTTGGTTTTGTGTTAGAAAGTCTATTATGCTCACTAAGACTACATTTATTTGATAAAAAATACAGTAAAACACTAATATAGTTAAAACCTTTTACAATGTAAAAGGTTTTACTGTCACTTTTGATCAACAATGCATCTTTGCTGAATATAAGCATTATTTTATTTCATAACAAGAAAAAAAATATTACTGACTCAAAACTGAACAGTAGAGTACTGTAAATTAAATCTAACTCTAATCAAAATTAAAGCATTAAAACCCCCCCACATAAAATCAAGATGTAAACTGAAATCGTATTTATTTTTATTGTCCCTCAATAACTGTTTTTTTTATTGTAAAACATACGGTTCTTAAAACATGGAGTGAAAGTTGTCATAATTACAGCAGAAATATGTTCTTCAAGTCAAAAAGGTTGAGAACTACTGGTATAGGAAATTACAAAAATACATTTCATTAAATGTAAAGTCATTGAACTTATATGTTTCTACTTTCTAATGTGAGCCAAAGTTTGATCAACCCACCTTTGCAGCCTCGACCATTCGAGCAGTGGCATCTGCAAGCAGTTTAGCAGCCGCAAGAAGCTTTTTGGAGTTGTTTACATCCACCTCAACCTCAGCATCTGATCTCATGGCATTCACCAGGTCAGATGTTGCCTGGGCAAGAACCCGTGCTTGTCGGACCATCTCACCTACAGGACAAAATGGTAAATGTTTACTATTACACAGCCTAGAAGAACTACGAAAATAAAACATACAGGGATAGACTACCGTTCAAAAGTGTGAGTAAGGTTTTTTGTTGAAATCAATACTTTTACTCAGAAAGGATGCATTAAATTGATTAAAATTGAAAGTAATTTAATAATACAGTAAAATAGATGCTGTTCTCTTAAACTTTTTTTAAGAGGGGTGGGTGGGGGAGTATCAGAGTTTCCAACAAAAAAAATTAAGCGACAACTGCTTCACCAAAAGCACCAAATCAGCCTGTCAAAATGAAGAATCGTGACAGCTTTGCCATCACAGGGATGAATTACACTTTAAAATAAACAGTTTCAAGAGACTTTCCAAATCATTAAAAAAAATCTTATACACTGCCGTTAAAAAGTTTGTGGTTTATATGATGTATTCATTTTACCAGCATCACCCATGGAGCTGAATATACTCTCTGTAACCGTCATGATGGTGTCCGTGGCCTGGTCATAGCGTCCGATGGGCTCCCCGCGAGTGGCGTAGTTCCTCACATGTGTGAGTAGGTCGCTAAGAGCCTGTGTGACAATACCAGCTGCTGCACTGACAGCCTTGAGAAGCTCTCCATCACTGGTAGCTGACAGACAGGCCTTCACACAACCTTCTACTGAACGGTCCACCAGCTTCCCTGCTTCAATCAGCTGCTCTTGACACACAGGGGAGCTGATAGTAGGGCTCACAACCTGATACACAAACACACACAAAAACAAGGTTATCCACCTTGAAGAAATATTTTATTTCTTTTAACCAATTTGGATTAGAAGCACATGTTGGTGAACTCCACCTTGGCACAGGCCACGAGTTGTGAAGTGGACAGGGCACACTGGGTCGCAGCTGCAATAACCCTGTTCTGCAGGACGTTGTCTTCAGAAAACTGTGCCACGTTTTTGGCCTTCAGAACCATCATGGCTGCTGCATTAGCCACAGCTTTAGCTAGGTTCATCAGAATATCCTGAAACACACACATGTACGGTACGCTCAGGGTGATAAACACTCAAAAACACAATGTACATCATGCGTTTCATAAGACATCTGTGTACCTGGAAGCGCTCGTCTGTTTCATTCTCTCCAATCTGTCTAAGCAGATCTCCACTGGCTTGACCGATGCTGCCCGCAGCAGTCAGAACTGTCTGCCGTGGCTGCATGAGAAAACACATGCACACACACTCTTAAACATAGCCAAGTCACTCAAACATTAAAGAGTTAGTTCACCCAAAAATAAAATTAATGTCATTCATGACCCACCCTAATGTCGTTCCACACCCGTAAGACCTCCTTTCATCTTCTCTTCCTTGTTTGTGTTCAATCCTCAAATAAAAATTCAAACGGTAATGAATCAGTGTATAGATTCATGATTCGGATAGCCAGTGTCACGTGATTTCAGCAGTTTGGTACATGATCCGAATCATGAATCAATAAGCTGATTCAAAACCATTTGAATCTTTATTTAAGATTGAACACAACAAGAAAGACAAGACAATGCTGAATGAAGTCATAGTTTTTGTTATTTTTGGACCAAAATGTATTTTCGATGCTTCAAGAGATTCTAATTAACTAAATGATGTCACATTTGGACTACTTTGATTATGTTTTTATTCCCTTTCTGGACATGGACAGTATAGTGTGCATACACTTAGATACGCTCTCGGACTAAATATAAAATATCTATTGTGTTTCCCGAAGATGAAAGGAGGTTTTACTGGTGTGGTACGACATTAGGGTAAGTCATTCATGACATACATTTTGGGTGAACTAACCCTTTAAGGTCATGCAAAGGCATTTAAATCAGTAAAATCTGTCAAAAATACATTTATTCTTATCCATAGTAAGGTATAAAATATGATTCCTTCAGAAAGATTACCACAGAAACAATGAAAATATTAATTTAATTATATTTGTGTATCTCAAGACATTTAACTGCATTTATTGTTTGGAAAAATAAAAAACAAAAACTTTGGGAATGACAAAAAATGTACAGCACAATCAGGGCCGTTTCTAGCCTTCCTGGCACCATAGGCGAGATTCATAAGTTCATAAAAAAGGGCCTAGTGACGCCCATGGTTATGACAGTATTAGCCTACTTGATCAATTTACACTAAATAGCTATCTCTGATGTAAAATATATATATATATATATATATATATATATATATATATATATATATATATATATATATATATATATATATATATATATTCAAATTAACTGCTATAATGTTCTGCAACTGAAATGAGCATGGCGTGTGGTCCGTTCAGTACTAATATTCAGTGTAATGTTTTGCTCAACCTTATGATAGAGCGGCCAGCTTAGTAGAACAAGTAACCAATAAGTAGGCTAACATACCTGTATATTTCACTTTCTTTATTTATATTTCCTCTTTTTTCTTTTTACGATACTGAGCCCCTGATCGCTTTGACCTTTCCATGATGATTAAACTAAAGCACGCTGTAACGAGTAGAAATATAGTGTGGCCCCTTTAAGAGTTGCGCGCGCTCCCTGCAAACGAAGTCTGCATTTTGTGTATGTGCGCACTGAGTCTTGAGCTCCCATGTGTGTGGGGATTATTTTCTGTTTTCTGTTGCTAACAGTCAGTTATTTTGTTTTATTAAGTAATGCTGTGGACGGAAAGGGAGTTTGTGATGAGAGTTCAGCGGGAATAAAGTGCGATCTGTTTAATGTTAATCGCCTCCGTGTTTGCATCCACTCCAGTTACATTTTTTTCACTCGGACACAAGCGTTACAACGCCACGGATGACGACGTTCCCTGCCGCCCTCTACATGATCTCATTTTATTACAGCAGCGCCACTATCACCATGGCGACTTCACTCCAATAATCGCAACTAATCATAATGCCTTGAAATAGCAAAAGTACGAAATATTAATAATTAAATATATATGAAATAACTAAAAAATCTTGTTGGGGCGGGGGCTCATTGGCGCCCCCCAGCTGTTGGCGCCCTAGGCGACCGCCTAGTTTGCCTATGCCTAGAAACGGCACTGAGCACAATCCATCAAAATGCCAGATAGTAATCTTTTGCAGGACATCCTGTGCTCGCACCTCTCCTGATGTAGGCTCCACAGCTTTGAGCAGGTCAGAGACAGCTCCAGTGAGGGTCTTGGCAGCCCTCATGAGGTCATGCCCACTGCCCACCTCATCCTCCATCAAAGCTGCCAGCAGCTTCACACCTTTCGACATCTCCGTCAGATTAGAGGAGATTGTGGTAATCGCACAGCCCACCGCTGTATAATCTGTGTCCGTCGGATCACCTGGAAAATAGAATGGGAAATTGTAGATGTACAATCAAAATGTAAAGTGTAAGGAAGGGCTTTTCATTTTGAAGGGCCAGTCAAGTTTTTCATTAGTTTTTACAGTAAAGCTGCATAGTAAGTGTTGGAAACATTTCACTAATTTAATCAGTTTTAATTCGACCAAGGCTTTACCTGCAGTAAGATTAACCACAGAGGCAGTTCCAGCTGTAATTGCGTCCACCTGAGAGTGAATATCATGCTTGGACTCATCCATCTTGTTCTGAATCCACATTTTAGAAGCCTGAAATAAAAAAAAAAAACAATTAAATATGAATAAATAAAAATGTAATGGGTTCTTATTAACAAAATAAGAATACATATAATTTAAATTAACTATAAGTAAATATGAGACCTGCACACTCATAAGATATGCTTACGAACTATGGGCAAGATTTACTCACATACCCTCTTTTGGCGTAAAAAAAAAAAAAAAAAAAAAACTACTGTCAGGATTTACTAAAGATAGTGGAACAATTAGCACTGAAAAGGCATGGATAAGGTTATTTTTTTGGCTGACCTTATTGCATACGCATTTGTAGGAGTTTGCAAAATGTATGGGAGAAGATGTAAATTGTAAATTAATCGTTGCACTGTGATTTACTAAAGTTTGCACCGGTCAAGTTACTGGTATTTGCTCCTTTATTTACACCCAAATAAAGCATGTATTAAACCATACGCTGATTTGTAGAGCTCTTGGTAAATTGCATTGGTCATTATGGAAATGCGTCTGTGTTCTTTCAGTTGCACGCTGTCAGTAGATCACACACAGAACTGATAGATCACAGAACACACACAGTAGATCAATTCAGAACAAATTTCAGAATAGGATTAGATTTTGATTCACAAGCTTGTGATTTGATTTACTTTGATTCAATATTGAATAATTTAGGGCCTGTCAGGTACAGTATATGGTTAATTTCCTCAAAGAAAAATTCTCTCTAAACTAATGCTGTAAACTATACAGAGAACTCCAGTTGGTGGTACATTATAATATTAAAGGTTAAGCCATTAAAGATCACAGGTGCAAGAGACATCTAAGCTCTCACTCCAGTCTATGGGAAATTAGCCTATTTTAGATCCTTCTGAGGTTTATTGTGCTTGTAATGCAATACATTGCGCTGGTAACAAGAGTAAATGTGACGTGTCATGTAGCATTTTCTCACCATATCATCTCCAAGTGGTGGCAGCTCTTGCACCTCCTCCAGGTCCTCCTGTGCCTGCTGCACCGCTTGCATACTGGTGTTTATGGTTCCCACGAGAGCCTGTTGGGCTGCACTCTGATTGCCAAATAAAGGATAGCAATAATTACACATTCAGCCATTAACATATCTAAATTATGACAGCTGTAACCAATATGCGTTATGAAGGTGATATATAGACAGCAATGTGGTCTATAGCCTATATGAGGTTAAATAATGGACAATTAATTACCTTTGCTGATTAAGTGCTCCATGAACATGAGCATTGGTATATGTGGACTCACCAGTGGTGGCATATGCCCAAGATGCATCTGTCCAATGGTGATCTGTTGTTGTGGAGAGGGCATGGAACCCATGTTCAGGGTTTCTGGGCCGACAGAACCTGACCTCAAGATCCCAGGCAATGCCACCGAGCCATGCTCTACCTGTCCGGCACGGTTAAACTGCTGCTGCAATATAGTAGATCTGTGAAAGATAGTGAGAGAAAAAAAAAACAGATGAATTTACAAAGAAAGGTAAAAAAATATTTTTTTATTATTGTGTTTGTACTAGAGGGACTATTCAAGAATAGAAGACGTCGGCACTCTTTCAAAATAGGCTGAATATATTACTGTGCGTGGCGCAGGTAACCTCAGCTCAATCTTGATAAATAGAAACCAAGATAAGGTTTTTCCACAGTGATTTTCCTGTAATGCTGCACTAGTCTGATTACAGAAGTATTCGTAAGACAACTGGCAAGAAATTACAAAACCTTGAAAGGAAATATGGTCCTTATCGCTGCAGACTCAAAATTTGTACACGTCTTACTTTTTGGGAGAAACGGATTCCTCTAACATGGTGGCCTCCTCATCTCCCTCTAAACCAAAACGGTCCTTGCTTTGTTTCTGCAGGGGCAAACATGCATACAATACACACACATTTACACACAAGACTCAGGTATAATCTGGTAACATTGTGCATATTGTAATCTGAACGCTGTTAATCTGTAATACAAAAACCCTTCATAATCCAGGAGATTTTCAGGAAAAGCACACGATAAGATTAAATGTTGAATATTTTATGAAGGAAAGGCAGATAAAGGAGTTAATACGAGCCTTCTTGAGAATGATATCGATGTAACCAGCTATAAGTTGCGATATCTGCTCCCCCTCAGTGGTTTGAACAGAGTAGTAGCTCTCCTGATACTCTCCGAAATCCTGCATATGGGGAAAAACACAGGTGGTCAGACTTTAAATAGAATTAATGGGTATAAAATGTGTGTGTGTGTGTGTGTGTGTGTGTGTGTGTGTGTGTGTGTGTGTGTGTGTGTGTGTGTTCAAAACTTTGGTGTCAGTAAATTAAGAAATTAATACATTTGGGCAACCAAAAGAAGTTAAATTGATCAAAAGTAACAGTAAAGACATTTAAAAATGTTACAAAAGAATTGTAATTTGACATAAATTATGTTCTTTTGAACTTTTAATTCATAAAATAATCCTGGAAACAAATTATAACAAGGTTTTCAAAGAAATATTAAGCAGCACAACTGTCTTCAACTAATAAGAAATCTTGAGCACCAAATCAGCCTATTAGAATGATTTTTGAAGGATCATGTGACACTGAATATAAGTATTGACTGCAGACAATTCAGCTTTGCCATCACAGGAATAAATTACATTTAAATTATTTAAAAATGTCACAATATTATTCTTTTCATTTTAATTTTTCATCAAATAAATGCAGCCTTAGGTGAGCATTAGAGACATCAAAACCATTTTTAAAAATCTTACATAGCCCAAACTTTTCAACAGCAGTGAATATATGAAAAGCCCTGAGCCCTTCAAGCCATCTGGATGTCAACGTGAGACTGTAAGAAGATGTATATGTTATGTAAGTACCAGTGTAAAGCTCTTAGGTGAGGCGGCCCATCTCTTTACTGTAGTGAGTGGCCACTCTTGAACCACATCTTTGGTTTTCTCATCCACTCGCATCACTGATTCTTTGGTTATACCCAGCAGTCTTGGGACAAGTTTATTTTTACTTTTCATTTTTTCCTGAAAAAAAAGAAACAATACAAAAAATCTATACAAAATGAAAAGTTGAACTCAAAATGTTCCAACAATACAAATGATACACCAAAATCTTCCTGCTGTGTTTACATTTTTCCACTTATTTTCACATACACTCTTCCAGTATCCTCTCAGATTCTCTAAAGCCTACTGTCTTTCTTCTTTTTCCATACCTTCTCTCTCTCAGAGCTGTCAGCAGATGGATGAGCTGAGCTGAGCTCTGCTCGCCTGTCTGAGTTTCAGAGTTGTGCCGTGCCAATATTTCTCACTTTAGCTTTTTGCACAACCGCATTTTCCATTAAAAGGTCAACGTTTTAATTTATGAATACAGAGAACAATTTGGTCATAAGAGATAAATAAAAGCCAGAACAAAACTAAAATCAGTAACTTGTGATCTTTATTTTAGGCATAAGCACATCTGCTCCACCTTAACTTTACAACTCAAGCAGAGCTGAATTGTAATCAGTCCATGAGTCATGCAGACCACCACTGGCCAGGAATGGGGGTGGAAAAGATGGAAGAATTCTGGAGGTGGAATTCCTCTCAGATGATGAAAGCTCTCATGAGAACATTGATTGGCAACATGTACATCAAAGAACATTTCTGGACTCCTGACCTCAAAACACCTTTACAGTATGTGAGCGGATTCAGAAATAAGATTTGAAGGTAAACACATAACACAACATGGGCGTGTCCATATGGGTGGTCCTGGCCAAAAAATTTGATTGGCCATCCCAGCTGCCGGATATTCGAATTAACTAGGGGAATCAGACCTTTAACACGCACACGGAAATCAAAGCAGAAAACGGTGTACATTTTTGGTTGTACATACAAAAAAAAAAAAAACACAGCACACAAACACACAACCAGTGTTGGGTGAGTTAGTCTAAAAAAGTAATGAATTACCATTTACTAGTTACATCTACAATAGGTTAATTAGATTACTGTATAAACTACTCTCTCCAAAAATTATTTAATTACTTTTTACTCTCCAAAAATTATTTAATTACTTTTTACTCTCCAAAAATTATTTAATTACTTTTTACTCTCCAAAAATTATTTAATTACTTTTTATACTCTCCAAAAATTATTTAATTACTTTTTACTCTCCAAAAATTATTTAATTACTTTTTATACTCTCCAAAAATTATTTAATTACTTTTTACTAATTACTTTCTAAATCTCGGGACATGCTAGCTGGCAACATAGGATTCCATTCATTATGCTAAGCTAAGCTGCCGGCGACCCTGCCAAACTAAAACAATGCATGCACTGAGACAAAAATGCATTTGCCCACATATCTAAATGTAGGAAAGAAGTTAAATAAGCCCTATTTCTAAAAACGGTGGTGTTCCTTTAAGTGATTCAAGGAAAGACATGAAACGACTTCATTCAAATAAATAATATAAAATGACAAATTATTCTTATTAACTGACCAAAGTATTGCAAATGTGAGAAGGACACATAAACATGCACTTTAAAGTTAGACTTTAGATTTTTATTTTATTTACACTATTGTAATAACTATGATTCTTCTAGTCTGCACAGTATTTAGTTCAATTACATCAGAAGTAACTAATTCAATTACAGAAAAAAATTATTCCTTACGTCAAGAAAAAAGTAATTAAAATTAATTACCAAAAACTAATTACTAACTAGTTACACCCAACACAAAACCAATAAAATCAATGTATTTATTTGTATTGCCATATCAGCATCCGTGGCTATTTTCTTTATAAATCAAATGTAAGCTATTATTTTCATCATCATCATCAGGGAAGTCTGTTCATTCTACTGTAACAAATATAGCTTATATAAGCAAGTACAACACAAACACACATGCGCTTTACCTTCACCAAGAAGAAAGACACTCCATATGTTCTGAGTGATCTCGCAAGCTTCACATATTTCACTTTGGCTTCGATCTCTGTCATTTCTCCACATGCCTTATGTTCCTGTAAAATACATGAAGCGCTTATTCATCTAATTAGTTCATTTATCTCATTCATCTCTGCTTACAAATAGTGAAGTTTAAGATAAAACGACAAGTGTGTAAAATCATAATATCCATATAGAAACAAATTGCAGGATAAACTGAGCCACCTGAAAGATCTTCTTCTCTGCTCCTCTCTGTTTGATGTATTCCTTCGGCAGAAACTCCTTCAAGCTGAACGAAATGAAATGAACATTCAATGTGAAAAGATTAGAGACAATATACTGAACTGCAAACTGGCATTATACGATAAGCATTAAATATTTAAATGCAACTAAGCACTTTTCATTTGAGTTTGTTAAACTCATTACCTGAATGGACCATATGGTCATTACAACATCTAGATTTCACACATCATTTCTTGGCTTTTAATAATGCAGCACCCTTGATTATAAAGCAGAAGGACAATAAATGCTGTGCACTATAATCGAAAGTACTGGGACATAGCCTTACTCTAGAAATCCAGATTTATGTTTATGTTCTATATGAGGTCCGAACTGGATCTGTGTTTGAATTCCACCAAATTCACAAGCCTTGTCAAATGACACGGGATGAGAACCATTCAGGATGTCGTCACGCGCCTGGGAAAACAAGCAGGAAGACACTTTTGTTATTAAAGCCTTCAGAAATCACACAGCAGAAATGATCCAGATCAGCAACTGAGTCCCTGACAGAAGGAGAGCTTATAAAAAGGTAATAGGGACTGCGCTACTTATAGATCGATACAATGTGTATAACAGCATGCAGTGCAGCACTCAAAAAGGCTTTTATGGTCATACGTCGATAAGAGATTTACAGCATTTCAATCCATGTATCCATATATTGAACCGTGGAATCATATCATTTAGGTCAATATGAGGCTGTTGACAACTGATCAAGGCTTTCACCTCACATCCCTATAAAATAACATAAAAAGACAAGAGGTGTTTCTAACCTGTACATAGAGCAGATTGAGCTGCACCGGATCTCGCGAGTCCACATTTTGATCGGAGTAGAAAAACTTTCGTCTCAACAGTAGAGTTTCGCTCTCCTCGACTCCCTGCTCTCTAAACGTACGCCCATGATCCAACCAATTCACTGTGAGAGAAGCAGAAATAAACCATTTATATATTTTTGTTATATAGCAAACTGTTTTTACACAGTTATTCACAAAAGATACACTATAGTTCAAAAGACTGCGTCATGCATGCCAAGACTGCATTTTCTGATACAAACATAAAGAGTAATATTATGAAATGGAAATAAATAAAAAAAATTACAATATATGTACTGTCAGTACAGTATGCTACTGTCTCTTTTGATCAATTTAATGCATCATTGCTGAAGAAAAGTACTAATTTCTCTCTATATATATACATACACACTGACCCAACATTTTGAACAGTAGTTTACATACTTAGAATAAGTAAAATATAATGAGTGACTAAAGGGAAGCACAGATAAACCCTGAAACAATTTTAAACCTGAACTATATTGACTTATTTTGGCCTGTTTTAAAGCTAAAGCATGTCTACATATGGTGGCTGATGTGTTACCTACAGTCATCATCTGTGTGCAGTTTAGCTTTGAGTTTCTCCATCTTCCTCTCTTCCCTCAGTAAAGTCCTGTCTTTCTTCAGTGTTCCCGTCCCTTCATCTTTCTTCTCCTCTACCACCTCCTGAATGAGAGAGTACTCTTCATAGTTTGTGATTCCTGGAGGGAGAAATGATACAGTTATAGACTTGTTATGGCCTGTGTTGAGTGTATGTGTGTATTTAACATCAGAAGTACTGAATATATATCCACAAATTACGGACCTTTTTTTAAGGGGTGATGAATTGAGAAATCAACATTCCCTTGAGCTTTTGATATATAAAAGGTCATGGTAATATAAGATTATCCTGTACATTTCAGAGCTGAAAAAGTCCTTGTTAGTCAAAGAAAAGCTTTTATAGACACCAGGCCCAGAAAACGATCGTGTTCGCATCTTGACGTCATCGACTGATGAAACAACACCTTTAAAGAATAATAAGCACGTGTAATTCAGTAGCCCTGCCCACCGGCTCATAGAGCTGTTCGGATCACGCAAGCAGCAGCAATAAACATGCCGAAGGATATAGCAAGATATTGCGCTATTCCTGGTTGTGGAAGAACACAGTCGCTGCATAAGCTTCCTTCGGGGCCTAATATTAGGAATGTGTGGTTGAACTTTATATTTAATGGATGTTCCAGCTCACATGGGGAAGACATAGGTGTTCACTGAATTTCACTGTGGGATCGTTTGTAAACAAATCTCACAATGCTTTTCTTCTATATTGGATCCAACAGGAGGAATGGTGCAACACACTTATGTGAGTAAAATGTGTTTTATATATGTAATAGTATTGCATTGTTATAGATCGTTTTGATCATGTGTACGTGTCTAACAGAACCATACCTTTAGCACGCTGGACGCTCGCAAAGCCCAACGTCCCGGGGCTGTGTTACCAAAATGGAAGCCCGTCGGCAGGCCGATTAATCTCATAATATTCCTTTCTTGTTCTGCCCCATTCATTCTCTCGACTTGACATTTGAAGAACTCATATCGACATTTAAGTTTGCGCTTATATCGAACGATTGTGCAGGCTATGTAATGCATAAATAATAGTCAAAAAAATCGTGGGTGGATGAGTAATAAATCATTGTGTTTGTTTGATAAAGAAGTACTTGAATCATTCCGGTTGCCGCTTTCAAAACAGCCCCTACATCATGTGAACCGAACTGACAGGGGCATAGATATGACAGGAGCTGAAGCTCATTAAATATGCAAATGTGATCCAATCCTAGCCGTGGGCGTTTACTTCCAAGTCTCCAGTGTGTCCATCAAAACCCAGTGTTCAGGAGAGAGCCTCAAAACCAGAGTAGAAAATAGCATATTACTTACTTAGTTATGACGTTTTTGAATGAAAAAAAAACACACAAACGTCATTAGTTAAAATCAGACAACAGTATAAAAAAAAAAAGTCAGTTCATGACACCTTTAAACAAAAGTTTGGGGATGGTATACAATTTTTAGTGTTTTTGAAAAAGAAGTCTCTTATGCTGACCAAGATAGCATTTATTTGATCAGAAATACAGTAAAAACTGCAATATTGTAAAATAATATTCCAGTTTAAAATGTTTTTTCTATCTACATATATTTTAAAATTTAATTTATTCCTGTGATGGTAAAGCTAAATTTTCAACATCATTACTCCAGTCTTTAGTGTCACATGATCATTCAGAAATCATGTGAATATGTCGATTTGCTGCTCAAGAAACATGGTCAATGTTGAGAACAGTTGTTTATTATTAACTTGTTTAACAGTTTTTCAGCAGGCTTTAATGAGTTCAAATGCATTCATTTGGATTAGAAATCTTTGGTAACATTACAAATGTGATTACTTTTACTTATCATCAATTTAACGCACCCTATGTACAAAACAAGCATTTGTCTTAAAAGATATAGCAAATAATGGTCAGTCCAATGGAGCTGAATCTATGTGCAAATCATTGGAATTTGAACCCAGGTTGTCCTTTAACTTTAAAGGTGTCATGAACTGGCTTTTAAAGGTCCCGTTCTTCGTTCTTTTCACACAATTAACTTATCTGTACACCGCTGTTTTCTCTATCCTAAAAACGGCCTGATGATTTCCTTGTTCTGTGAAGTCTCTCCTTCAGAAACACGTAATGAGTTCTGATTGGGCCAGCGCTTCCAGTGTTGTGATTAGACAGCAGCTTAGCGCACTTTGCCCGGAAAGGTCCCGCCTCTTACCATAACGGGGAGATGCAAGCGCAAGACAACGCCCCCTATTTTGCATGTACTTGTGGGCGAAGGGTTAGTCAACAAACGGTTCTAGTTACGTCATTCAAGCAAGGAAGTGCAGGTCTATAGTCCAAACCAGCCGTTCGCTGTAGGCTTTGAAAGGGAACTTCTGTTAAATAAAATATCTCGCTTGGCATTGAACTTTGAGCTTTATAAATTTATCTGTCAGCTCCCCTGTCAGTTCACATGAGGGAGAGATTGTTTTGAAAGTGGCAGCCGGAATGATTTTCTCGATCACATGGCTCATAAACGTCTTTATCAAACAAACACAATGGTTTATTGTTCATCCACCCGCGATTGATTGAACTATTATTTTTATATTACACATAGCCCGCACAATCGGTCGATATAAACGTGAACTGCGTGCGCACACACGTGCACGTATGCCCTTTAAATGTCAAGTCGAGAGAGACAAGAGCATTCATCGGCCTGCCGGGCTTTGCGAGCCCTTGCCCATACGTGTCTGAGTCCAGCATGCAAAAGGTATGGTTCTGTTAGACACATACACATTAGCAAAACGATTTATAACAATGCAATACTATTACATATAAAAACACATTTTACTCACATAAGTGTCAGGACTGCCACAGATGCCCACTCAAAATAACACATATTTATACATACAGTATTGTATTCCTGACCTATTCTACTGCAGATGGTGACAAGGAGCTCTCCCACAGTTTTGGAATCATCCACCATGATGGTTTTCACTGCACCATCCAGCATTTTTATCTTCTGAGGTCTCTGTTTTTTCTTATACTCCAGTATATCCTGAGAGAGAGAGAGAGAGAGAGAGAGAGAGAGAGAGAGAGAGAGAGAGAGAGAGAGAGAGAGAGAGAGAGAGATGAACACTTAATTAAAGGGCGCATTTAACGAACACTATGAGAGAGAGAACAAATCATTTTAAAGTTTAAGATGTTTTGATGAGCATAAAGCAAAAAAAAAAATTAAATATATGCAAGGAAGACAATAAAATTTAGATATAAGAAATAAGATCAATGACCATTCAGTATGCTGATATTATGATAACATTTTTAATGCCGTTTAGATTTGCAAAACCAGATCTAACCTAAAACAGATTATCTACAAAAGTTCTCTAACTAAAGCGTATTGTGTTGAATTATTTGCACAATTGCAAAAAGAACAAATCCTAACCAGAATGTTTGAGGAATACAAATGAACTGCTGCCTTGCAAACACTGTAAGGAATGTGAATGTGTTTGTGAGAGAAACAAGAGGAAAGGGATATGTAAAAAGTGATCTGCGTGCAAAATACAACAAATTAGACACGCAAAACATGTGGCTGTGAGAGCTGAACATCTGTGTGTGTGTATGAGGGAGAAGAAGAGATCTTTTCATGTCAACTTCTGACAAAAGATGAAACTGCTGACGAAATCTTCATTTAACACTTCTCAATTTACCCCGCAGACAGATTTTTATGTCTTCCTAGGAACAAGCATTCATTTGTTTTTAATATATATATACTCAGAAAAAAAGGTACAGTTCTGTCACTTGGGCAGTACCCTAAGGTACAAAAGTGAAAAGGTACATCTTTGTACTTTACTCACCCCTAAATGGTACATATTAGTACCTATTACATATCAGTACTTAATTAAGAGTGCAAATTAGTACCTTAAAAGTACATAGTAGAACCTTAAAGGTACATATTAGTACCTTTTCGATTTTGTACCTTAGGGTATCGCCCCAGTGACAGAAATGTACCTTTTTTTCTGAGAGTGTATATACACACAACACTTCACACAAGCACAGAGACTTACAAGCTTAAACAAATACAAACAAAAACCACATGGTGCAGTGACCAAAGTCCTTAAATCACAACACTGTAGCTTGTCCCAGAAAGTGTAGACACTAAGGGGAGCCATTCCTCTCTCACATACACAGAGACTATAAAAATAACTAAGAGCAGAGTTAAGACCTCTTCTCATCTTTCAACACACACACACACACACACACACACATACACACACACACACATACACACACACACAGATGTTTTGAAGACACGTCACAAAAACAAGACAAGAGTCCAAAGACATGTGACAGAACATTTGACAGGAGCTTGTAAAATAGGGAGAGCGAGAGAGAGCGAGAGAGAAAGAAAGAAAGATCAAAGAACTTACCCCATTTCTCAGCATGTAATAATCCAGCGTCCGGCCCCCTTCCAGCCAGATGCCTTTCCTGGGGTCTTCATCTGACAGAAACAGCCCATATTCTGAAGCTGAGAAACAACAGGCACTGTATTAAAACTTATATTTGGCAAAATGATACAACATTATCAACTAGATTTGCAATCATTCTAAATCTTATTATACAAAGAATAACGGAGATCAAGCAAGTCCCACCTTGTCCTGTCTGGGCTTCCGGAACCCTCTCTCTGATGACCCGGCATGCATCATACACAGCCGTTGATGGCTCAAACTGCATCGTCTTCACCACATTACACTGTCTCACACAGATCTTCAAAGACAGCGCCACCATCCTGCCAGGTCAAGTATTACAAAGATTCTGCACCTGTGGAGAGAGATGGGAGATGAGAGGGACAGAGAACAGATCGTAAATTTTCTGAATTATGACTGAATTATTAAATAGATTTCACATTCTAAAAAATGATTTGCAAAAACTTTGCTCTGTGTTATAGACACAGTGGTTCGTGTGTGTGTGTGTGTGTGTGTGTGTGTGTGGGGGGGGGGGGATATGTCATACTCCTGATGATTTATAGACAATTTATCCCTTCACTGCCATGTGTTTTTTTTTTGGTCAATTTCCCATTAACTTCCTATGGTCGCCATTATTGACTAAAGACCATGATTTTTTTTTTTTACGACCACTTAGCCTGTTTGAAACATGCCCTAGTTTTTTTTGTGATTTTTAACATTTCAAAATGTAAAATTCTCCAGTCAGAAATGACCAGAGAACACTAAGGGTTTTAAAGTTTACAACTCATTTTCGTTTGACATTGTGTGTGTTGCTAGGAAGGTATCTGGATTCTGTTCCCTCTCTCGCCCTCTCTTTCTTTCTTTCTATCTCTCTCTCACCCTCCCTCTTGTTAGCACCTGAACATCCAGTCAGCTGTCTTTACTCTTTCAGCACTATCCAAACTGCACATTATATGAAACACTGTCTAGTTTACACACACACACACACACACACACACACACACACACACACACACACACACACACACACACACACACACACACACACACACACACGAGGATAGAGTTTCACTTTGAAGGTTCAAACCGCTTTGACTGAAGCATAAAGAGAATTATAACGGTTCATTCCCTCCGCCTGCACTTCTAAATCAGCATGAAATCAACATCCAATATAGAACCAAAATTATTATATTAAAGTCAGAGTATCTCTCAGCATTTAGCTAACCTTTACTCTGTATGCATGTCTGTGGATGGAAGATGCCTTTGTGCACAGTTGGCACACTGAACACTGGCATGGGTTTGGCAGCGATCTGACCTAGTATGTCAGGGACAAGCTGTAGAGCGCTAAGCCGTTTTAGACAGACATATATAGACCAGGAAACGCATTGTCAGAAACTCAATAGTCATGACACAATGTCTCGATTTAAATCTGCGTATATATGTACATAAAGTACACAAAACTCGTTTCATTTTAAAAACAGACATGACAAAACTACCGAGTCATTGAGTCAAATGTTGATTGAGTAACTGCTCTGACACAGTCAGTTCATTTACTGAAGGATTCATCAGACTGATTCACACCATAAGCTACATATGTTTGTGAATCTTTTAGAAACACTCATTAAAAAAACTACAGGTTTACAAGAGTCATTTGCTTGTGAATCAGACTACACTGGTTGCACTGGGCTGTGTGTGCAGCCCACAAAGACAATTCAATAGTTGGATGTGTTGTGTTTTCTTGTCATTATTGCTTTTCATCCCATTTTTTTATAGAAATGATGAAAATTATATTTAAAAATGTATACCAGAATTTAATTATAATTGGTATATTTCCCACCCCAGCACCTGTGTGGTGCTTTCAAAACATTAATAAAAAAAAAAAAATAAAAAAAAATTCTACCTCATATTAATGCCATGAGTTTAGGGTGGGACTATTCTTGTGTTCAAAACATGGTGGATTGAAAGAGATGAGGTGGAAGAGTAGTGTTCTGAAATCCTCTTTGGGGATCAAATTTTGTTTGCCAATTTACAGAATATAACTAATATAATTAGGCCTAAATCTAAATGAACTATAGTGTTCACTGTATAATTAAATGTAGATTAAGCTTTGTTAATGCTGTGTTTTGTTGTTTGATTAACATTCACTTATTGGTTGCTGTCACTTTAAGTCCGAATGCTTTGATCCGATATTGATAGCCAGTCAGTGTTTTGTTGGCATTGGTCTGGGTTTGTTTTCTCCCGACTGAACATGTTCAGTCGCCGTTTGTTGAGCCGTGGAATATCAGAGCATTGTGGTATGATTTTCCTAACAAACTCTGACTTAATCTGACCTGCAGAGTGCCCAAGAACCGTTACCTTGACTACGAGGCAAGTCCCTTGCGAAACTTTCAGGTTTCTGGACAAATCAGAAGACAATTCCAGAGAAAGAACAAGATGATATTCGCAAGAGAACACTGGGCAAAGTTTGAAAACGTGTCTAATAAGTTATTATGTGCTGCATGCGAGCAAGTACTCTCATGTTACAATAATGCGTTCTTGACATTTAACGGCATAGAAACGGCCTCAAATGACCTATAAAACAAGCAGTAGTAGTGCCTGAAAGCTGCAAAGTTTTATTTTTAGTGGATTAAATGAATGGGAAGTATATAATTTTACGGCATTAAACGGCACATATTTTCAGCTCATATTTGGCTGCTTTTCTCTTTTGACCAAAAACCTAAAATGCCATTTTTGGCCAATCATTTTTGGTGCATCCCTAAGTAAAACACCAAACCCCTGTACAGAAAACCAGCCCATGTTGTACTAATGGAACAACACAAAAATCAGACGTAAACTCTTATTTGCATATGCATGGCACACTCTTCTGGATGTTTGCAAGCATATTAGATCCACACACACACACACACACACACACACACACACACGACCAGCTCGCCGGAGACATCATAACCCTCCAGAGAATGCTCTTCCATTTATAGACGTTTAACAGGAACACATGCTACATTCAGGTTAGCAAAGTGACTGAAGTCTGATTACTCACTCAAGTTCTTACAGTAATGAAACACACACATGCAGCCATTCAATTAACACAGCCTTTTATTTCCACTGCCTCATATCAGCAAGACTCAGCAGCTATATTCTCCCATAGAGTCATACACTCATACACTTCTAGACGTGACTCATGTCATGTCTGTCACCAGTGTTTCTATAGTAACTGTGGGCTACTGAAATATGATTACGGCGCTAAATATTTTGTAGACGGTGGAGTTACGTTAATCTGAACTCCTCAAATAGTGTATGAATGTGTATAAAACTCAGATTACTTTGAAAGATTTTAATAAACCTAAACTTATATATATATATTCTTTTTTTTTTTTTTTTTTTTTTGCACTAAAAACTTCACTGCATTGTTGTTCACTTCATTGATTTGCACTATATCGGTTATATTTGCCTTGAGCTGCTTTATTTTTAATTTTAATTATAGGTCTTTTTTTATCATTACCTTATTGTATAGTTGTACCTACATTTTATATTTGATCTAGTTATTTTTTAAGCTTTCATGTGAATGTTATCTGTATGCACCGGGGTCTGAGAGTAATACAATTTCGATTCTCTCTATGTATGTATGTACTGTACATGTGGAAATTGACAATAATTTTTTACTAATTTGTACTCATTTTAGTACTTTACTCAATTCCATTTTTAACTTAATTGAATTGTCTGCAAGGCAACAATTCTAATTTTCTTGTTATTAGTTTTTATCCAATATTTATATTTAACTTTAGCTTTATTTTAATTACCAAATTACGATGTAGTTTTTCAACACAAGAAACGCTTGTGTTGTGAAGCAGTGTTGGCTTTTTCTTACAACCAAATGTTTTGGCAAATCAAACTTGCATAGAAACCCCTTCAGTTTGAAAAGAAATGACTGGTTGAGTCAGTTTTTTACCCAAAGTATTGATTGTCTTTTTTAGTTGAAATGTGAATAACTGTAGTGCGTAATGCTAATTTTAATAATGCTGATGCTAAATGATATCCAATATTAAAAAAATAAAAATAAATGAGCCCTTACTGATGGGGCTGTTTGATGTATAAAACCAAAAAGGCTGGAAAAAGACATTTCTTCAGCAATGAAAGACAACGAAAAGCAGCACCACTATATAGTTTGGGGGGGGGGCATTTGAAAGAGGTACAGATAGTTTGGTCTTACCGTAAATTTGAGGTGTATCCAACTCTAAAGCACTGCAGATATTCACAGCTATGGAGACAGTAAGAAAGAAAGACTGATGTCAGACAAGCAAATTAGGTGACATTAACAATAAAGACCACAGTAATATATGTTGTATTGGACCTGACAAGGTTTTCCCACATAATAGTTTCAATAGAACTGGGTGTAAGAAATGTATTTCAATTAATCATAAAATGGCCCTGTTATGCCACTAAACATTAAGAAATCATGTTAATTTCAAATTTAATTTCGGCATCCGAATTGCCAGATCTGCTCTAGTTAAGTTTTCCTGCTGGATCCTGCAGACAACCTCGAGTCAGGGGTGGGGTGGGAGCTAGTGATCGCAGTACCAGTTTTGGCCACAATCTTACATACACTACCTTTAAAGTTCTTAATCCATCACAACTGCCAAAGAAGACGTTTATCAATTTAGCCATGACAGATTATTCAGTCCAAATATTATTTCCATTAGCCATGATGGGTGGAAGATATAACAGATGGGCAAGTTTGAAGAAAAAAAAAAAAGCTACTTTAAGAAGGAAATCCTACCAGTGATGGTGTGTGTGTGTGTGTGTGTGTGTGTGTGTGTGTGTGTGTGTGTGTGTGTGTGTGTGTGTGTGTGTGTGTGTGTGTGATAGCCTCATGAGGGATGAGTTAAAGCCGCAGTAATTAACCCAGGTCTATCTACTAATGATCTCATGATTGAAGAGCTGACTCAAGGCCAGAAGCCTATAAACACACTTAAAAGACAAGAGCTTATATTAAACTCATAAATTACCAAATGAGCTTATTAAATAAAAGGTGAAATTAAAGGTGATCAAGTTAGAGCATATAACACTGTTTTAACACATACTGTATACACTTCATCATCTTACAAAAATAACATTTAGAACATTAACAAAACCATCTTACAAAAAATATCAAGAGTCAGACAATAAGTACTTCTAAATCTAAAGCTCTTCTAAATCTGAAGACAACAGCATATGAAATTACTGTATGACTGCATGACGTATAGTCTACAAGTCAAGTCATCAACTGTGACTAGCCCAGCTAGCAGATGAGGGTCATAGAGCTGCTCCTGTTGTATTGAGTTGCATTGAGTGTGTGGTAAGTGACCTCAGTGAGTGGTAGGAACATCTGCGCAGCAGCTGCTGCCATTCAACCACTACAGAGGTCAACAAGAGTCCAGTACAGATCATTAAATTCACACTGAATTATCACAGCAACCTCACAAATAAAATAAAACAAAAACATAAAAAATGCTGGGTTGTTTGTTTCAACTTATCCAATTATGGACCAACCAGTCTTAATTTTTAAATTCAATTGTAATTTGTGAAAAACAGCATAAAGGGTAGTATGTCACAATACACAACAATAGGCAAATAGTGATGGGGCGGGACAACCTGTCACTCAAATGAGATCACCGCAATAGCAAACCACAAAAATCCAACCATCCAATCCATTTAGGGACTTACAAAATTAAGTCCCGCCCTACATTTTTTTTTCTTGTTTGAGAAGTTTTCACTCTGATATACGTCACAATAGGGAAGAAAATACTATCAAAACATTAATTTTATATTTTCATTCTTCAAAACTCTCTTTTTGTGCTTCATTAAAGAAAATCATGGAGGTTTGGAACAACAAGGGAGAGTGACAATTTAATTCTAATTAATCTATTCAGACTATTGAGCTCTTTATTATTTATACCAAGTTGGAAATCTAATAGCTTCTGAATTAATTTTCAAATTTAATCACAAAAAGTAGATCATAAATAACCATTAGAGAACTATAGTATAGTAAAAAAGTACAATAGCCATTTTAATTAAATCTCAAATACAAATATTCAGAAATCCTCTTCCCCTTGCCACCAAGAGCACTGCATAAAATAAGGGAAAGGTTGGAAGAGAGATGGATAGAAAAAAAAAAAACGAGTGACTGGTAAAGCATGATGCTTGAGAAGAGAAGGCCTGTGTGATGAACAGCAGACATGGCCTTCACTGGCATGGCTTGCATGTGTAGGCGGTGAAGTTCACATGACCATGCTGGCAACACACCAGTGCATCAGACGGCTTCTCAATGACTCACCATCACTGAAAGACAGAGTGAACAACCCCCTGCAGCATGTTCATGCAGGACTACAGATCAGTTTAGAGCCAAATTCAGGCCATGTTTAACATATTAAAGCAGAGCCCATTTACAGTTTATGTTCAATGAATAACACAAATCTCTCATTAAAGAATCACGAGGAATCAAACTGTCCCTGATCTTTTGAGATAAGAGCTCAATGTAAAGTTACAGTGTAACTTTAAGAAATTAAAACTTGCATGAGAACAAAAATCACTGGTTCTTGTGCATCATGCAAGTATGTTTGAGCTGCTTTTTGTGTGCACTGTAAAAAAAATACCCGTAAAAAAACGGAAATATTCCGGCAGCTGGGGCGCCAGAAAAAAACGGTAAAAAAACAGAAAATAACCAACACGTAAAAAAACGGAAATATTCCGGCAGCTGGGGCGCCAGAAAAAAACTGTAAAAAAAACAGAAAATAACCAACACGTAAAAAAACGGAAATATTCCGGCAGCTGGGGCGCCAGAAAAAAACTGTAAAATAACAGAAAATAACCAACCCGTAAAAAAACGGAAAAATTCCGGCAGCTGGGGCGCCAGAAAAAAACTGTAAAATAACAGAAAATAACCAACCCGTAAAAAAACGGAAATATTCCGGCAGCTGGGGCGCCAGAAAAAAACTGTAAAATAACAGAAAATAACCAACCCGTAAAAAAACGGAAATATTCCGGCAGCTGGGGCGCCAGAAAAAAACTGTAAAAAAACAGAAAATAACCAACACGTAAAAAAACGGAAATATTCCGGCAGCTGGGGCGCCAGAAAAAAACTGTAAAAAAAACAGAAAATAACCAACACGTAAAAAAACGGAAATATTCCGGCAGCTGGGGCGCCAGAAAAAAACTGTAAAATAACAGAAAATAACCAACCCGTACAAAAACGGAAATATTCCGGCAGCTGGGGCGCCAGAAAAAAACTGTAAAATAACAGAAAATAACCAACCCGTAAAAAAACGGAAATATTCCGGCAGCTGGGGCGCCAGAAAAAAACTGTAAAAAAAACAGAAAATAACCAACCCGTAAAAAAACGGAAATATTCCGGCAGCTGGGGCGCCAGAAAAAAACTGTAAAATAACCAACACGTAAAATTACAGTAATTTTTCATAGTTCAAAATACAGGTTTTATCTGTCATTTATATGAGTTTCTATATTTAAACAAGAAAATTATGTAAAAAAATAAGGATTACAAATTGTGGAAAATTATGTAAAAACTATGAAATTACCAATTAGATTGAACATTGCTACAACTCAAATAACCACCCTAGTGCAAAAGATTGTTTTTGTGCCATTTTTGATGTGCTCTATTATAGCCTGACAAGCCAGACCCACATCAAGATGTTTGGTCTGGAAACTTAGAGCCCTATAAAATCCGTTTTATTTTTTCCCAAATTCCGTTTAATTTTTCCCAAATTCTGTTTTTTCCAGTTTGTTTTACCCTTAACTGTTATTTTGGTGAAAAAAGAGTGTGCTTTTAATATTAATATAATAGAACATAAAAAAAAAAATTAGGAATTACCTTAAATTTATTGAGGTAACAAACATCACATTTACTTTTAAGGACAAATACTGCATGATGCAACATAACACTGCACTTCAAGTACTTCAAATATTAATGGTTATTAGCTTTTAACTTTCTGGTAAAATACATTATAGAAGTTTATATAAGTTAAAATGAAAGTGCTCCATTAGCTTTTTCTTTCAAATAAAAATAAATAAAAAAGAACTAAAAAAATCATAAGAATCATCTTTTACATACAGTACTATTAAGTAAAACATTTAAAGCTGAAAATGAACATGGAAAAATAACACATTTCACCATGAAATCATGTAGTGAAATGTTCTGTGTGTTTAACAATCACCATTATGATATCCAGAGCTGTGAAAAATAAAGATACACGAAAACACTGCCAGAAGTTTTTTCCCCAAACCTCAAAGGCCCCTTTAAATGATTAAAACTAGATGCTTATCTTAACTTTAAGGTTACTTTTATCATGTAAACTACCCATATACAGCATGTTATATGTCTTTTGAACAGAGGGGAAAACGGTCGCATTTGCAGCAGATATGCATTGCTGTCTAATGTGCCCATTATAAATCAAAGCACGAGATGACAGTGGTCGAGAAGAACACCGGAAAATCTGACAGAATGGACAAAATTTGTCTGTCTGTGCAATACACGAGCCGCAGTTCAGCTGCGCGCGACCAATGCTGCCTGCACAACGAGCGCGCGGCTCCCGCTCTCAACACGCAAAGCTTCTGCACTGCCTGCGCGTGCAGTGAGGAACCGCCGTTAGCGTTTACTTTTTCGCTGCCGAAAGCAGAGCGAAAGAGAATTTCATTACAAATATGTAAAATTCCGGGGAAATCTGCATTAACACCAGATTCCGCGTTAATATGCCAATTCCGCGATTCCGTCCACGATTCTGTGATCGTGGAAATTATAGGGCCCTAGAAACTCACCATTGACAGGGCTCAATCTGAGGGGCGGGATAAACGGCTGTCTTTCAAACTCCCTCTGCACGGCGTGCATGGAATTGGATAGAGCTACAACCAACCAGAGCAACGAAGGTGAAGCGGAGCTAGTTAGATAGTCATCATGAGCTATCTGATATTCTGATTTTCAAATATGTGTAACGTTAAAGCTACACTGTGTGATATTTTCCCCCATCTAGCGGTGAAAAGGTATTCCAGTGAATATTAGTTTCTGTTCCTCTCAATTCTGATTTAGTTTTAATTCCTACAGTGGCCGATTTAGTCCAAGATTAACACGGCAATCCCCCTCTTCACATTCGACACGGTGCCATCAACTGTTAAAACGCGAAAGGTGAAGCTTGAATTTACGGGTATGTTAATGTACTTTCAAGATGGAGGACCAACATGGCGACCAGCATTAGAACCCCTCACCCGTATGCATAGCTGTCAACCCTCCCGTTTTTCCCGGGTTTCTCACGTATTTTAGCTCTTTTCCCGGTGTCTTCCCGTTTTAGTATTTTCCCGTAAAATATCCCGTTTTTTACGCTCTGATTGTGTTAACTACGCAACTACATCTGTGTCTGAAGCTTTTAACGGTCTATGCTGTGTGAAGTGGCTTTTGCACTTGGGTTGCTAGACCTCCAGTCAAGCAGGTGGCAGTATACAGACAGTAGCTTACTATCGAAGAAGAAGACAGTTGCAGCGGCGGGCGGGAGAAAGAGGGAAAAGGTAAGTAGTGAGAAAAAAAAAATCTGTATTTTTTTTACAATCTAAGGCGGGAAAACTTCAAGTTAGAGTAGTAGAGTAAATAAATGAGTGTGATGATGATGGATCAGGAGGACGCAGACGGCCAAGATCACAGGTTTAACCAACCAAAACCAAAACCGAGGACATTGTGTCGCTATTTAACTAAATGGGAGACCACCTTCCACTACCTGAAAAGCAGCCATATAGGCCCAAACTATGCATTCTCCAAAATTTGTCGTTGCAATTTCAGTGTTAGTTATGGGGGGAAAAATGACGTTTCACAGCACGACAAATCAATAAAACACAAGCGTGCGAGTGCGGTAAAGTTAGTTTTCCCTGCCATTGTTCTATAGATTGGCCAGTCTTACAAAGATATAAACACTATGATCAGTTTCAAGTGTGTAACCATTGTATATCGACATGAAATATCAATTCAAAATCACATACATGAATTATAGCTGCATATGTATACTCGAAAACGCTTTTACTCGCTATCACGGCGCTTGATGCCCAAGAAAACGTCCGCCAATTCCAAGTGGTTGAAACGTATAATTTTATGAATTGAAATTACTTTTGTTTAAATGTTCAAATTCCAATGTTGTGCATTTTTGAGTCAGTTTTTTTACAATACAACCAAGCTGTGGAATTTTAACATGTCTGTTTTTAAATGTTAAAGTAATTTTAATTCATACAAATATGTTTCAACTGCATGGTGGAATTGGCAGACGTTCCCTTGGGCATCAAGCTCTGACAGCGTGTAAAAGCGTTCACGAGTATAAATATGCAGCTATAATGCCTGTAGGTGATTTTGAATTGATATTTCATGTCAATATACACACTTGAAACTGATCGTAGTGTTTATATCTTTGTAAGACTGGCCAATCTATAGAACAATGGCAGGGAAAACTAACTTTACCGCACTCTGAGAGCCCCCTAGTGGTCGGGAGCATTTCCGTTGTGCTGTGGTTTAATTTGGTACGGCTGCACTACTGGGCCACCATACTTTCTCATTCTGTCCCCCAACATTAAGCTAAAACATGTAGCAAATGAAAATGTGTAAGTAATGTTAATTTGTTCCTAAATAAAGCACTTCAAACATATACATTGGTCTGTCATTCTTTAATAGATATTGTGTAGTGATAAACTCTAGACTGTTAATGATTAGTGCTTTTTTTTTTTAGTTTGTGGGATCATGTATAAGAATCATGTATAAAAAAAGCTATACTCTTTACTGGTAAATATTACAGTAAACAAACATCACAGACAATAGACCAAGGCAGCTCTGGCATAATGTCAATAACATTATGCTTAATATATATTGTGTAGTTATAAACTCTTTAGACTGTTATGATTAGTGCTTCTTTTTTTTTCTTCTTTTTTTTAGTTTGTGGACAAGAATCGTGTAAAAAAAAATCCCTTATTTTGGGGATGGATTCCGGGAAATCTCCCTTATTTTCAATGTTCAATGTTGACAGCAGTGCCCGTATGTATTTTCAATGGCATATTATAAACTTACGAGAATACTTTATTACTTGAAAGAAGTAAATATACATTACATATATTTTTGAAAGAACTAAGTGTTTTTAGCTAAGAATAAGCTAAAAAAAAGTTACACAGTGTAGCTTTAAGTGAATGTGTTTTTTCATAATGATCATGTCAGTTGATCTGTAATGCGCGATGGGCACCGCTATGTTAGTTTGCGACTCAGAATCGGATCTGTTGGAATTACATAACGTAAATTCATCCTCGTCTCATGAAATACATAAAAGTAAGTGACAGGTGAACTCTGGGAAGAATAGAGTAAACTATAAAGTAACTTATATAATGTGTGTCTGATATGAATAAAACACAGTTAAATTATAACTGTCAGAAAGGAGTTATTGAAAACACTGAATTGTTGTGATATGTGACGAGAACTGAGCGTCTGTCACTTGCTCAGCACCATGGCGTGAATGCAAGTTTGATGGCACCGAAATGAGGAACCGAAACCTGTGTTTTGTTTCGTTCTGGTACATACCGGTTATATAGGTACCGGTGCTATATTGGCACCGGGTTTTGGTACCCAACCCTAGTACTACTGACCCATCTTTCAAGATAAATCTTTTAGCGAGATCGAGATTTGTGAAGCAGTCGTCAGTAAAATGACGTATGTTCTGAATAAAGTTGTACGCGGGCGGAAAATGTAGCCCCTACAACCTAGGCGGTATTTTCCAAATGTCTTACTTTTTTCTAGTGACTTAGAATCGTTACACAGTGGGATTTCGAAATACAAAGGACTCTTATAGGTGGTATAGGAGTAGATTCTTTCATTTGGGAGACAATAACTTTATTCATCATGCACTTTCGACTTTAAAACTTTGCAGAACGTTTTACACAAACAGACAGCTATAATACACACTGCATGAAAGGGAATAATATGGTTCAAAAAAACAATATTGATGGGCACTCCATTCAAGGAAACGGAGCTGCAAAATCAGCTCATTTTGAAATCTCTGGGTTTCTGACAAAATGTAAAGTCTGTGTTGTCACAGACCAGTTAGCTGTTAGCAGGTCTGGCTCTTGAAAGACAAGCAGCATTCCTGCTGGATCAGCAAAACTCAGTAAGCTTCCAGGCTAGATTAACTCACAGCAGGAATACAGAGTCTAGTCTGGGCACAGGGGTGTTTGAATCATTTTAAAAGAAGGAGGGCACATTAAAACATCAGTCTAAAATAATTATCCCTTCACAAAGGAGGCAGTCAAATGTAGAAATTTCTATTGCACTGGCAGCAACGCATGTTGTGGATCATGGGATTGACATGGCTTTACACAGCTGGAACAGCTACATGGTGTGACATCTGTTTAACACAAGTAAACGGATATGATTGAAAGAAAAAAAACTGATATGCATACACTGATTAAATTTCATGAACATTCCCCCCACTCTTCCACCAGTAAGTCAAGATGGGATTGGGAGGCTCAAAATTTACACTTTGAGGAAATCAACGTGCTTATAGTTTCACTGAGATGGGACACATACACGCACTCTCATACTCCATTCAAATAGAGATCATTTCCATTCAAAAGTTTTAAAGCAAGTCTGATCAGCCAATGAATGGCTCAAAATAATACCTCTTCAACATATTTTGCAAACGGTAATAGTTAAACAGTTAGCAAATGGAAATAGACTTCAGTCAACCCCAGTAACATCTGCAAAAGCATCTCCTGCTGCAGCCAATCGGCCGCCTCCTGCTAGTCATTAGCTTGTTTAATGACTGTATTTTTACTGACAATCAAGCTTGTTTAACACGACTGGGGCAACATTTTACATACTGCACACTTTCATAAAACAGCTACTCCAGAGAAAAATGAGCAGCGCTAGACAGCTTAATCTGAAGTGTCACTAAAATGGTGGGGATTAGCAACTAAAACCACTGCCAGTGCCAGCTAATGAGGCTATTAGTCATGTAACAAAAAAAAAACAAAAAAAACGGTAGATTCAGTAGTGCACTGTAGTACAGCCACAAGAGCATCATCTGCAAACTTTAACAAATGACTTATACACTGCCAGGAAGAACCACAGTTGGAATTCCACCCACATGTAAGGTGCAGATCATATATTCCTCTGAGCTACAACTATGACCTCAGAGCAAACAGCTGTAACAGATCACACGGATCTGGTTATGGACATTACGTCCTGTACTACGAGATGCACCTTAGAGGATTACACCACATAGCACATGCCAGTGAAGAGCCTAGATAGTCAGTTGTATCCATTTAATTCAGCATTAGGGAACTGCAATGGCATACAGCACAAATAAAAATCTATTTTCAAGCATTTAATTAACACGGAGCTCTCCACATGTAATCGAATCCAGCTGGAGTTCTCATGACACCCTTTCAAAAAAAGTGCTCCACAGAGGGGGAGAAAGTATACAGGGGGGAAGGTAACAGTCACGGAGCAGGACACCCAGGTTTGGCTTTTCCCGTATGTGTGGCTATACAACACTAAACCCTTGGCTGGAATCCCACTGGTGTTGTTCTCACCCATACACACAACAAATCTCCTTATATAGAGTTACGGGACATGTATGCAACATCTGGCTCCAAACCCCTCGTAGCCTTCAACATGATCTTGTCCAAATAGGCTGTAGGGGTTTGTGGAAACAACATGTATTTTTAGGAACCTGTGTTTGAGCAGAAATGTCACATCTTCCACTTCTTTTTTGGTTACAATTTTCTGAGTACGAGTTTGGACTTATAATGACTCAAACTGTTTATCAAGTGTGTGAATACACCATTCACCCCTTTGGCAAAATTGAGAATGAGAATACTTTAAAAAAATAACTTTTTTTATGATTTACCAATCCCTGACCTTTGATGAAGGCATACATACACAGTCCATAATTTCGACAGATGCTGTCAACACAGGGCCCCGTGAAGGTTAAACGGATGGTCAAATATTATCATCTCTACGACAAGGCAGATTCCAACTTTAGAAGGCAGAGGGGGGCCAAGAAGGTAGTAAACTGAGATTGAGAGTGATAGACAGACAGAGAGACAGATAAAATTGGACACAGACTAAAACACCACATGGCTCATCTTCATGCAACAAAACACTGCCAACATTTACTAAGAGCTTTAAATGCTGAAACTTCAGGCATCTTGACTTCTTGGACAAATAGGTGTCAAATACATTACACCCTTTTCCAACAACACATCAAACATGCGATCAAAACACTTTTACAAAAGAATAAAACATACTCATATCAAGTAAAAAAAAAGATTTGAAAAGGTTATGACAACACAAAAACACAATTATCAGAAAATAATAACTAACATGAACTGAATGGTCTTGAGATGAATCCATGCTATGTTCAGTCTATAGATCCATCTGTCATTTAGGACCAGCAGGGTCCATTTAAAGAACTGTGTTGCCAAGCTATATATAAATATATAGCTATATAAATGTAACTTAACTTGCATGTTTATAATACTTGAGATATGTTGACGATGTACCAAAATAACCCAAGTGAGTGAAGATAGATAATTTCTGCAAGTTCAGTTTACAAATATGTATCACATGATCAACTTCTCTAAACTCTGTGCATGTTATGCTTATAGGTCCCTAGACTAACAACTGTTTAAATTTTACAAAAGAAAAAAGGAAACACACCCTCCCATAATTAGGATTGTACTGATATTCAAATTATTAGGCTGACATTTTTACTTTATGATTTATGACACTTAAGATAATTGTAATATTTTGAAAGTAAATTGAGGTTCAAACAACACTGGACCCCACTGACTTTGATTTTCAAAAATAAATAAATAAATAAATAAATAAATAAATCACAAAGATGTTCCATATATTTATCCATATATTTTGTACAATGTAAAAAAAAAATGTGTCTACATTTGTCAGTTGTCCGAATTTAATTTCTGTGAATTCAATGGCATCAATTTTACAGAAATTAAATTTGGCCAACTGAAAATTTTTGATGTGATCAGTCATTGGAAAAAATTTCAATTGGAAACATTTTTTTTTTTTTCAGTGCACGTAATAAATGGTAACAGAATTTGTTGGTGAACTCTCCCTATATGTTTGTTCAGGTGAATGGCAAAAGGTTAACCTTAATAATTATCTTTTAAATCCATTGTCTTTTCTTAAAATGGAGAAAACAATTATTTTCCCCAAAAACAAAAAACAGACAAACAAACAAACAAATTAATTAATTAATTACTAATATAAAAATAATATATTAAAATAGTCTACAATACAGGGAAATGCTAGATCTCTGCAGCATACGCCACCCAGCAGCTGTAGACTGGCTCAGAAAAGCCCTTCTCGACTCTCTGTTTCCATATTGAGCCTCGTGTCAGAGGGCAAAAAAAAATACCTTGAATTCCCAAAAATACCCTGACTGAAAAAGCATCAGAGTGATGGGATGCATGCAATGTTTTACCTTTGGAACTATTCATTAAAACGAGCACCTGGGACATGTTCTTTCCCCAATACATTGTCCAACAATCCATCAGACCACTGTATTTTCCTTTCAACACCTTTCTTAGATTACTCATCTACTACTCCAGTGGAATGTGTTCCAATGAGAGCAGATCGCTTGAAGCCTCATAGCAGCTTGAATGGTAATTGTACCTGCCCTTTCTGGCAACCAACTCTTAGTGAGCACAAAAGATCACGGCGAGCCAGTTAGCCATTCTGCTGAACGGGAGGTAGCAATAGCAGAAGCTCCTAATATAACAGACTGACCTGGATCCTTTTTCGGCACAGAGAATGTGGGGGTAGAAACAGCCTCAGGCCTCCAGAGTCAAACTCAAACTACAAGGCTCCATAAGGTGTCCTGTGTCTGCCTGTATGGAGCCAGATATTTTGTTGGGTAAACACTTTCAGACAGTTCAAATATGCTTGTATTTCATATAATATATTATATATGCTCACCGGGATTGCGTTTCTTTAAAAACAAAGTAAAATATTGTGAAACATTACAATTTATAATAACGTTCTATTAATATATATTAAAATGTAATTATTCCTGTGATGGAAAATCTGAATTTTCAGCACCATTACTGCATTCATCAGTGTCACATGATCATTCAGAAATCATTCTAATATGCTGATTTTGTCTATACAAATATTTCCTATTATTATCAAATGTAAAAATGTAATGTTCTTTTTTTATGATACTTTGATCAACAAAGTTCAAAATAAATATTTTTATTTATTTATGATTCTCTGATGTCATTTTCATTCAATATAAATGCATCCTTGATAAATATAATTATAAACTTCATAAAAAAACCCTGAATATATACCTTGATGGTATATGGTAAAAACAGTGGTTTACATCAAAAGTCAAATACTAATACATATTATAATGGGGGTTACTTTATGTCAAACATAAAATATATATTCATTCATTTATTTATTACATGAGGGTGAATAGTATTCATTTTAGGGTGAACTATCCCTCAGCTGGCTATATGAACACAAATTTGAGCTAGACAAAATGTCTGTTGTATTGGTTCTTATGACAGGTAATGATCACAGGTAACTAAATTAGAGGGTTTTGAGGGATCACAACTCAATAAACCTAAAGCTTTACTAAAACTTCTAAAGACTGACTAAACGGTAATTTTCATTTAAGAATTTATCTGAAGGTGCAGATGAAAGAGAGTGGCAAAACAGGGAAAGAGGAGTTGAAAAACAGAGAATGATGACATTGTAGTGTGTGGAGGTGTAGTGTTTTATCAGTTGCTATTGGCAGTCATGATCAGAACTCACTGGAGCTAAAGGATGTGACACCCGCATACCCAACGACACCCCTGCTAATTATAACCACTGCATTTGAGGAAGAGTTTCAGTTAGACTCCCACCTAACCTTAACTTTCTGTGTAAATACGAAGTGTTCAGGGAATAGCTAACAAATTAAAATTCTGTTATGATTTTCTCACCATCATGTTGTTCCAAACATGTACAACTGTATTGCTTCTATTTTACTCTAAACTATTGCAGAGGGGTGGATTTTCAGTGGAATAAGACTTAAATTTACAAACATATACACCATTCACAAGATGTGATTATCATATTTGTCAGCTTGACGGCAGCTGCTCATTCACTAGTGTGAACATTTTGCTAAGTTTCTCCTTTTGTGTTCAATGTAAGAAAAACAATCCTACAGGTTTGGAAGGGCATTAGGGCATGTGAAAGGTATGGTTGTCTGAATGTGGTATTGAGAATGCCAGGAATTTTTACATTTGTAAAAACCTTTACACGGAAAAAAAAAAAAATTCTAGCGGTTCTCTGGAAGAATGGAAAATTCTGCACTTGTCCAAGGTGAAGTGAAGAACATGGCAGGTGTGCTGATACTCGTTCGAATGCACATACACATAAATCTGTTTGCTACAATTCCTGATCAACATTAAACAAACAAAAATGCCCTTCAAAATACCAAGAATGCAGGAGTCTCAAAGTTACAAAGTCATGCAGTAGCTTATTCATTAAAAGTTTGGGGTCAATAAGGTTTTTATTTCTAAAGAAATAATTGTTTTATTCAACAAGGATGGGTTTGATCATGATCATGGTATTATAGTCTAATAATCAAGAATCCTGAAAAATTATTGTGGTCACCGTGATGTGAACGGTTTTTAACATTGATAATAAGAAGAAATGTTTCTTGCACCAAATCAGTACACTGGGTAAACCCAGCCTGATCTGCTGGCAATTTGATTTCGCCCTGCATCTCTACTGCTTCTGTTACACTTTTGCAGAAAACAATCACAAACTGGCGTATCCATCCGGCGCATAGAGAAGGATGGGTTGATGCCTGTTGTTGATCATGCCTCATGTGGTCTGATTGGTTAAAGGATTATCCAGTTGCGTACAGAGTTATTTGAACTATGCTTGTTGCTCACACCTCTTGTGCAGTAGAAAATACTCTCAGGGAAATTGCTCTCAGAGACTCCCCAGACCAATGTTCAATTAAAAAAAAATTGAGCTTGGTCTGGTGATAGCCAAACAACCAATTGAATCAAATCAGCATATTAGAATGATTTCTGAAGCATCATGTGACTGAAGACTGATGTTATGATACTGATGAAAACTCAGCTTTACCATCACAGAAATTAATTACATTTTAAAATATATTAATATAGAAATGTTAAATTGTAATAATAATAATGACAATTCGTGATTCGCATAATGGATTTGGCAAAAATTTTACGGTACACTGGCGTGTGACCTCTTGTGGCTAGATTAATAATGATGACAATAATATTTCTCAATATTACTGGTTTTATTGTAGTTTTTATTTTATTAAAAAATGACTACAAAGTGTTGACAATAAGTGGCAATTAGTGATGAAAGCCATTTTTTCTAAACAAGCATATTCCTAACCTGTGTTGGCTGACATATAGCTGGGTAAAATCAATATAATGAAGGCTATGATTAGCAGACAGACCTCATTTCTCATGCAATATTGTTCATAAAAGCAGCAGGCTTATCTGAACCACAAGTGCCTGGCAAAATAAACAAATACATTTTGTGACCAGTGGCCATTCATAATTTAAAGAAAAGAGAACAAATAAATGGACTGTTTGACGTTCCAATATAAAATAGCATGTTTTACTCATTGGTCCCATATGACATATGCCTAACTCTCCCTAAAGAAACCATCTGATCTATGGCATTAAGGGAACCCTTTCCTTTATTTAGTCACGTTTAACATTTACACTCGGCTAATGGCCTTTCAAGTAAATGGTATTTTAACAGAGTATATGTGGGACACTGTTGGAGTGAAGAAAGCGACAAGTGATGAGTCGCTAGCAGAAGTCAATGAGCTTGTTCATCTATACAGTGTACACATGCTGAATACCAGGAACCTTGCCAATGAGGTACGACCCATGGGCACGCTACCAATAAAAGTGACAGCCGTGATAAAAAGCAGCTGCAGTTTATCAAAAGGACAGCAGACAGTACTCTGCTTGATGCCTTTTCCTAAGCTACTGGATTCATCAGCATCAGCAGTCCATCACCACATACACAGTAAGCAGACCTGTCTGTCTCCTTTACATCAGACATTAAACATTGTAAGATGGAATTAAGACTTTAAAAGCAAAGTAGGTCTACAGTGCTGATAAAAGGTAAATGCGAAAATAAAACACAGTCCTGCAATGCATGCGTCTCAAAGAGAGATTACAAGCTCTTAGAACGAGAAGGATGAGTTACACTAGCTCACAATAGTGCTTCAAAACTTTAGGAATGTGCTGGATACATGACTCCTGCTCTTGATGTAGGAGAAACCATCTTTACCTGACTGTCACTAAAAAAACACATTTAAAGTTAGTTCTTGACCCTGAAGCTGAAGAGCCAATGCAAAAAGAAAATAGTTGCATACCTTCACATAGTTACAAAACTTATGATTAACCTATGCAAATCAACTAATTTATCAATTTAACAACCATGTCAATGAAAACTCATGGAAAAGAAAGTTACTTTATATGGCATCTCCTTTTTTATAAAAATGGCAAAGAATAAAAGTAGCATAATGTTGGGACACATTGTACCACAGAACGTTGTCACAATGGGAACCTCCCAATAAATAACTTATAACAGGATTTTCAGCTATAATCATCATTAAAAACATGGAGAGAAAAAAAAAAGAAAACTAAAAATGAAATAACTCAACTCATGAAATAAATAGCTAACATACATTATTATTTGTAACAGCCTACATGTTTTGACCAAAGTAAAACTCTACAGTATAACATTACACAATATAACAGCTGCATTGAACAAGGTGAAAAATGTAATTCTAGAGAAGACACATTTGTGTAATCAAAACATTGTCGATATTATGTTCAACTTAGCCTGAGTTTCCCCTACTATTTTTTGTTCTCAAAACAATAAACAGGTTTTGTAAATTGTTGAATAGCCTATGCAATTCGGCAAAATAACAGCGAATTAGATTTTTTTTTTAAGTGAGTAATGTAATAAAAGCCAAACAATTATATCCTAAAAGAACAATGACGAATCCACAAGTATACATACAAAAGTCTAAGGGGATGTTTAAATGTGATGACACAGAGGGGTGTGGCGTCAGCATGCTGCATGTGTCTGGGCAATCACAAAAGCGTTCTCTCCCACTGATGAATTGATGTAGTTAAAAGTGTTTAAATGTTTAAACAAGAATACATTTAAGGTAAGACAATGTCTGGAAGTAAAACATTCGATTAGAATTCAGACCTCGCGCCTATGCTCATTTCATGATATAGCCTACGCACAATAGCAAATTGAAGCCTAAATGGCGACTTCTAAAGAAGTTCACTTCTGCCCAGATAAAGCATGTAAAATATTAAATACTGGGCTACTTTAAAAACGTAGGCCTTCGCTACTTTTTAAAATCTGAAATGAACTGAATAAAGGCAAAGTTTTATTAAACAAATAATGTGCGGAATATGACGGTAGCCTACAGTTGCAATCAATAAAAAGTTATGTATTGCATATTTAGAAAAACACAAACTTTCAAGTCTTGGCGAGTTTGAAAAAAAAAAAACATATTATAGCCAATAAGCCGTTTTGATCCATCCACAGCCTCCCTCCGTCTCGTGAAAAACGAGAGCGAACATTTGCCTCAATGCAAATATCCAATCACCATCATCCGTCTTCTGCATTATAAAGACAAGCGTTTAAGTAGTTGAACTTACCAATTACAAAGCAGATACCCACAATGTTCCCATCGATTAATGTGCGCGTCAATTAATTCTCCTCATTAGCAACTGGTGAAGCATGTGTATCATGTCAGATGAGATAAGGACTCTAAGCACGTCTCTGTCCAGCACACACTGCTTATTTCCACGCACCTCCAAATCCCAATCCATTCAACACTGCATGTGAGATTGGTCTTGCCGTATTAATATATAACACATTGAAACACAAAGCGACCGCGGATCTTTCTGAGCACAATTCGCCGAACACTGAAATCTGAGCACAGTGGATCTTACCGGTGAGTTTGTTTACCGCAGTTTCATTGCAAGCTCTCAGCCGCTCGATGCAGAGTAAACTACGGTCTTGTCCTGCCTCTTTGGAGTAAATCCCTTTTCGCCTCACGGAATTTACCGAGCCCAGCCGATTACTAAAGGTGGGACTAGAGGAAATGCGTCATGCAGACCGGAATCAAGGGGAATGTAGTCTTGGTAGTCGACCTTCTGTGCTTTAGTAGCCTACGTTTTTCATTCAATTATATTACATTATATTTTAATATATAATATTTACCATGAAAAAAGGGTACAACGGGCTATATAGCGAAAGTAAAATATCATTTGGATGTGAACTTGAGAATTATGGCAGAAGTAGCCTATAGGCTATTTGAATGTTTTATGAATGTGAATTCAGACAAAGGCCTACCGGTATGATAGCCTATCATTACATTCTGCTTTTTAGCTATAGTTAGGACGGAGATACTACTACGTGTGTAGCATTCTTCATATTGATATGAGGCAAATTCTTGGTTCATAGCTAAAAAAAAGTCACAGCATTTAAAAAAAAGAAACTTTCGCGAAAATAAATATTAGTATTATTGACAAAAATGTATCCAAAAATATTGTCAAAATTCCACAGAAAATGAATAAGCAATACGAATTTAAGCATTCTTGGGATAGTGATAGGCCTACAAAATTATTTGACCCAATGACCAAGAAATATGAAAATGATATTGATGGGGACAGCAACACGTTTTTAGAATAATTAACAGAATGTCAAATAATTACAAATTTTCATTAATACAATATTTAATAAATAATAGCATGCCATGTCAATTTGACCCCCTTTAAGCATTCTTAGTGATACAAAATTTTGACCCAATGACCAATAAATATGAAAATGATTTTGATGGGACTCAGCAACACGTTTTTAGAATGATTAATGGAATGTCAAATAAATAAAAAATGTAATTGATACAATGTTTAATAAATAATAGCATGCTACTTCAATTTGATCTCCTTTATGCATTCTAGGGTTAAATTACAAGTACAGTAACGAGCTTCCCGTATCACAAGGAAAGATAAGTCATGTCTTTCTCTTTCTAACTGTGCTACTCACTGTTTTTGATTCGCAGTTGTAAATCATGCCTAGTTTTAGTGGACCTAGCCTTTAAGCAGTCATGGATTGTATGGTCAAGCACCTGGAATGTGTTACAGAGGTGTTGACCCAACAAAGCTCAAACAGGGGTGAGCCCACAGCAGCATTCCACACATTCTATGGAGAACACCTATCCTACCCTAAAAACTAAAATAATGCAATTCCTCCCTATCACCCTCATGAAATGGGTGGCTTTCAAAAAATATTGACCACCCATGCTGATCTTAATTGCAATGAAATGTAGACTTTGAATCCCAGATCATCAGACTCTAGTTTTTGTCTGTAAGTGCCTAAATGCTGCTCTCTATGGATCAAAGTGTTGTATTACAGCACAGTCCTTTGTATGATGTTACCATGGCATCAGGCTGTCACAATTCTTAAATGATGACTAGGTGGGTATTTGACACGTGTAATAATGTAATTTCTTAATAATCAACGATTCACATTTAGGAATATTAGGGTGCAGTTGGTTTAGAGAAGAGCTCTATTGCCCCTTATGGAATTAGCAGGAAACTGGTTCATCTGCTGTCTGCTTTAAGATGACTTTTTCAAAAAAATGTGAAGCCAAAAAAGGTAAGGAGTATATTTGTAAAATTATGTATGAAATGGGATTTTAATCACCCGAAATTAATGTCTAATCTTGTTGTAACTTGTCATTCTCTTACTTTATGACATATACAGTTTTGTTCAAAATAATAGCAGTACAATGTGGCTAACCAGAATAATCAAGGTTTTTCGTATATTTTTTATTGCTACGTGGCAAACAAGTTACCAGTAGGTTCAGTAGATTCTCAGAAAACAAATGAGACCCAGCATTCATGATATGCACGCTCTTAAGGCTGTGCAATTGGGCAATTAGTTGAATTAGTTGAAAGGGGTGTGTTCAAAAAAATAGCAGTGTGGCATTCAATCACTGAGGTCATCAATTTTGTGAAGAAACAGGTGTGAATCAGGTGGCCCCTATTTAAGGATGAAGCCAACACTTGTTGAACATGCATTTGAAAGCTGAGGAAAATGGGTTGTTCAAGACATTGTTCAGAAGAACAGCGTTTTTTGATTAAAAAGTTGATTAGAGAGGGGAAAACCTATAAAGAGGTGCAAAAAATGATAGGCTGTTCAGCTAAAATGATCTCCAATGCCTTAAAATGGAGAGCAAAACCAGAGAGACGTGGAAGAAAACGGAAGACAACCATCAAAATGGATAGAAGAATAACCAGAATGGCAAAGGCTCAGCCAATGATCACCTCCAGGATGATCAAAGACAGTCTGGAGTTACCTGTAAGTACTGTGACAGTTAGAAGACGTCTGTGTGAAGCTAATCTATTTTCAAGAATCCCCCGCAGAGTCCCTCTGTTAAAAAAAGGCATGTGCAGAAGAGGTTACAATTTGCCAAAGAACACATCAACTGGCCTAAAGAGAAAGGGAGGAACATTTTGTGGACTGATGAGAGTAAAATTGTTCTTTTTGGGTCCAAGGGCCACAGGCAGTTTGTGAGACGACCCCCAAACTCTGAATTCAAGCCACAGTACACAGTGAAGACAGTGAAGCATGGAGGTGCAAGCATCATGATATGGGCATGTTTCTCCTACTATGGTGTTGGGCCTATTTATCGCATACCAGGGATCATGGATCAGTTTGCATATGTTAAAATACTTGAAGAGGTCATGTTGCCCTATGCTGAAGAGGACATGCCCTTGAAACGGTTGTTTCAACAAGACAATGACCCAAAACACACTAGTAAACGGGCAAAGTCTTGGTTCCAAACCAACAAAATTAATGTTATGGAGTGGCCAGCCCAATCTCCAGACCGTAATCCAATTGAGAACTTGTGGGGTGATATCAAAAATGCTGTTTCTGAAGCAAAACCAAGAAATGTGAATGAATTGTGGAATGTTGTTAAAGAATCATGGAGTGGAATAACAGCTGAGAGGTGCCACAAGTTGGTTGACTCCATGCCACACAGATGTCAAGCAGTTTTAAAAAACTGTGGTCATACAACTAAATATTAGTTTAGTGATTCACAGGATTGCTAAATCCCAGAAGAAAAAAAATGTTTGTACAAAATAGTTTTGAGTTTGTACAGTCAAAGGTAGACACTGCTATTTTTTTGAACACACCCCTTTCAACTAATTGCCCAATTGCACAGCCTTAAGAGCGTGCATATCATGAATGCTGGGTCTTGTTTGTTTTCTGAGAATCTACTGAACCTACTGGTAACTTGTTTGCCACGTAGCAATAAAAAATATACTAAAAACCTTGATTATTCTGGTTAGTCACATTGTACTGCTATTATTTTGAACAAGACTGTATATTACAATTAAAATGTGTGTCTCTGAAAATGTAGAGACTGTCTCCCCCATAAAACAGACTGAAAAAGCTCTTACATCCACTCACCCGTAGATGTTGCTGTTGCTCTCGTCTTTTTCATGAATAAATAAACAACAGCTGTTTTTTCCATGACAATGAATTTAGGTGGGGGGATAATTCATCTATTTGTTATTGATTTGTTATTTGCATCCAAAGTCTAACCCAGATGCTGTTCTTTGTAGCATACAGTGGCTTGTGGGAAAACAAAACAAAACAAAACACTGGAGCAAAAGAGAACAGGCAGAGCGACATTATATAAATATGAGAACTTTTTTCATTTTCATCTCACATTTGACTTTACTTGCTGATATAGAAACCTGTGAGAAGCATTTATGCAGTAGGCTACTTATGCAGTACTTGCCAGCATTCTATATATTACCTATATTAGCTAATGTATGATTAGCCTCCTTTTTATCTTACAATAGAATAGGCCTATGCCTACTTATTCGTGAATGTATTAATTGGATGATTAATTATTAAGGTTTGTTCCTAAATTATATTTTATCATTGAACATCTGCGCAATGTAATATGAATACTGTACCAAGCCTGGAAGTCTTGTCTACACACAACAGCAGCTTGCAGTGTGTCTTTCAGTGTCTGATTACAGGTTCGAGATCCTACAACATGTTTGGATTTAAAACATTCAGCACAGAGACAAAAAGCCTCTATGTGCTCAAACATCATAAGATTGCTACCAGATTTCCTGGGGACCACGTGGACCAATCTGTCTGAATAGCCTGGTATCTTGTCCCTAAAGGAAAACCACAGTCATGTAAGGGTAGAGTTTGATGGATGCATGTGAAGTGGGAAAATGCCATCACAGTCACATTCAGGGCCCTCCATCCTAATGTTATCTAACAAATTAACTGTGTCTGTCTAGGCTATATCAAATAATTTCATTTGAATTCAGTATGTATCAGCAAATAAAAAAAGGTGATGATTAATACATTTTCTCACATTTCAGAATATAGCCATTCTAGTTTACATTAGTTAGTAAAATGTCATTAACCCACACAAATACATTATAGTGAACAGTAATTGTATATCTTGCACATTAATAAGCAAGTCTTCTTTAGGCGTATCTCATTTGGTATACAAATAAACATCATGCCACATCATTGCACTTTCACTTTGCAAACAATGTTCTTGAATCAACTAGCCAGCCTGTTTATAAAGTAATCCCGCGACCCCAGATGCAGACAGTGTGAGTGGATCGCCGAAAGAGTCGATCTTGCCTGTCACACAGGGAGGGAAGTAACCTTATCACATGCGTATTGTGGCATTTTAACGTGTTGTCTGCGACAGTGTCGCTGTCGTTCTCGACTCACCATGGTGTTTGAGTCTTTAGTTAGTGATCTATTGAACAGATTCATTGGAGATTATGTGGAAAACCTGGACAAGTCGCAGCTAAAGATTGGCATATGGGGAGGTAAGCGTATAACGTTATCCGTCAAACAGCCTGCCATAAACTAACGCTCGTCTTATCTTATGTCTGTTGTAAAACGTACCATACCGAGATGCAATGCAAGCTGGATGTACATTTACTGCATTGTCCATTAATGTCTCGTGTTTGATTGGTTTCTGTTCTGTAAGATTGGCAGTCTGTCAATTTGCTTGCACGTCGATGAAAACAGCCATTATTTATACGGTTTACTTTAACTATTTATAGAGTTTCTACCTTATTATGTTTTTCATCTCAGTCATAAACATATTCAAGCCTGTTAATTCTCACATTATGTATACATGCATGTTTGTGTACACACACACACACACACACACACACACACACACACACACACACACACACACACACACACACACACACACACACACACACACAATTATATTTTTGATATGACAGAAAATGGTTTGACGTGGACCACACCTTCATTTTCCTGAAAACTTTTGTTGTTTTCTGTTGGTACTGCTTTGCACTTACTCTTTATATCATACTGTAAATTCAGTGTCACAAAACAGATTCATGATCTTGGAAAATGTACATTCTAAATACCTGTTTTAAAAACCTAGAGCTCTATATTTCTACAGATAAATGGCAATGGCTCTTTGACCCATATCACTCTTATCAACACCATAATGACTCCACTTTAGAGTTATAGCATGTAGACATTTGTACATTAGGTAAACAATTTACTGTACAATTGGTTGTATATCTTTTTCTGGGGGAAAATAAAACACAGATTTAATGTACATGAATTTTTTACATTCCAAGTTTCAAATATTGCAGCTGTGGTTCAAGTCTAACATTTACTATAAATTATCAAATTAATTTGCTATAATTATTTAAAATAATAATTCATTAGAAGCGTTGTTGGTGAGGTCCATTCATAATTCCCACTATCACTGATGGGAACATGACCCTCTCAATTCCCATTAAATTCCCATCTGTGCTTAATCTTTCTTTTTGTGTGTTGTTTATGTACTGTATTGTTCAAATATGTGTGTTGATTCAGTTCAGTTAATCTTTTAGTATATGTTTTGAAAGGAGACATATATCAAATTACTATCATTCTGCAGTGCTATTATAGTCACGTTACTGGATGTGTCATGGCCAGAACAACTCCAACTAGATTCTTTCAGTTAAATTCCAAGGATATTTTGAACCCGCTTTCGTTAGAATCAAAAGGAACATTTCCTGGCAAAAAAAGTTTACCTTATCTACAGTATGGTCTTAATGCATGTTATAGATTGTATTGTGAATGATTCATTTATGTATATGTTTTATTTAAACCATGTCATATCGAATCAAAATGTCATTACTGGATCTTCCGGTGAAAACGGAAGACTTTTCTCTGGTGACGTATGCAGGACTTCTCCAACCGTTTGGTCTGCTTATAATGCTGCCCCTGCAAGCTCATATTCATCTGCCACAGTTTTTTGAGTACAACGTTTTTTTAGAGTGCGATGCGTAAAACCAAAAAATTGTCAGCAGTTGTTAAAGCGAGAGGAGAGGAGGGAACTGCTTTAATATATTAAACCGTCACCTTTCATAGGTGTGAGAGACTCTACGGGGCTTAGACAAGCCATGGCCAGATCAGCATGGGTGCCCTGTTATTTTGTCAGCATGCCGTTTGATATGGTGACATCTTTATCCCAGTATCAGATAAGCTGCTCTGGTTGACATTTATTTCTTTTCTGTGATGCCAATTCAATTATCGTCAATGTCAAAAGTGGCCAATCATATCTGCATTCAGTTGTTTATGCGTTTCATGGTGGTATTTTTTTTATCTTTGACTGTCAGAATTATGAGTTTCTGGTATTGGATGAATGGATAAGCTGTATTGTTTCATAAAAGGCAAATTGCAGTGATAAAAATTGACTGAACACAGACCACAAAAAAAAAAAAAAAAAAAAAAAAAAAACAGTGAACGTGGACCAAATAATACATGCACAGTTTGCAACATTATGCCATTGAATACCTAATATATACAATTTTAAATGTAATAATTGTTTTCTTTTTCACTTTTTTTTTTTTTTTTTTTTTTTTTTTTAGGAAATGTGGTTTTGGAAAATCTGAGGGTCAAAGAAAATGCTTTGGTAAGTTTTATGTTGGACAGTGTTAACCACATGAAACAAGTTTAATTAAATGTTAGATATTATTTTCATTTAAATTTATATGTAATTTATTAACTAGGTCGACTCTTGTTTCAACTTAGAATATAATAAAACACATTTATACATTGTATAATAAATAAATACATATATACATACATGAAAACAACCATATTTATCTTGAAAAGTGTGTTTGTGTATGTAACACTGTGGTCGACTCTTAAGCGCCTGTGGCTTCTGAGTGTTAACACGATGAGATTTGCTGATGTTTCCAAAACTAAATGATAATAACTAGTTTGTAAATGTCTGCAAAAGTGTTTTTTTTATGTTGTTTTGTTTTTCAAACCCATTTACCGGTTTTATCTTTGTTCTTTAGAGTGAGTTTGACGTCCCTTTTAAAGTGAAGGCTGGTCAGATCGGTGAGTATACGACTTTGTCTTTATCAGGGGAATCTGTGCTGCAGGAAATTGTAGCATGTGTTGTGTTGTGAAAAAGTCTGAAATGTTTTTTAATATTCTGCCTTGTGTGTTGATAACCTGTAACCAAGGAGATTTAGTGTGATGAATTGCACTTCCTATATTGTGCAGCTCAAGACCGACTGAACCTTGCAATAACAGTCAAATAAAAGTGATTTTATTTCACTTCCTGGTGGTTGTAGGGAGAGATCCCACTCAAAATGGAATTAAACTTGAGCAGATGTAATGCTTGAAGGATCTGTTCTGTTGTAATATGCATTTGAATATAGACATTTCAAGTTTGTTGTCTGCTTTCACAGTTTCTCATTTTTCCTCAATAGATTTGTCTGTTGGGTTAAGCAGTTTTAACAGATACTTCTAATTCAGCAAGCATCACAGCACGGATGTCTTGCCAATAAGAAGGAGCTTGTTAAAACAGTCATCAGTTCATGTTATCACATGATCCAGTCAGATGACTTTAAACATCTGCTGGACAGTGTGCCTAGATGTCAAGTTGTAAAAAGTAATTGGTATACAAGGAAGACATGCTAGTATGAGCATTTCTGTAAAATTCCCTGCATATTTACTACATTTACAAAAAAACTTAAACAAAAAGGTCTACTTTGATTCTGCTTTTTAGACGTGCTTGATCCAAAGAGATATACCCACTAAAGATGAATCATTAATCCAACAAATCAAATTTGTAAATTTTCTAAAATAAATAATGTCATTCCCCAATGTTTAACTGCTCTCGTTCACTAACAAAAATGTATAACTGACTCTGATTCTGCCTAATAACCATGTTTATATTGTTTAATGTGTGTCATAGGGTCTGTTTGCACCTGGTCACTTCATGTGTTTTAACTGATCGGGTAGCTATCGGATTTGTTAAAATTGCTCCGTTTATACTTGGCCACATAAATGTGTTAATGAAAAACGAATATAAATCTTCAATTCCTGTACTATACGCAAAAGCAACAGATATCAGTAAATTCAAGATCAAAGACTGCAATAGGAGAGATGGCGGCACCAGCACTGGCACTTTTAATAAAGATGATTGTGTATTGATTCTGCGACGCCTTACTTTCACTTTCATTTGCATCATGTTGGCTTACTGTACAGATACTCATCTAATCATCTGCAGTGATGCGTGTTGCAGTAGCCCTTGTCATATCCGACTAAAATGTCATAGCCAATAATGCTCTCACGCCATCATTTTTGTTTTATATTAGGAGTAAAATTTACATATGTGGTTTCAACAACCAGATGCATTTACTCTTTTTGGAGTTTGCACAGTTTGGAATGAATCTCAAACCACCTCCTGAAGTGGGTTCAAGTGGGTATTTACATAGTCTTTCCACAATCGGATAGGATAGCTAGGTGACCGGGTGTAAAAGGCCCTTACTTTTAACTGAGACGCATGGAATGACATAATGCTAATGATTTCAGAGGATCTGTCATCATTCGCTATTCAAGTTTTTTTTATCTTCCACATAGTCACAGTGAACTGAAAATACCTGCTTTTTAGGTAAACTGACCCTGAAGATCCCTTGGAAAAACCTTTACAATGAAGCAGTGGTGGCCACATTAGATGGATTATACCTTCTGGTGGTTCCTGGTGCAAGTAAGTGCTTATAGTTTTTTGTTTTACTTAAAATGTTCTTAATGCAACACATCTTTTAATGTAGAAGTTTAAATGGTTCATATATCTAGCCTTAAGCGTCATGTTATTCATTTCATGGCACTTTACTGTCTTTAACTGTCTGCAAAATGCTTTAATTTCTTGTTATAACATCTCCTCTTAAGAATAATTGCATGATTTATTATTTATAACCTAGAGGTTTCCTGCCTTTTAACAGAGGGTGGATAGAGTTGCTGAATACGGAACCGCATACTAGTATAATACTCTTACTATTTTACAATACTTATACAATGTTTCACTGCAAAGAAACTTTAATTATCAGTGAAGATCATATTATGGAAAAAATGCACTAGACAAAAAAAAAAAAATATACTGTATACTTATACTTTTGATATACTGTATTTGCAATTTTAAAAAATGCAAATATATTTTATTAATTACAGTTCTTAAAACCCTGAAAATTCCTTATAATAGTTTGGGGTGTTAAGCATTGAGAATGCACAATCCCTTAAAAACAGTCAGTAACTCTTACACCTTTTGATTATCTCAGACTAAGAACGATGTGAAGATGCTATTTTTATGTCTACTATAGCAGCAATTACAAATGTACTGAATAACTGAATTTCTTTGACAAAGTCTATATCTTCTATTTCTACTGGGCTGTTTCGACTGACGTTGTCTTTTACATGTTACAGCTGAGTCTAAGTTTTTTTCCTCACCTTACAATGGTAAGCCAGGTGTAGAAGGTGGGTAGAAGGGTGGTGGCTTGGGACCCGGACGGATAGGCTGCTCTTGTGTGTATCTGACTCTGATTATTATGGCAAACATTATATTTTCCCTGTGGTTAGGATGTTTAATCATACAAATACAGATGTTGGTTTTGGAGAACCTTTGATAGCATGTATTGATCTCTCAATCAAGTGTTCAAATATGTAACTTTTTTGTTAATATTTATTTTGTTCTCTGATTTACCTTATAAACCAATCAATTGTGTATAATGCATGTATTAAAACACAATAATCAAATAATTTTTTAAGCATGAGAGGTTGTCTCTGCCTGTCTCTGGGATTGAAGTCAGTCAACTTCTAAATCAAAAGTTGTTGGTCTTTTTAAGGTGTACACAAGCTTTTCTCTTTGGGAGCATACACATATTTCAGCCACATATGCTATATTGCTGAAAAAGATGTGCTACGAACCTTGATTTCTTCAGAATGAGATATTGGAATGAATACACTATCTCTCTAATGGACTGACTTACCTCAGGAACTCCTCAAACTAATTTTTTCTAATTTCTTATTTAGTTTATTTTGCCTTTTTTAAAAGAGCCACTTTGGAATGGTGTCCGTCATTACTCTAGTTAAGAAAGATAAACAGTGCAAGCTTGTACAATAGCAGGCATTAGGGTTTTTGTTTCTCATGAATTGGTCTAAAACCAGTCCTTCCTGATAGAGCTTTATGGGTGGTTGCCAAAGCAAAGGACATAACCGCAATGAAAATCTTAAGTCTGCTTGAGTAAGCATCATTAGACTTCAGCTACTTATAAGCCACAGAGCAAAGAGAAAGAGGTTACATGGTTGACCGCTCAGTGTGTGTGTGAATCTGTATTAGTTTTTTTTTCATGTGTACATTTGTGCATATCCAAAGACAGCGTTAGGGGGCAGGTAGATGTAAAAAAAAAATTGTAATAAACGAAAGACTTGTCATGTGTGAATGATATGAATGGTGTCTGCAATGTTTGTTTGCCTCTAACCATGTGTGTGTGTGCTGTGTGTTTGAAGCGATTAAGTATGATGCAGTTAAAGAGGAGCGATACCTTCAGGAGGCCAAACAGAAGGAGCTTCAGCGCATTGAGGATACTCTTCAGCTGGTTGCTCGCAGAGGTGAGAAACCCCTAGTCTCTTTGAATACACAGGATGTAATCATTCCTTGAACCTGTGAATAATCCATTTTTGATTATGGTCATAATTTATACCTAGTTGTTGGATGTATACTTTTATTAACGGATGTTCATCAATTCATCGCACCCATCCATCTGTTTATATACCATAATCAGTCTTTTTCAACCTCATTCATCATTCATTCATCAATTTATTTAAGGTTGCTCAATAAATCTACATCATGACAGTTTATCATTATTTGAGTCATTCTATATTTGGGGTACATTTCAGGTCAGCCAAAAATTTAGGAAATCATTTTTTTTTATCAATAAACTAGGAGTTGAATAATATATGCTCTTAAAGGTTTAGTTCACCCAAAAATGAAAATTATGTCAATAATGACTCACCCTAAAGTCGTTCCAAACCCGTAAGACCTCCGTTGACCTCCATCAATCCGCTGATTCATAACCATTTGAATCTTTTTTTGAGGTTTGAAACCAAACCCGGAAGAGAAGACAGTGCTGAATAAAGTTGTATTTTTTGTTATTTTTGGACCAAAATGTATTTTTGATGCTTCAAGAGATTCTTATTAACTAACTGATGTCACATATGGACAACTTTGTTGTTTTTATTCCCTTTCTGGACATGGACAGTATAGTGTACATACACTTGGATACGCTGTCAGACTAAATATAAAATATCTTAAACTGTGTTCTGAAGATGAACGGAGGTCTTACGGGTGTGGAACGGCATTAGGGTGAGTCATTAATGACAAATTTCATTTTTGGGTGAACTAACCCTTTAATGTGCTAAATTAGTTATTTGGCAAGATTAAACTCTAATTACTTTTTTAAAAATGGTAATGAAAATCAAGATTTGATACATTTTGTCAACTGTGTTACGGACAAATGCTGTTTCATAAATCCACATTATGCTAAATTTAGTATTATTTAACATCCTTACCAAGATTTCCATCTCAAGACATATCCCTATCTATTTGTATGACGGTTTAGTTCACATTAAAAACATGCATAAAAACCAAACATAACACAGTTGACAGACCAAGTAACACAGTTGACAGGATGCATTAGGAAAAGAGAAAAATCTTTAAAATGAAAACTTTCTTTTAATTCAACAAAAATAAGTACAAGCAATTAATACAATTTAAATTAAATTGTCAACCATGTAAATCCTTATCAACTGTTAAAGTCGATGGTAAATTGATAACACAATCAATTAATCTACTCTATGTGCAGACAATAATATAGATCATATATTGAAGAGAATGTTATAATTTACCACACTGTCTTTAAATTTACCTCCGAAAGAAGTAATGACATCATTTGATGTCGGACATGTGACTTTGGAACAAACCGTTGCTGATTTATAAGAGATTTTATCATAGGATTTTATAGGCAGGCAAAAATGACGTCAAAATCGTCCGAAAATGCACGACTTTGAGCCGAATCTGCCCGAGCAGACGGATATTAGTATATCTCATCACACAGGCAACCAGTTTGCGCGTCTATCAGTGGTATAATCTGGTTTTTAGTCTAAAACAGTAGCGTTAAGTAAATACCTTGTCCGCTTGGGGAGATGTGCTCGCAGTCAGCGGAGTCAGGCGAAAGTAAGTTATTAAATCAGCACTAGGTAACTTTTCAACCTTCATAATATATTTTTTAAGACTCTTGTGATGATAAATCGACTTACAATAGGTTGAATGACACGTCTGCCATAGCCTGATGGGGTCTGTATCGTTTTTAATCGTACTTTTAAACTTCGGGTTTCGGGTAGTAACCCGAGAACAAAAAGAACTACAAAATTTGACTGCTTTACGGCATATACGTCACTTCCACCAACACACACACTTCCTTACATTCAGACGTGCGAGCACAACTTTGTTCGTCGGATAATATAGTCATGTCCGAAGCAGCACAGACACATAAGAAAGAAAATGTTTTGTTGGAGGAAAGCAATAAGAGGAAACGAAAAAGTGATGGGATTAAAGGCAGGACTAGGATCAAAATGTGACCAGGGTTTGCTCGTCGGCGTGAGCTGGAGGAGGCGTGCCCGACCGATGCTGTCCTGCTTGTTACGGTGAGCTACCACTCAAACATTGAACTGAAGTATCATATAGATTCTGTAAAACGGTAACCAATAGACTAACTGTTACTATAATGACGCTGGCTTGTAAACGTGAGCATCGTGATTATTTGGCGTTTGAAAAAAATAAAAGCCATGAAATTATATTCATATGACATGCTGAAGCATATGCCACTGACTGTAACGTTACCTGGGATGAAGACATTTCACACGCGCCGCCAGAAGAACTCGAAATCCTCTTGCAGTGTTCAGGGGAACTGTTAGTGCTGCACCATGTGCTGCACCGATCCGCAGCGCCACTTTTATGAAGTTATTTGGCCGGCACCGCACCACTGTATATATTTTTACAACCCGCCGCGCACCCGCGACCATTAAATAGACATACGGGGTCCGCGGGTTATGAGACGAGCCACGCATCACTAGTTCAGGGCTATCAGGGTTGTCATGTCAACAAATGCACGCGCGATGGCATCCCCTGTTGTAGGATTACAGCGCTTACGACAGTAGTTGAGGACATTATTTTTTTCCAAACTGTAGGGGGACCCCGAGAGCAAAAGTAGCCAAGTGGGGCTTTAACGAGGCTTTTTAGGCAGTCATTCATGATGTGGGTAAGAAGTTAAATGTGACTGTTTACTTTTTACAATCGCGTGTTTCCGTTTCATATGAGGACATAAACGCACGTCCGTCATGTCCAGAGCCGCTCTGGGAGACTTCATCAGCATTTTACTGTTTCATTTGAGAAAAACTACCGTCATGTCATACACATACAAACTCAGAGGCACGGCAACCCGTCAAAATAAAAGTTTGGTTTAACTTGATAAATATATCACTGCTGTACAGTAGAGACGTCTCAGTGTAATAATAATAATATCAAAACTTTATGTTTTAAAAGTAATATCCATTTTTCTTTCATGTTTTAATTTTAACAGTAAAGCTCAGTTGCAAAATGTTTCATTAAGTATAAATTAATATTATAATTAATAATTATAATATAATATAATAATTGATTACCAGGAAATACACACACAGTTGTGGGATATATATATATATATATATATATATATATATATATATATATATATTTGTTTTTATGAATTCAATTAGCTATTGTTAACCCCTAACAGTTTTGGTTAACACTATAGTAGCTATACCCTATATTTACTGGTAAATATTACAGTATACAAACATTACATGCAATGGCAGACCAAGGCAGTTCTGGCATAATGTCAATAACACATAAATAACTTGCAGTTTCTGCACAGTTATTGATGTATCTCTTAAGTACTGGAAAAAGGTACCACTGGGTACCGGTACCGAATTAAAATATAAACGGTACCCAACCCTACTGTTTACACAATAGCTGATGCTAGAGTAAGTGTAACATAAAGCAATTTGGCAACAGTTAATCTCTTGTTGCATGTGATGCATTTGTAACAACATAGGGCTTTTTAGATAAACAATATGGCGAGTGTGTTGTTTTAGGCTAATACACCAACAGCAAATCGGTGTAGTACCCAGTGGACCTTCTGAAGTGAATTCATGGGTTTTGTGTAAGAAAAATGCCCATATTTAAAACTTTATAAAGTAAAATATCTTGCTTCCAGACTGCCTTCCTTATGCTGAAAGTGTACGTCCAACGTCATAGTACGCCAATTACGCTTTTTCAGTTGGTTGAATCTGCTGGAAGCTATTTTACTTTAGAAAGTTTTAAATATGGACCTTTTAAGATTGCTTTCTCTTTAAGAGCACATGTGGAGGGACTTGCTGTGTGCATGTAACATTATCAAAGCTGTATGTGTTTTATCCATCGGGAATTGATTGGATGGTTGAATCGTTGTGGTTTGCTATTGCTGTGATCTCATGTGAGTGATGGGTTGTCCCGCCCTTATCCCGCAAGAGAAGAGGTTATGATGCTTCAAGTGGGAGGGGAAGTTATTTTGATTAAATATTATGAGGGCATTTGTTTTTAAAAAATAATAATGCGTTACACCGATCAATAATTTATAATGAATATCCAATATTCCATGAAAAATTACATGGAAAAAAACAAGAATTGTCAATTTTGATTTCATGACGATTTTAAGCAGCTATGTTTTATTATTATTGTTTCTGATTCCTAAAACGTTAATACATTCCATTTTAAAATATATTAAAATAGAAAACAATTATTTAACTTCCTAATATATTTTTACAATGTTACTGTGTTACTAGATTTTTGATCAAATAAATGTAGCCTTGGTGAGGTAGTGTATTTAACACACAAATTCAGTAGCTACAGTAGGACAGAATATCAATAGTATTTCAATATTGGTGAGTCCCTACATTCCATCACTTCACACAAAACATTCATCCACCCGTCCCTAAATTAATTTGTGAACCAATCCATTTCTCCATCCATCCATCCGTCCCTCTGTACATTCAGATCTCTATCCCTAACAGCTGTATGTGTTTGCTTTGTGCTGCATCTGATGGACGGCAGGCTCTCAGGCTGGAGAGTTTGTGTTTAATCTGGAGAGTTATGTGTATAAGAATCCACCACGGGGTATGTACAGACCCATTCCTATAGCAGGCCAATCATACACCCATCTTCTGTTCAAAAATCGATTTAAAAAAAATCAGCAACAGTGTTTACCGAGGGTGTATGTGTAGATATATGTTTTCCTTCTTTCTGCTTGGTGTGCTTTTGTGCATTTTTACTCGTGTGTGTTTATTACAAGGGTGTGCGTTTATTGCTGGACTATGATTCTTTTCTACCTCACCAACTTTTCTCTCTCCCCCAATGCTGCACTCTAAGACAAAGGACATAAGCTTAAAAAGCATAAAAAACCCTTTAGGAGATCTAAAAAGTATGAACATAAAGCAGGTGGGTGGCCCGAAGCGACTGCGATCGACTCATCGTGGCAAATATGAGCGCATTTTTAATGGCTTTATTCTGTTTGTTGAATTAAATATGTTTACACAAGTGTTGGATTAAGGCATTAGAATAGCAAATAGGATGGAGTTAAGATAAACCCTTCATTTATGTTTACTGAATTGTTTTTAATTTCAGAGAAGACTCATGAGGAAAAGAAGGACACGTTCACTGAGAAACTGGCTACGCAAGTTATCAAAAACCTCCAGGTCAAAATCACCAGCATTCACATCAGATATGAGGATGATGTAAGTGTTGAATCTACATACATGTCTTCAGTAATGTGTATTTTTGAATGTACGCATTGCATATTAATGAAGATGTACTTTTTAATCGTGTAATTAAATGGTATAATTTATTGAACTTCTTCAGGTGTCAGACCCTCAAAAACCTCTTTCTATGGGCATGACTCTTTCAGAACTCAGTCTACAGGTGATCTCTCAAAATATTACCATAAATGCCAAAAAGTGAATCAGGCACGGTTACAATTAATTTGAAAAAGCAGTTCTTATTTGCACACTCAGGTCTTTAAGTATCAGTTTTTCTCTCTTATAGACAGCAGATGAGAATTGGAAGACTTGTATTCTGAATGAAGCAGCCAAGATCATCTACAAAGTAAGCCTCCAGTATGAATATACATGACTTGCATTCCATAATAATAAGATTTCACATATCAACTGTGATTGTGTGTCTAATGTGTGTGTCTGTGTGCATTCTCTACATAAGCTGGGTCGCCTGGAGTGTTTTTGTGCCTATTGGAACGTGAACAGCCCAATCTTCTACAGAGGTTCCTGGGAAGAGATAGTGGTAATGAGCCTTTCATATTTTCGAAAGACTGCTATTCTTTCATCAGGCATTGTAAATGGTGCATCATATTAAACCATTTAAAACTGTTTAATCTGATCTAACATATTAAATGCAAAATGCTGTCATCAGTTACCCTCATGTGACTTTCGTTCATCTTCAAAACACAAATGAAGATGTTTTTAAAAGTTTTCTGCCCCTGCATTGAAAGGTCATACAACCAAACATTTGACACTTAAAGTTGCACATTGTAGGATTTTTGCAGTAAAACAGAGTCCTGTTTTACCAAGTCCTGCATTTTTTAAATACCGCTCCCGGACCTGAAATAAAATCAGTTTAGCATATAACACTATATAGGCCTATATATTTATTGCCAGGTTATACAAATTAATTACAGCACCGCGCCACGTCTTTAAAATTCGAACACGTTGTTTTCAATGAGTGTAGCCTACGCACACCGGCGGTGGCATTCGGCGCCTTTTCCGCAGCGAATCCTGCCGTGCCACAGAGCGCCAATTTACTGATTTCACCGTGCTGTCCGGCGCTGAGTAAGTGAGCTTTATACTACAGTAACGTTAATAACCACATCCATGAAAGTGATTTCTGCCTGAGTCCTATCCTGATCCTTTTCCACCAGCTGTGAGGTGCAGACCACATGTTCCAAGATTCTGCACTCAAACTTGGCGTCATCAAACTACACCTTTGTTTTGAATAGGTGCCATCTAGCACAACGTTTCCCAACTGGGGTGCCGTCTAACGTGAGCAGGGGTGCCGTGTAAAAGGTGCTGGCTCGCACTTGCACCGCTGTTCATCTCACATCTGATGACACATCTTTAATATGGGTTGTGACTTCCAAATAATGCTTTATTTATGTTTCTGTCGATGGCCACGTGCTGGCTCAGTTATACACTACAACAACAGCGATAATAAAAGACAAATGTGGGCAAAACGGTCTCTCTTTGTAAATTGTGTTCAGTGCATGCGAGTGCTGCCGTATGACCAGTCATTTTCGTCGTCATCATCACATGGGTATATTCGCCAGAAGACGCGAATGAGAATGCGCACGCTGTAAGAACATCTGTCTCTGTGCACTCAATAGGGTGAACTCATCCGAAACCGTGCACACGTCTCACAGCGAGCAAATATTGAGTTCTCTTTTTAAGTCTTGCACTTGAACGGACAAACTTACACAAAAAGTCAACATGTCCATCTTGATAAGTATCCTAGCACACATAGTCTGAATATGCCTTAAGTGAACTTTATTGAGTCGAGAAAGACGATGCATATCCTTGCATGAGGTCTTAAAGGGGCAGTAGCATTTACTACTGTTTGTTTAATGTCAAACAAAAGTTAAGGAAATCACTCACTGCTTTTGATTGCTCAAAATAGGTTTTGTAAGTTTAATAAGGATTAATCTTTCATTTAAACAGTTTTTATTTAAACAGCACAGTACATTTGTGCTGCTGCCTAAATTTAAGTTATTTGTTCTTATTTTTATTTATTTTTTATTAGTCCTTTTTTCCCTGAACTTAGCAAATACCGAACCGTACTGAAACCGTGAACCTAAAACCGTGATACAAACCGAACCGTGAGTAATCTGTACAGTTACACCCCTAGCATAACATATGCGAGGGGGTGCCACAAAATGTTCAAAATGTTCTTTGAAATTTTCAAAGGCTGCCATGACTGAAAAAAGGTTGGGAAACACTATTAAAGCTGCACTATGTAACTTTTCCGTCCGCTAAAGCAAAGACATTGTAAAAGTAATTTATTTACATTTATTATTATTTTTTATCCAAAGCGACTTACAAATGAGAAATAGAGGAAGTGATTCGTCATATACGAATAAACGCAAATTGCTCAAAATACAAAGTTTCAGACATTGTTTGGAGTATCACAAACTAGAATAGGAAGGAATTAAAGAAAAGTGAAAGGATTTTTTATAAAATAAATATAGTGGTTTAAGCCAAGTCTTCTGAATATGAAAGTCATATGACACAGTAGCTTTATGCGATGAACCAATTTAATTAAAATTTTTATTCATGTATTCACATTGATTAATGCACATGCACTGAGCACATCAGATATGATAAATGGAAGCTTAACTGAACTGTTGATAGTATGGAAGTCCTGAACCGCAAGGTGATACATATTTTTTTTTTAAACACAATTTTCTTGTAATAAAGAGATCTTAGGCCGTTTTAACTACTTCTTTTCTCGTAATAACGAGATCTTATGTCGTTTTAACTACATCTTTTTTCGTAATAACGAAATATGTCGTAAAAACAACATAATTTTCTCGTTAAAACAACATATTTTCTCCTAATAAGGACATGTGTTGTATGATGTGTACAAAATATGCCTTTATTCACATTAGAGAATTTATAAAGCATATGTGCCTTTGTCACACTTCCAAAAAGTGAAAAGCAGAAGCTCAGCGTAATCTTCCGCTGCCTGTATCAGTGGCAGTGCACAAAGCACAACATTTTTGTATGTTATTGATGTAGCTTACAGTTCATAACAGATCGCCATCTTCTAAATGGACCACTGGTAATTTTGACGGACCCCGGTGTAACCATGAATATCGTAACTATCCATAGGCCTGTAAGACATATATTTAAGATGTATTAAAAACAGAAAGACTATAATTTCAGCTTCACTGGAAACAGGCCAGTGGGTTCGTTACGTACGCCGGCATTCTTGATTTGCTTCTTATTTTTATTAAGTATACCAGCAAATATTGACTAAACATTGATCAAAATAAAGAGAGAATTTCTAAAAACAAAACATGAAAAATTGTGGTCAAAATCGTGTCTAACCCCACTCCGTACTTCAGACATATTGTGCATCTTATAATATGGTAGCTATCTTATGCTGCTCACTTTTCATATTAAACATATGAAAAGTGTAATAAAACATATAAACATATAAGCTATATTAGCTTATAGGCTAATATTTAAACCATGAAATTAAATTTTCACTCAATATGTAATTATGTAAAAAAAGGCAAATTTTGAACTTTTGTAGTACAATGGACTTGGATGTTTGTTATTTCAACTTAAATTATGTTAAACTAACTTAAAAAAAATTAGTTACATCTTGTATATCTAATAAAAAAAGTTTAACATTTCTTAACGTATTTTGATGAGTTAAAACAATGTAAATACATATGTTGTCATAACTTATTGAACATATAATTTTTTACAGTGTATGTATTAACCCTCTCTGTCCGACGAAGGTGCAGGCAACAACTCACAATACTCCATTTTTATCCATGCAGATGAGTTCAAGACATAATTATAAAATATATTTATTTGTGTCTTTATTTATTTGTGTACACTAAAAATAAAAGCAAAGGCATTTGGATTCAGATTATTTTGCATGCACCCTACTCCAAATGCTGTCTTTATATAAAAAAAAAAGTTTATTAAATGCAAAATATTTTATTTTAAAAGGATTTCTAAATTCAGTTCATGTTTCCAACAAACAAAATTCCAAGTAGATAGGGATGTTGAAATTAATTGTTTCTACAATGCACTGTAATGCAGACATAGATGATTATACATCTATGCATTAATAGACCATAATTGATTATAGCCTACTGACGTTTCTCTGACGTCATTCGTCGCATATGCGGTTCTCGCACTAGCATGAAATGACGGAGGGAGGCAAAACACAAAAGCGAGTAATAAAAATTGCACCCACTATTTTAACATTTACAGCGTATGTATGCGAGCAAGCGTGTGCATGCAAGTGTGCGTGCATGTTCAAGCGTGTGTGTGTGTGTGTGTGAGCGAGCATTATTGAACTACCTGACAGTTTCATGCGCTTTTAGTATTTACCAGTGTTTGTTAGTTCTAAAGGCTCCTGTTGTCTGCTGTGTTCAGACTTGAGTTGTTTTAGATTTTTGCTACATTCAGAAAGTGTCGATCTTGGTGCAGATAAAATAAAAAGAGAGTTCATGTATCTGACTGCTTTTATTTCTTTGCCGAAAATGTAGCAATGTGCAATTTTATTGACAACTGAAGATGCAACGCATCGTGATATTGCATTGTAACAAATCGCTTGATATTAGTAATAGAATTTGAATTGTGAGGCCAGTGAAGATTCGATAATCTAGGTTTAATCTTGTGTGTCATGCAAGCATGTTTGCACTTTCCCAAAACCAATTTTATTTAGTCTCGCACATCAAGCAAATACAGTTATGCTCCCATTTCCCATATTTAATGTTCTTAATGTATGCGTGCTGATTAATGTGAGTAAAAGGCTAAATTAAATTTGTTCATCATATAGTGATTGTGTATCTTTAGAAGACTTGATTAAACCACTTCATTCATATGAATTGTGTTTACGACAACTTTTTGAATAGTTGCATGGACTTTCAGTGGGGGGGGGGGGACTTTTCCCCCCTTCTATATGTAAAGCTCTTTGAGTGTCTAGAAAAGAGCTATATAAATGTAACAAATTATTATTATTATTATGAACAAAAGTCTTATGGGTTTGGATCAACATGAGGGTGAGTAAATGATGACAGAATTTAAATTTTTATGTCCACTAAAATTTCTTTTTAGAAGAAGCACATGCAGGAAACATGAATTGCTGTGTTTTTTGAAATGCTTGAAATTCATATTGGTTAGCAGTTAATAAGCATAATATTAAGTCATTAAGGCATAAATATACATTTGAACTTTTATTTACTTATTTTATGATGATCATATCTGAAAGAAAAATTGATGATTGCAGTTTATCATGAATGTGATGTGTGTACTGAAGATAAAGGTCTTTGATCGGTTGACATTAACTAAGCAGCTCAAAGCTCTAACTAACGGTTAGTTTGTGAGTCAGTCTGAAGACTCGAGGCATCGTTTGACTCATCTCTTATCTCTTATCAAGGCTGGTGACATCTAAGTAAATGCTGTGATGTTTTTTATCTTTTAATCTCTCCCTCTTACACACACTTTAATCTCTTAATCTTTCTCAGTCTCTCGGAGAGGCAAAAGCAGTATTTGAACTTGTTTTTGCAATCAGCTCAACACAGACTGCCCCACACTGATAACTAACTAGACTGCACATGCGCTTTGTCTAACTGTCCAGGCCTGAATGTGCTGTCTAACTGCTATTAAAATCCCTACTATATGAACATCTAAACTTTGGTAATGTTAGATCTGTCGATCTGTATTTACAGTAACAGTATTTACAGTGTCCCTGGTCTATATTTTATATCTCAGAAGGGCCTGCTTGAGTTTTCAGCTCTAATTGCTTTATATTAACACTAAATAAATACATTTACTAATTAAATGGGCATGATAGCTTTGATATCTTGTAGAGTTTATTTAGTTAACTAAGCAAAATAGCGTATAGCAGTCATGACTGGTTTCTAATGGTGTGTTTGAGGGTGTGGTTTGTATAATCTGTGTGGGGGATGCTATGCTTCCTGATAAAGACAAGTGGATATACTTACTTTGTAAGAGGCCTTAAATACACACTAAAATAAAGTGCTGCTCAATAATAAGATTGTAGCTGTCAACCTTATTGTGCGAGGGCCGAGGATGGCTTTTCCACTTACTTAAAATGCACTGATCAGGCATAACATTACGACCGCCTTCCTAATATTGTGTTGGTCCCCCTTTTACTCCCAAAACAGCCCTGACCCATCAAGGCATGGACTCCACAATATCCCTGAAGGTGTGGCATGGTATCTGACCGTAAGATGTGAGTTGCGAGGTAGGGCGTCCAAGGATCGGACTTGTTTTATTCAGCACATCCCACAGATGCTCGATTGGATGTAGATCTGGGGAATTTGGATGCCAAGCCAACACCTCAAACTTATTGTTGTGCTCCTCAAACCATTCCTGAACCATGTTTGATTTCTGGCAGGGTGCATTATCCTGCTGAAAGAGGACACAGCAGGGGATCAGAGGTCAGCATTGTCACCCTGACTGGTCTACAGTTATGCAGCCCTTACGCAACAAACTGCGATGCACTGTGTATTCTGATACTTTTTAAAATCAGAACCAGCATGAACTACTAGCTCATCTGTTTGATTGGACCACGCAGACCAGCCTTTGCTTCCCACGTGCATCAATGAACCTTGGCCGCCCATGACCCTGTCGCTGGTTCACCGCTGTTTTTTCCTTGGATCACTTTTGATAGATACTGACCACTGCAGACTGGGAACACCCCACAAGAGCTGCAGTTTTGGAGATGCTCTGACCCAGTCATCTAGCCATCACAATTTGGCCCTTGTCAAACTTGCTGTCTTGCTCAAATCCTAACGCTTGCATATTTTTCCTGCTTTTAACACATAACATGATCAAATAATCAATGTTATACCCTTCACCTGACAGAGATCATAAAATTATGCCTGATTGGTGTATATATAAGTCTGTCTGACAATAAGCATTTTTGTCAGGTTCCTATGTATAAGTTTCTACCTAAGCACTGGTACTTCTTAATGGGCTGAGGCTGAGATTTAGTGGGTTTGAAGTGAAAGTATTTTATGAACTTCAACAACACATACGGAGAGCATTCACTCTGTATCGTTATCTTTGACCAAAGTGGCTTTTAGAGGCATTTGCATCTAAACTCTTCATATATATGAAAATAATTTAAACCTAAAAAAGCATTTTAATTAGTTATCTCAGACTTTTGAACTTTGCTGTATTAACATTTTTACATATTGAAAAATATATCTAAAATCACTTGATATTGTTTTTTTGTGTTTGCAGGACAAGCTGAAAGCAGGAATCAGCACAAAAAACGAGGAGCTGCGAGACTATCAATACAGTATGTATTATCAACTACACTTTACAAAAAGGTTTCATTAGTTCACTACTTTAGTTAAAATAAACTTAGAATGAACAGTACTACAGAATGTATTAATCTTAGTTCATGTTCATTTCAACATTTAATACATTATTAAAATCAAATTCATTGTATTTGTTAACATTAGTTAATGCGCTGTGAACTAAGTTGAACAAACAATAAACGACTATTTATTAACTAAAATTAAAAAAGATTTTTAAAAACACTGTATCAAATGTATTGCTAATTATTAGTTCATATTAGTTAATACATTAACTAATGTTAACAAATGAGTCCTTATTCTAAAGTGTTACCGTATTATCTTGTCCACAGAAAGTTCATGGCAAATTTATAATTATCTGGCCTTGTGCTCATTGGTATATCTTTGCCAGTATGTTTTGGTATTGTGCTCAACAGAAGAGTTTTAGAAAGAATATCAATATTAGACATGACAACATGGTGGATGTTGAAAACCTTATTAGTAAATAGTAGATTGTAAGTAGTAAAGAATGAATCCTGTTTCGCTGTTGCAAATCCTATTGTTTTCATGCTGATTATTCTGGGTGTGTGTGTTACCTGCCACAGTTTCTTTTTGATTTTCTATTTAAACAGGCTATGTGATCTCAAACTACACACATGACACACCTCCTTATAGCACACAAACTCAAGTTATCACAATGTGTACTATTTCTACTTCAGCTCAATACATACAAGTACTAAAGTTAAACCACAAATGTCAAGATTGGTAATACGGTTCCATTTAGCATGCATATGAATGTACTGAGCATTTACCAGTTAATGGTTTGATGGTTAAAGGATTTGTGACCAGCTTAGTGTTAGCATCATAACACGTGGCACACATCATGACAAACAAATTTTTTTCTTCATACAGTTTTCAAACCCATATTTGCCTCTGCAAGGATGTGCATTAACCCTAATGCTGAAGTTGAGCTAAAATCACCCAAAGCAAACCTGCACCTCGAGGTTCAGAACATTGCAATTGAGATGACCAAGCCTCAGGTATGGTACAATATGGCATGTGTCTTAAGCATACTCTCAAATTACCATTCAAAAATTTGGGGTCTTTTTAAAGAAATTAATACTTTTCATTAAGTAAGAATAGATGCAATTGAGCTAAAGTAACAGTAAAAACGTTTACATAGTTACAAAGTAAAAGGCTGTTCTTTTAAACTTCATTTCATTTCAAATAATACTGAAAAACATTTATTGCTGTTTCCACAAAATTATTAGAAAGCACAACAGTTTTTAACTTTAATAATAAGAAAAGCACTGAATCCATTAGTATATTAGAATGATTTATGAAGGATCATGTAACATTGAACACTGGAGTAATGATCCTGATAAATCAATGGAATAAATTAAAATTTTAAATCCTGTATATTAAAATAGAAAATTATTATTTTAAAGTGTAAGAATATTATATGTTTTTACTACCCTTTGACTAAATATATGCAGCCTTGGTGAACATAAGAGACTTCTTTCTAAAACATTTAAAAAATCTTACAGACCCTAAACTTTTGAATGTAAGTGTGCTTGTGGGAAATTTACAGGACCTCTCTAGATAAAGAAATCATTACAGACATAATATAAATACATTTAGTGGTGAATTGTCTTGGGTGAAAGCCAGCAATGTTGTTTTGGGGTGATTCTAGTACCTGTCTATGGTGGATCTGTTGGAGTCTATAGACTGCATGGTGAAGAACGGCCCATACCGAAAGTTTAGGCCTGATGCTCCAGTCCACAGAAATGCCAGGCAATGGTAAGTGCATTAGATCTTCTTATGATGATTGGCTGATTAATTGGAGCTTGGTGTTTCTTACATATTTCCTTTGATTGGTCAGGTGGAAATACAGCATCAACAGTATACTAGAAGTGCATATCAGGCGCTTTAACCAGATGTGGAACTGGACCAACATCAAGAAGCACAGGCATGCACTTAAGGCTTACAAAGCAGCATACAAAGTCAAACTCACACAGGGCAAAGTCCAACAAGACACAGAGAAACAGATCCAGGTATTAGCTACAGATGAATGCAAATACTAACAAATCAAAAATGTATTTTATTAATTCAACTTTTCATACAAGTTATGCTGATAAAATAGCTTATAATGATACAACTAATTTTATCATGTTGATTTATCATGCATGATAAATCTTAAATGACCTTATCGTGTTTCCCCCCAGGAGCTGGAGAAAGTTCTGGATGTGTTCAACATTGTATTGGCCAGACAGCAGATTCAGATGGAGGTACTGTATGACAACATGTACTAAAACAGAAAGCTACTGATATTTTGAGATTTTTATATTCAGTGTAGTATTGTAAGTTTACTTTCTCTCTCCACAGGTGATTCGGTCAGGGCAGAAGCTGGTCGCTAAAAAGGCCGCCACTCAGAAACCGGGTGGAGGTGGTTTCTTCAGCAGCTTTTTTGGCAAGAAAGAAGGAAAGAAAAAAGAGGAAGAGGAGGATAAAGAGTCTGAGAGTAAGTGTTTTATCTCTGATATAAACTATATTGCTATATACTGTACCAAAGGTATTGGGACACCCCTCCAAATCATTGAATTCATGTATTCCAATCACACCAACCCGACAGAACAGCTTTGAGATGAAATAGAGCTAAGACTGCAAGCCAGGTTTTCTTAGTGTTAGTGTCTAACTTAGTGTCTAACTTCAGTGCCTGATCTCACAAATGTTCTTCTAGAAGAATGGTCAAACATTCCCATAAACACACTCCTAAACCTTGTGGAAAGCCTTCATGTGGATGTAAAAATGTTTGACCGTGGTAATGTACATGTATTTGTTATCAGGTCTTGATTCCATCATGACACCTGAAGAGAAAACTAAACTCTACACAGCCATTGGCTACAGCGGGAGCTCACATAACCTTGCCCTACCAAAACATGTGAGTGGAAAATACAGTACAACACTGTGAGGGTGCAGTCACATTTCATGAAATCTAAACTTTTCTACAAAAATTTATGTGATCAGTATTTTTGATTGAGAGCGAAATACTTCCCTACACACATTTTGCAATTTGGTCATGTGGATTCAGCCCATTGACTAACAGACATTTTTTGATGGTGATTTTTGTGTGAGTGTGCTTTGCACATAGCTACAGCTACACTATCGCCGATGGACTTTCGCTAATGTGACCTCACCTTTTTAAAACATATTGCAAAAGATGTTTCAAATACCTTATTTTAAGCCTACCCTCTTTAGCTTGGATAAATAAAATATGTTTATGTACCATATGTGCAGTATGTAGCTGTGATTGTCAACTTCAAGCTGTTGAGCACCTCAGTAACATTCAGAGAGGAGCCTGGCGTTCCAGAGATCCTGAAAGTGCAAATGATTGACCTCAGTACATCCATCTCACAGAGACCAGGAGCACAGGCCATCAGGTATTTATCACCAACACATACAGGGAAACCCTTAGCATTGACCTATAGGGCCTTATTTAAAGTACACAGAGTCTTTAGGAGTTCAGTTAGCTTGGTCTTGATATGGTTCAGTATACATTGTGTGCAATTATATGAAATGTGTGTGTGTTATGTAGAGTGGAGGCTAAACTAGCGCACTGGTACGTGACTGGTCTGCAGCAGCAGGGGGAAGTGCCGTCTCTCATAGCGTCAGTCGGGGGCTCTGACTCCTCTCTTCTCAGCGTGCTCTTTGAGCTCAATCCAGAGGACAGCCCAGCTGACCAACTCCTCAGAGTCCATTCACAGCCAGTAGAGATCATCTATGATGCTGTAAGAGGCCAGTGCACGCACACTGTAGTTGTCCCTTGATTTCGGACAGAGCTATTGGATTTTTGGACCAAGTGGATTTTGGAAGCAAATTAGAACTGTTGCTATATTTTATTTTATTTAGTTACTCAAATGTCATATAAAAAAGTATTTGTCTAATTTGTAACAATGATACATTGTTACAAAGTTAAAAAATTATCTACATTTTCAATCATTTAGATCATTTTAATTACATCTAAATGTATATAATTAATAATTGTAATTAATTAAAATAAATGCATTTTATAAATAAATAAATACTTTTTCAAATTATCTAAATATATTTATTTTATTGTATTAAATAAAGTAAAAAAGAAATACACATTTAATACATACATACACACGCACACACATAAGGTATGTGAGTGTGTTTATATATGTATTAAATTAATGTATAAATATACTGTATATATGTGTGTTCATACTATTAAATGCCTTTTTTAAACTTTATTAAATATAAGTATACAATGAAAATATATAGATAATTCTGCATTATGTATTTGTTTATATAAATATGTATTTATTTTGTTATGCATTTTTAAATGTTTTGTAAAACAATATAATAAAATAAAACAACAAGCAGCATAATTACAATTTAAGTGATTGAAATTAAAATAATTTGACTAAATATAATTGTTTTTATTAATATTAATTGGTTTATTATTAATATAAATTCATTGAAATTATTTAGATAATTAGACTAAGTATAATTAAAAGAGGTAAATCTTGTATTTTTAGTGTACTATTTATTTACCTGTTTTATAGCTGACTGTCATCAGCATCACAGAGTTCTTTAAGACTGGGAAAGGAGTTGACCTAGAGGTCATCACCTCAGCAACACTCAGCAAACTTGAGGAGATCAAAGAGAAGACAGCCAGTGGTAACCCTCTCTTCATTCCCCATCATTCTCCTAGAGAAATGGTCACACTGGGAAAGGGTATGTCAAGTGCCATCTGTAATACTTTTTCCTTTGTCTTTATCTGAATCCAGGTTTGTCCCATATCATTGAAACCCGTAAGGTGCTGGACTTGAGAATTGATCTAAAACCCTCCTACTTGCTTCTGCCCAAGTCTGGATTCTATGATGGCAAATCAGACCTGATGATTGTTGATTTTGGTTACCTGCAGGTGAGGGAGGGAAGTAAAAACGTATTTAAGAGAGAACTCTTTCTGCTAATATGTCTGAATGTATATTTGTGTGCGTTTGTGTGTAGTTGAACAGCGTAGATCAGGGCAGCCATCAGCAGATATCTGCAAGTTTCTCATCAATAGAGGAAATCATGGATAGAGCATATGAGAGATATTCATTGGAGCTTCGTAGTGTCCAGATACTCTACAGCAAATCAGGTAAACACAGCAAAGAACTGAACTACCCGAAAAAGCTATTTTATTCACCTCATTTTAACGGCGGCTCTTTTTGAAGGAGAGAAATGGAAAAGTGCTCGTCTTGAAGGCTTCTCCCATCAGCACATTCTACAGCCAATGGATTTCACTCTTCAACTCGCTAAATGTATGGTGGACAAAGATTCCCGTATGCCCAGGTTAGCATTTGCTCTCTATCGCATTTCTCTCTTAAAGGGATAGCCCCCCCTATTTACTCACCCTCAAGCCATCCTAGGTATACATGGCATTCTACTTTCAGACGAATACAGTCATTATAATGGCAGTAAATGGCAGCCCAAAATTTGAATCCCAAAAAAGTGCATACATCCATTATAAAATGAGTCCATATGCCTCCAGGAAGTTAATAAAGGCCTTCTGAAGTGAATCGATGGGTTTGTGTAGGAAACACTTTATTGAGTAAAATATCTAGCTTTCGCCGGACCGCCTTCAGTATTTAACTTACAACTCACTCACTCCATTCAGCAAACTCAAACCGCCTCCATCTTCCCAAGATTAAGCTCAGCACTATGGACCACTATGGACCAAAAAAGGACCAAAAACATTTCTTTTAGGAGAACTTATGACTTTTAAATATTAAATCTATTAGTATTTTACAGTTTTTAAATTATCTTAACTGTAGCACTTTGAGATTTGTTCCAAATGTAAAGTGCAATACAAAGAAAATGTAATGCCTCTCGCTGTTGAACATGGAAGGCGGTTTGGAGGAAACTAGATATTTTACTTTATAAAGTTTTAAATATGCTACCAGAGGCGTGTGAATTACTTTTATAATGCATAATTTTTTTTTTGGGCTTCACATTTATGGCTGCCATTCACTGCCATTATTAAGCTTGGAAGAGCCAGGACATTTTAAATGCAACTCAGATTTTATTTGTCTGAAAGAAGAATGTCATATACACGTAGGATATACATCATGGGGTCATTTTTAGGTGAACTCTCCCTTTAATCCTCACACAAGCACTAACGTCTGTTCCTTTCTAGGTTCAAAGTATCAGGGGAGCTGCCATTACTTCATGTGAAGATCTCTGACCAGAAGATCCAGGGTGTTCTGGAACTGGTGGACAGTATTCCTCTCCCTCAGACTACGTCGACCCCTCCTAGCAGCCCAACAGCAAAGGTCAGAAAACACTTCAAATGAAAAAAAGACAGTACAGACTCTGTATTGGCTGATGTGTTGCTTCATCTCACACCTGAGTAAGTCATGCCTCACAAATGGTAGTTTCTTGGTAGGATGCCACAGGTATTTGATACTATTGTCTATTGCTTTTGTTTTTCTGAAATCCATGAATATTTCAAGCCTCTACACTAAAATGAATTGCTGTGTGCTTATTGCTTTTAGAGTCATGTGCTATGTCTGAATGCAAAACAAAGAGTTGCTTGCTTTTATATTTAGTTTCTGAATTTGCTCTGTGAGCGTGACAGTGCAGCTTCAGTCTCCACAGATTACTCAACTCAGGAAATGCATTATCCACAATCAGCTTCACTGTCTTTCTACCCAATGAACCATGTGCTGTATCTTATTAGTGGACTTGCTGCCTCAACAAGCAAGAAAAAGCCCTTACTAATTTACTTTGCAAAATAAATGTTGAAGGATGTTTTAGATATCATCTAGATAAAAAAAATAGATTAAATATAAGTTTGGGGTCATTAAGATTTTTAATTAATACCTTTATTCAGCAAGGATACATTAAATTGATAAAAACTGTACAAATATTTTTGATGTTACAAAAGATTTCATTAAATTGATAAAAACTGTACAAATATGTTTGATGTTACAAAAGATTTCTATTTCCAATAAATACTGTTCTTTTGAACTTTCTATTCATCCCACACACAAAAAAAAAAAACACACAAAGCAAAACAAACATAGCATAAGTAATAATGAGCACATTTAATCTAGGCCAATTATAGAGTACAAATAAAAGATATATTACATCTTTATGTACTCAAACCCATTATGTACTCACTTACGAACTGGGGAAACCTTTCCACAGAATAGTTGACAATTCGGTCCCTAGATTATTGATATAGGGCCTGCAGACACTATAAAACTGGTCTGTCTGACCATTAACTAGACAAGTTAAGTATTCCAGTGAAATTAGTTCCATCAAAATCTTTTGCCAACCCAAATTAGTCGGAGCCTTGTCAGTTATCCATTTCAGTAAAATGTCTTTTTTCTTTTGATAAAGTCAAAGATTTATTGGGCAGACCAAGGATAAAAATAAAGGATCCAGTACCCCCCTTATTAAAGATGCATTTCAGAAACTATCTTGGCCCAATATATTTATAACTGATTACATGACCAAAGGCAATGCGTGAGTGCACCAATTTTTGTTTTGCACTTAAGGCACAGAGAAGGTATTATTGAATGCATGTCTATAATTTGGTGAGATATGCATACTATGTACAATATTGAACTTAAATAGAAATAGATTGAATACTTCCAGATACTACCCCAATCTTCCTCACTAATAGAAATAAAAAGTACTCTCTCCCAACCAAGTCTAGTGTTCAGAACTACATTTCCCTCAGAAGTAGCATTGAGAACCTTGTATAACAGACACACTGACTTCTTTCCAGGTGTCTGAAATAGTTTTTTTCTATAGGAGACAGACTTCTGTTATTATGTAATAATAATAATGTATTTTTCAGAATATAGCTTCTAATCTGTAAAGAAATGAAAAAGTCCTGCTCACATAATTGATACAGCTGTATCAACTGCTTACAAGACATCAAACCTTCTTCATCAAGCAAGTCTATATGTCGATTAGATAGGGATCATTTGAATTGGGTGCAGGAGCTTGGGGAGAACAGTCATTTTTATAAGAGCCACTATACCTAACCAAGAGATCAGTCCCAGTGATTTAAATCTTCTCTAATTTTACTAAGCAAAGAGGTGCAGTTGTCATTGAATACATTGTTGAGAATACAGGGCACTTGAATGATTTCTGGAGGATCACGTGACACTGAAGACTGGAGAAATTATGAAAGAAATTACACATTTAAATATATTAAAATAAACAACAGTTGTTTACAATTGAAGTTATACTTCACAATATTACTGTTTTTATGTATTTCTGATTAAATAAATACAAATTCATTTAAAAAAAAATCAAAATCTTATCGACCCCCAAACTTTTAAACAGTAGTGGAAAAAAGGGGGTTCATTTTTTTAATTATTAAAAAAAAAATACTTTCTCCTTGAAATACATTTCTACAAAAATGTTACCAATTGACAACAATAAAAACCAATCAGCTTCGTTTAACACCTTTTACCATGTTTAAAATCAATTATGGTGATTTTCCCCTAATGTTGCCACAGAAAACATTTAGTTTTGGTTGAGAGTATGAGCTTTCTGAACATGTACAGGAAGCAAACAGATTGGGAAAATATATATTTCCCCCCCTCATAATTTCCTGTTATTTGTATAATAATAATGATGATATTCTTCAGAAGGTGTTGAGGATGCCGCTGTCTGATGCCAGGCCAAAGGTCTTGAGTTTAGACCCCACAGTTCTGTCCTATGCTGTTGAGTCAGGTCAGAATTCATTCATACTCGCATGTACTTTCACACAGAAGAAATTACTTTGTTAATTTAGAAAATTAAAAATTTTATTAAATTAAATTAATGCCACACTAGTTTTTTGTTTTAAATAGACACCTTTCGTATATTTATACAGATTTTTTTCATTGTTATAATATAATATAATATAAGCGCATATGTATCAGTCTGTGTCTTATTGTGCATGTGTTCAGAATCTGACGAAGACATCAGTGAAAAGTCTGTGGACGAAGACTCTCTCAGATCAACCTTAGAGGAGCTGACTGAAGTGCAGTTTCAGTTTGAAGTCAAAGCGGTACGTTCTTCATTACTTTGTTGACACCATTAAACTCTCCTTTTAAAAAGGCGTACTGTCATCAGTGGGCACAAGAGCTTTCATTCCATCAGTTAATTACAACTATTTTGTGTATGATTCCTGTTTATGTTTGTGTTGACCATTGTGTGTTTCAGTGTGAAGTTATGTATATGTGTCTATATATGTGTATATAGGTGTTGTTGGAGCTTACGAGGCAGGCCGCTCAGGAAGATGTTGTTTTGGCTCTCAGTGTGTGTCAACTGGGTGCAGAGGGCAAGATACGAACCTTCGATCTCAGTGTAACATCTTACTTGCGCAAGGTCAGCCTGGATTACTGTGAGACAAAAGGTACATTCACGCGCATAACTTTTAGTCTTTTGAAGTACTTCCTGTTGTTTCTGGGATGATTTCTCTCTCATTCTTGTGTTTATGTGTTTCAGATGCGCAAAATCAGCCACTTCATCTAATTACCTCTTCAGACAAGCATGGCTCTGATCTTTTGAAAGTAGAGTACATCAAAGTAAGCATGAGCATCTTACTCATCAAACACAAGACTCTTAATAGGTTGTTTTAGCAAAAAGGTTTAATTTGTGCTGGCCTTTATGACATTTTTGTGTCTTTTAGGCTGATGTGAATGGACCCAGCTTTCACACCTTGTTTAATAATACAGAACAGACGTTGAAGGTATGATTTAAGTTTTACATTTCCCAATAATTAAACGCATTCATTCATTCATGCATTCATCCATTCATTCATCCATCCATTCATTCATTCATTCATTCATTCATTCATTCATTCATTCATTCATTCATTCATTCATTCATTCATTCATTCATCCATTTATTCATAAAAAATGAAAATATTTTTTTTTTAGTAAAAATTAAATGCATTTAATTTAGTAACATGTATTTATCAAAATATATGTACATCAAATACATACCTGTATAAAAATATTTTCTGTTAAAATTACATTATTAAAGCCTGTTCATACCAAGAACGATAAATATTAAAATAACTATATTAACATCCAAACGTAATGCTATTGCTCAGTTTTTTTATAAGCAGCAGCTTTGTCATCTTTTGCTTTTAATGTCTGGGCTCTTTAAAGCTGGTTAGACTCTAATTGGCTGTCAATGCTTTTCATCTTTCATCATCTTGAAGAAAATCTTAATTCCAGTGATATCGTTCCTCTATACCATTATCATTATAGTTGGGGTGTGGCTATTCTTTTACATTTAGAATAATTTTTAAAACTATATCTTTATCTTTATAGTCTTTGGTGTGAACAGGCCTTTTAGTCTTTTTTGTTTCTATATTCCGAAACAAATTTAATTAAGTTATTGATTTATTTCATTTCACAGGTGGAGTTTTCCTCATTGGACTTCATGCTGCACACTAAAGCTTTGCTGTCTACCATAAACTACATGACTTCTGCAATACCACAAGATCTCACAGCCTCTAAAGATGGAGAAACCAAGAGACGAGACGGGAAAGCAGCAGCAGGAAAGACAGGTGGGTACACAGGCATGTACACACATTGAAAATACACATTTGTGAAAACAAATGCATTTTTATCAGGTAGACCCTGGATATTGCTCATGTATCCATGTTGTCTTTGTCTCCGCTTTATAGGTTTTTTCATGGGTAACTAATGTTTTTTTTGTTTTTTTGACCTTGCACTGGTCTTGACATGACATACTAACAGGGGTCTGAAACAGTATCTGTTTTGGTTATGTTAAAGCATGTTGCAGACAGTGCTTGTTTCAGACTGTCACACAGTGTGTTGTTTGAGTGTTTTAACTGGAGTTTCTATGTTTTCTTAGTGTCCAAGGGTTCAAAGGACTCTAGTGTTGTGAACTTTAAGCTGTCCGCTGTGCTTGGCTCCTTCAGAGTGGCTGTCTGCGACGACAGAAGCAACATTGCTGACATACGGATCCAAGGTAGAAAAAACGAAAGTGTCTGTACATCGAAGTCTCATTGTATTATATATTTATTTACTTTCTTTTCCATAAGAATATTTTCTGCAAGTTAACCAAACATGCTACTTTCATTTATGTCAGGCATTGATGCATCGGTGGTGGTGCAGGCCAAAGAAACTGATGTTTTTGCCCGTCTGCGTGACATTGTGGTTCTTGATGTGGATCCTAAGACCATCCATAAGAAGGTGAGAGATTAGTCCTATTGTTTTTGGCACATTTGCAGATGCCAAGATTGTGCTCCAGTTATATTTGTGTGAATACCACCAGGCGGTGTCAATTGTTGGAGAAGAGGTGTTCAGCTTTAAAATGACCTTGTACCCTGGGGCCACTGAAGGCGAAGGCTACACTGACACCTCCAAAGTGGATGGGAAAGTTATCTTGAGACTTGGCTGTATCCAGATCGTCTACTTGCACAAGTTCCTTATGTCATTGTTGGTGAGAATTACTGCAAATGCACTTACTTTTCATATCTGTGCTCAAATGCTGTCGTCTGTATTATTCTTTCATCTAAAGTTAATGCCAATAGATAAGTCACTTATAGTTGTAAGGGACAAAATACAGTGTCTGTATTTTTTTTTGTATTGTCTGGACATTTATGCCCCCCCTCCTCCCCTTTTTTTCCTTCTCCCACACCTTTTTCCCTCCTCATAGTTTGTGTTAACTGTGTCTTCCTCTTTTCAGGAATCTTTTAGCTATCAGTACTCTGCTGATGAGGTACAGGTTTGGGCATGCTGCATTAAAGTCTTTTGCTTTGCAGCTTAACTTCAAATGCACCTCTGCACACATTGAAATACATCTACACCCCACTAAACTGTACTGGATTTGTTGTGCACATAATTAAACCTTTAATTTCATTGCAAGATAGAAACGTTAATTCCAGGTTAACAACATTTACAGCAATGTTTATGACTAGTGCAGTGGTTATCAACTAGGGGGCCTCAGCAATCTTTTAAGGGAGTGGCTGGATGACTAAAAAGTATTTAAATTAATACAGTTCATTAAAGAAAATTATTTTTAAAAATGTATAAAAATATATATTTTTGTACCTGTATATAAAAACCAAATATTTTACTATAACTGCTGTTTTTGCTATGTTTAAAAAACATACATTTCTTGAAACTTCTGGATTTACAAAATTAACTAGTTTATTCATTTAATAAATAAAATATATATTTTAAATATTTTGACATATTATTTTAATTAATAAAAAAAGCAGCTTTGTTATAATTGCTGCAGAAATATCAAATATATTGAGGGGCCTTCAACTCAAAAAGATTGAGAACCACTGTTCTAGTGGCAAGGTCATACTAATAATTAATACTGGTTAAAAAATAAAGAATAATATTATAGAAAATGTATATTCTGAAAGCTGGAATACTGTTTAGAAATATTTAGCTCTGGTGCATATTCATGAAAATGTAATTAGAGTTAAACTAAACAGATGCAGTTTCCAAGTGTTTTTTACAAACTATGGACTCCGCCATCTTCCATTTTTTGGAAACAGGTCAGAAATGCCATGTCTTTTCTCGGTATCGAATTCTTTTTGCTGCTGCTAATGTTACAGAGAGTACATACTGGAGCTTTAATGTTGTATTCTGTTTTTTGTTATTGAGTATATTAGCATTTAATTTCTTAGTTTTAATTGTGAGGTATCCCTTTTCTAACTGTGATATATTGTTAAAGAAGTGGGCATTAATTTATGCAGATTCACCCTATGGTGTTCTTTACATGCTGTAAGATGCAGCATATTTAAATGACTTGATCGTGAATGTGTGGATTTGCATGTGTGCCTGTATGTCATACTGCATACTGAAGTAGAAATCACTGAAATTTGAGATGGAATTTCGCACGATATGGATGCCTTGATTTTACCGGTTCTACTTTTCATTCTCTACATGCTTAATAGAAACAGCTCACCTGCCATACCCAAACAATATAATTATCAACTTTACTACTTTATCTTATAAAAAAATATAGTTTCACCCCAGTTCACACGCACTGCTTTTTCCACCCCTGTTGAATTTGCAACTTTTCGTTGTAAATTTGGCTTTCAGGCGTTTTAAAATACAAGAACATCCCTGCATGAATTTTCCCTACTATGGATCTCAAGCTGTTACATTTAAAAAGCTTTCTTCACTCCTACTGAATTGTCTTGTCACACTAAGCTGTTGGTTGTCTTCCATAGATGTTTGTGGATAACTTCCAGACAGCAAAAGAGGCTCTCAGTGCCGCCACGGCTCAGGCCGCGGAGAAAGCAGCTTCCAGTGTGAGGGATTTTGCTCTGAAGAGCTTCAGACTTGCCATGGACATCAGACTGAAGGCCCCCCTTATCATAATCCCTCAGTCCTCCACATCCTATAATGCATTTGTGGTTGACCTGGGTCTCATTACTGTGGGAAACAGCTTCTCACTGCTGGCAGCTGAGGGCTTCCCATTGCCTGCAGTTTTGGAGACCATGGATGTAAAACTCACACAGCTCAAACTATCTAGGTAACAAAGAAAGCTGGAGATTTTCAAAATTAATTTATGTGATTTAAAGCAGATTTTACAATCAAATTAAAGAATAGTGAATCTTATTCAGGTCTTTATTTTCTGTCAAAACTGTATTCTCAGTGGCTGTATTTCAGTATTATTAACAAACTATTAGTATTTACTATAATATTATTGCTAAAACTATAAAAACTAGTATTTATCGTGTGTGTGTGTGTGTGTGTGTGTGTGTATATATATATATATATATTTAAAATTAGCTTTTAGTTTTATATATATATCATATTATATATTTAAAATTAGTTTTTAAGTTTTATATTTTTAGTTTTTATTTTAGTTTTAATGCTATTAGGAAAAACAAATAAATATGTTTTTATATTTCTATTCATATTTATTTGTTTTTCTTTTTTCTTTTTAGTAATTTTAGTGCTTCAACATAAATTTATTTAATTAAGTTAGCTGGCGAGACAACATTTTTTGGTTAAAAAAAAATGTGTTCATGCGTATACTGTATATCAGCTTTTATTTCATTTATATTAAAAAATGAATAGTTTTACTTTAACAATAACAACTGATCTTCTGGGTGTGTTTGAGTAAGATGATTTCGAGAGAGCTCCTAACTTTCTCAGTCTTCTATATTTGATCTTCTTTCTCCAGGACTGTTCTGAAGCACGATGCTGCTCCTCTAGATATTGAAATTCTGGAGCCCATAAATCTAGAGCTTTTAGTCAAGCGTAATTTGGCTGCCACCTGGTACAACAAAATTCCTGGAGTGGAGGTCAGAGGAGTGCTTGTGTCAATGAACGTGAGTTTCGAAAAAGGGTTTAATCTAAAATCTAAAAAGGGACCCAATGATTGCCTGGAGAGAACTATAGACTAAAGATTAGTGTTTTTCTGGCATCTATAGATGGCTCTTGGCCAGGAGGATTTTGGGGTCCTCACGAGAATCCTAGCAGAGAACATTGGAGAGGGAAGCAGGATTGCTGCAGTGGAGGGATCAAAAACTTCTGCTAAAGGTTTAGTCTCTCACTGAACTTCACATCAGTAATGTTTGTCTTTGAAAGCTTAGTTTTACCTTCTTTTCCTCCACAGATGAAGCTATTATAGATGAAGGAATGATAGAGACTCTTCCTGTGGGGACAGGGCTTCAACCTGCATTGGCCAATGGTGCTTTTACTGAGAATGTTGTTAATGTGCTGCTCAATTTTGAAATCAAGGAGGTAATTTAGGTTTGCTTAAGTTCTTTTTTTTTTAGTTGTCTTGGAGTCATAACTCCAGATTTGTTGACTAGGAATCTGGTGTGTACTGAGAATTCTGTATCTTATAGGTTATGCTGAAGTTGAAAAAGTCAAAAAATGGGCAAGAGTCTCCCTTTTTGGTTCTCCATGTAGCTCAGCTTGGAATTGATACTAAAGTTCGAAAATATGACATGGAGGCCACAACATACATCAAAACCATCTCCATGAAGTGCCTAGAGTTCCCTGGTTTGTATTGCTTGGTTTAAAAACCTCACAGTACAAAGCAACACAATTTCATAAATTAGTAGAATCAATTTATATTTGTGAGCCTGTAAACAGACATTTTAAATATATAATACAAATGAATAATTTTATTTTAACTTGTTTTTTTTCTCAGATTCAAATGGAGAGCCGCTCTGTATAATCAGTTCCTTTGTGGAGTCAGGAGCAGATCTGTTTGAAGTCAAATATTTTAAGGTAGCTGTTTCTTTCTGATGTACAAATGTGAACGCATTTCAATCATTGCATTATGCATTATTACATAAGTACTAGCTTTAATTATAAAACTTCCTATACAGACATTGTTAGAAGCCTCTTATATTGTTAAGCCTATATTGGTTATCCTATATTGTTAAAGGTGCTCTAGAATGATTTGAAACAATATTTTGTGACTTTTTGGTCAATATTTGTCTGTGACTTATTTAAGTTCAAAAATTGTCCAGATATGGTTGTACAGGTCCATTTACAACACTAGAAATTGTCTCTAGGATGTAATGCTCTGTTTTTGCCTTATTTGGAAGGGTCATGAATATTAATGCAAAGTTCTGCTCTGATTGGCTGTTTCACTGCATGGCTAAATAACAGCTAACACATCGAGTAACGTTACAGTTTGACAGTAGAGTACTGATTAAAAAGTTGATTTATTTAGCCAAACAAAGTAATGTAGAAGCCACTCAAAATAGTCAGTGTCATGTTTACTACTCACCCGCTGCAAAATAATCATACTTCAGTTCTCAAACAATTATATTTATTTAACAAATTGACTAGAAGCCTTGTCAAATGACTATCGTTTCAACTTAGATGGTGAAGGTGACGTTGGCTACAAGGATCGAGTGAGCGATCTGTAAGCAAACAGTAGTAGTAAACGTAGTTAGCTTCTGATTTATGTGTTGATGATGAAATATAGGCTAATTTAGATTTCAATCCGTCAAAAGGGATCGACATGCGTATCTACTGTTGTATTTTATGACAACACTGGCAGGAAATAATATTAACCTTTGTCATTTGACAAACTGTTATGTGTGCTACTTGCGGTTTCCAATACTAGCATCTTGCGTTAGATCTAGACAACACGGGATATTATCGTTAATGTTGTCTTACTAAGAAACTTTCAATTTAATCAGAAATGGGTTTGAGAGTCTAGAAGTGGATAAAATCACTACTAACTGCTTGCAGGAATATGGTTGGAATCGGCCCTTTCTTCAGTTTTAGACGCTGAGCGAAGCTTCATATTGTCCGAGGTTATAAAAAACGGTCCGTGGTGAAATGGGCCGAGCAAATGAACAACTTTGAATTAAATTGTTGCGGTATCCGATTGTAAATAAACATCAACCATGACTGTTGACATTTTTTTATCGGTGGGAAGGGTATAAAAAGTCCTCACATCCCCAGCACAGCCTGGATCATAACATTTATTTAGATAATCTGCCGTTATCGCTATCCTCGCGTGACGCTTGCTTACCTGAACTCTCGATGATTCGGCTGCGCAGTTTCACCTGACAATGAACATTGGCTGGCATGCAAATGTTAGGGGCGTACATATTAAGGATCCCAGTGATTGCATCACAGTTGGTGTTATGTTGAAAATAGCCTGTATTTCCATGGTGTTTTTCACAAACAAGATTTACATATGAAGGAGAAGGCAATGGTGTTTGAGATTCACTGTATGTGATGTCCATGTACTTTTGTTATTTAACTATGGCAAGGTTAATTATTAACCAAGGGTAATCATTCTTGGGCACCTTTAAGCCTATACATTTAAATGTTTTGCCTATATAATCCTATATAGGATTATTTATTAATGTATTCCTTGAATTACAGTAGAATTTTATTATTGAAGACAAACAAGTAACAGTCGTTGAGAGCTTTCAGGACACATGAATGGAAATCTTAAACTTGTTCGATTACTCTCTTTTTTAGGCTGATCGAAATGGGCCCAACTTTGCTAGTGTTTACCAGAATACTGAGCAAAAGATCAACGTAAGTATCTGTAAATAATGTACAATAAAATACAGTTTTGGAAATTGGGGGTGTAACATGCCTTTGTGTGTCTTTAGGTGGTATTCTCTTCCTTAGACTTGATGTTGCACACTGAGGCTCTTCTCTCTACTATGGACTTCCTGTCTGCTGCCCTGTCCACCAGCAGTCTGCCCTCACCTGAGAGAGAAAGCAAAAAGAGTGACGACATGAGAACTACCTCAGCTAAATCCAGTAAACACACTCACTGAAACTGACAAAAACTGAATTCTTTCACACATTTTAAGAATGAAGTAATGAAGAATTGTTTTTTTTTATTTTAGCTGCACTGAGCTCTCCCTCTGATGGGGACATCATTGACCTGATGGTGAATATGCAGCTTGGTGCATTTAATGTGTTGGTGTGTGACCAGAAGAGCAACATGGCAGACATCAAGATTCAAGGTTTGAATCCCCCCAAAAAAGTTTAATTAAAAAACACCATATGCTATATATGTTGTTATAAACGTACTGAATTACTGCGACTGCAGTGCAATAATACATTAATACAGGTACATCATTATTATTGTAATTACAATATTATGCATATGCTATTATATACTAACTTTTAGTATTTTGCCAGAAATTGTTTTAATCATTTTGAATTATTGTATAGTTTTTGCAATAATTCCAAATGCTGTTTTCTGCGTATCGTCTGCTTGTATATATTACTTGGTTATTCTAAAGCTGGTTTTGTTTGGTAGTTGATTATATATCTGCTCCTCCTGTAGGTTTGGATGGTTCTCTACGAATGCAAGGAGCTCAGACACACATGTCCACACGTCTGCGTGACTTCATTGTCATCAATGTGGATCCTAAAACAATTCACAAGAAGGCAAGTTAGCCAGACATTTGATGTCATTTTGACAGATTGATTATTTTATTTACAATGTTATGTTTTTAATTTGGATTTTATTTAAATAAAGTACAGCTGAAGTGAAAGTAAAGTGAACTGCAATATTTATTTTTGGTTATTTATGGTTCTCTAGGCCATCTCCATCGTAGGCGATGAGGTGTTCAGCTTCAGCATGAGTCTAACACCCAAAGCCACTGAGGGGGCTGGGTATACAGACACTTCAAAGGTTGATGGTAAAGTGAAACTCAATGTGGGCTGTATTCAAGTGGTCTACCTTCACAAATTTGTCATGTCGTTGCTGGTGAGTTTAAATTACACACATGGCCTCTCTGCTAATTCAAACACACCATCTTACCATTACTTTCTCTCTCTATAGAATTTCAGTAATAACTTCCAGGAAGCTAAAGAGGCTCTCAGTGCCGCCACGGCTCAGGCTGCGGAGAAAGCAGCTTCCAGTGTGAGGGATTTTGCTCAGAAGAGCTTCAGACTTGCCATGGACATCAGACTGAAGGCCCCCCTTATCATAATCCCTCAGTCCTCCACATCCTATAATGCTGTGGAAGCGGACCTGGGTCTCATTACTGTGGGAAACAGCTTCTCACTGCTCCCAGTGGAAGGTCGTCCACTGCCTGCTGTCATAGATAATATGGATATAGAGCTCACTAAGCTAAAACTGTCCAGGTAGTCTATTTTCATGAAGCTTATCTAGGATTCTCAGACTTACTTTTCAAAGTATAATTATATGCAGCATATGTCCATTCACACATCTGACAATTAACTGAACAGAATTAATTTCATGAATTTTCAATCCCAGCATTCTAGTTGTCCATTATACAATTCTATATGTGTCCTCTCATACATCCTTTTGTTCAATATCATCAGAATTTCCATGGAGCAGGACTCAAATCAGCCTAGTTCAAAACTGTTAGAGCCAGTCAACCTGGTTCTGTCTGTTAAACGTAACCTGGCGGCATCATGGTACCAGAAGATGGCTGCCATAGAGGTGGATGGAGATCTGAAGCCCATGAAGGTCTGATGCTAGAACGTATACTCTGCTTTTTAAAGTCACAAATTACTATTTTTATTAGTTATTATAGTTTGGGCCAGTCCATATATTCTGGGATCTGGTTATAATTAATATAATATATGTAATTATAAAATTACGAGTGATTGTGGAAAAATTAATCAAGAATCTCACATGTTCTAGGTGGCTCTGTGTCAAGATGACTTAACTGTCCTGCTGCGGATTCTGATGGAGAACATCGGGGAGGCGGCCAGTCTTCAATCTGACGCAGCCCTTAAACAAGAGAGTGTGCTTGTCAGAGCACGTACGGCCACTGGTGAGAGAAGACAGTTAAACAGCTGTTTTGTTTAATAATCTTGCTTATAGAGAAAAACTCAATAGATGGCCTTGTTTCATGTGTAGGCTCTGATGTTCTTGTGGAGAAGCTGTCTGAAAAAAAACTGAAGGAGACAGAACTTCTGGAGAGCGTAAAATTCAGCTTTAATGTTGAGTCACTTGGTCTCACACTCTACAGTAACGACCCTGTACAGGTGTGTATAAAGCTTACAGACTGGTGAACAGATCAGTGACTCTTTACAGTTAAAGTACTTTGAGAAAGAAAGGGAACATTTTATCTCCTTCTCTGTCTTTCTTTCTCTAGCCCTCTGTACATCAGGAGCAGTTGTGTTTGGGTGAATTTATGTTGCGTAAATTGGTGACTTCAGGCAAAATGTTTAGTAATGGCAACATGGAGGTTTCAACCATCCTCACCACATGCACGCTGGATGACAGAAGGAGCGGCATTAAAAGAGTCACATCCAGGTGATTTACACATAATAATATATAATTTCATAATTGTTTGTTATAAAATTAGGTATTATTTACAATTTACAATATATGTACTACTGGTCAAACTGGATAATTTTTTTTGTAATGTTTTTGAAAGGATAATGTGAATAAATTACATTTTAAAATATATTGAAATTGAAAACTGTATATTTAAATGAAAAAATAAATAAAAACATAAATCCTTGGTGAGCATAAGAGACTAAAAACAATTGAAGTAAAAAAAAGAAGCTTGTTTTCTTTTTTCATATTTTTTCTTTATATGAACACTTTCAAACACTTCATTACAAACTAAGAACCCTTTTTTATGTGACTACTTAAAAATGATTAACCTACAGGGAGCATTTCAGAAGAAATAAGCATCTACTTCGTGTACAGTCCTGTTTCTAGGTCTCATTCCTCTGGTTTGGTCACTCAAGTATTGAGTGTACAAGTATTATTTTTCCCATATAGGATGCTGGGAAGGCGTGATGAGGAGACAACAGAGCCCATGATTGATGTGACATACTCTCAGAGTGTGGATGAGCGCTCTGTTGTGGCTGTGCTGCAGAAGCTCTATCTGTGTGCTAGCGTGGAGTTCCTGTTGGCTGTTGCTGACTTTTTTGTGCAAGCCCTGCCTACCAGTTCACCTACACAGCAAGACAAAACCAGTCAGCTGCCGCTCAAATATGTCTCCGAACCCAAAATCCAGTGTGACCCTAAAGCAGGTGTGAATGCTACTACTGGAAAAATTAGCTATTGCATGTTAAATGCAAGGTGTTATATTGCCAGTTATAAAAGCTAGTATATTGTAGGTTTACACTGAAAAGAACAATTAGAGTCTACATTTACATTTACATTTACATTTATGCATTTAGTAGACGCTTTTATCCAAAGCGACTTGCAACTGAGGAGTACAGAAAGCGATCTGTCATGAAGAGGTGAAGAAATGCAAAAAAGTGCCCTAAATACAAAGATTTGGATATTACTCAAAACTAGAATAGGAAGGGAAAAGAGATTTTTTCTTTTTAATTAGGTGCCTTGTAGACGGCGAAAAGCAAGAAAATGTATATCTGCATTAGGTGGATGAAAGACAACAACTCCCAGAATGCACTTGCTTCGCTGCCCTACAAAAGGCCACTCCCAAAGCCATTGCTACTGGATCACTGTCCCACTGCAGGCTATGACCCTACCATTCAGTTCATTTTCATAAAATCATTTAGTTCAGTTAGAGAACAGACACTACAAATAAAAACTGAACATGTCTGTTCAATATAATGTGAGTGAGCCGAGCGAGTGTCACGGCACAAACGCAGCAGGAGTCAGATTACATTCATCACAAGAGCGAAGAGCTAAGATAATTCTGCCACGTTTTCAGATCATGTCTTTGGAAGCTTAACTTTCTTAGGAATTAATTTGAAAAGTTGAAACGCTCACTTTGCTACGCAGCGCTCTGTTTACATGAATTCCCGCAGCTGCCCGAGCCGAGAGCTGTGAGTGCGATCCCATGGGCAGGTTGAAAACATGCAGAACTAGCTCCTTCTACTGGCTGTAGTCAGGGAGCACGATCATTCAAATATACTATGGATTTCTACTGATTCAAAGCTTAATGCTAATTGCTGAAGTAACCCTTTAAGTTTGTCATTTTTGTGCCACCTGCAGCATCAAACTGAACTGCAAAACTAATGTTTGTGTCTCACAGTCCTGGAAAACAAGGAAATGTCAGGGAATGTGATTTCCAGATTACCTGGAAAAGTCATGGAAATTAATAAAATATTCATGGTCATGAAAATAGTTAAATTCAGTGATATACTGTATTTAAAAAAGAAGTTTTAAAAAAAAAGTTTTAAAGTGTTTTTTGGCTAGAAATAATAATTGTGAGTACAATGTCTATAAATAAAAATAAATGTAAATCATGGAAAATTTGCCGATAGTCATTGGTTAAAATTATGGAAACTTTCAGAAGCAATTTTTTTAATGATTTTTTAAATGTAATATTTGATCTATCATCAGCTCCGTCTCCGAGAACAAAACTGCGAGCAGTTGTGGTGGACCCAGAGGTTGTGTTTGTGGCTAATCTGATGAAGGCTGACGCTCCTGCACTGGTGGCCTCATTCCAGTGTGATTTTAGCCTGCTCTTTGAAGACACTGGCCAGGCCATGAAGGCCAATGTCAAAAGCCTCAAAGTGCTTGCCTGCCCCTTCATCAGGGCAGAGGGTGACAAAGCTGTGACCACCGTATGTTTACTGATGTTTGCTAATGTATTATCTGTTTTAACTTTATTTTAAAACTTTATTTTAACTCTATTGTTTTTTTTCAAGAGGTGCATCAAAAATATATTGCATGTTACGGAACTGCAATTGTCTATCCATAATATTTAGCAAACTATAAATTTGTATTTACTGCAGGTGCTGAGACCATGCTCTGTTGAACTTGAGACCAAAATGCCAACCAATGCCCCATTAACTGGTTCAGTAACTGTAGAGGAGGTCATAGTAAAAGTGAGTGTTCTTACCATATTGATATCTTGTGAAATATCTAGAGGAACATATACATTAACGTTCAAAACTGTGAGATTGGTAGTTTTTTTTAAATGTTTTTGAAAGAAGTCTTACCAAGGCTCCATTTATTTGATGAAAAATACAGTTAAACTGTAATATTTTGATGATTTTTACTCCAGTCTTCAGTGTCGCATGATCTATCAGAAATCATTCTGATATACTGATTTGTAGCTCAAAAAGACATTTCTTTTTAACAATGTTAAAAACATTTTTGCACTTTAATATTTTTGTGGAAACTGTGATACTGTTTTTGCTACAATAGAAATGTCTTTACCTTCACAGTTAATCAATTGAATGTGTCCTTGCTAAATAAAAGTATTAATTTCTAAAGAAAATGTATTAAAAAATCGTACTGACCCCAAACTTTTGCACGCTAGTGTATTTGCTCCCTAAACTGTAAAAGACTGTCCCTTTTTCTTTTTTTGTGTGTGTACAAGGATTCTGTTACTGGATGTTAAGTTTATCTGGACTATTTTTCTGTGTACATTTATACAGTATTATGCAATCATATTATGTTTTCATTACATATCATTTTGATATTTGCTAATCTGTGTTAAACTAAAATGCTGTTTCTCCGTCTTGCTGTTTCAGATCTCTCCTATCATTCTTAACACTGTCATTACCATCACAGCAGCCATGGCGCCCAAACCTAAAGAAGAGCCTTCACAGCAGACTTCCGATGACCTGAACAGTCTCTGGTCTTTAATAAAAGTCGCTAATGCAAACTACTGGTTCCTTGGTGTGGACACGGCCTCTGAGGTCACTGAGAGCTTCAAGGATGTGGACTGCAGTAAGGACGGAGAGAGTTTTAGGATGAGCGTGAAGGTGGTGCAGGTCACATTGGAGTCAGGCTTGGGGCATCGGACCGTTCCCTTGCTGCTTGCAGAATCAGTGTTCACCGGTACTGCTCAGAACTGGTCGTCATTGCTCAGTGTCTCTGCAGATATGACACTGGAGGTGAATTACTTCAACGAGACTCATGCAGTATGGGAACCACTGCTTGAGAGAGTGGACAATGGGAAACAGAGGTGGAAGCTCAAATTAAACGCAAGTAGAATCTCACTTTTTTTTTTCTTTTCTTCTGCTTATAAATGTGAATCCACATTTTCACTCTGTTGAAAATCTTGCAGGTTGTTCGGTTACTGATTATTTGTGCGTTTCTGTGTGTAGATGAAGAATAACCCCGTTCGAGATAAAAGTCCAGTTCCTGGGGAGGATTTTATTATGTTGCCAGACCCCCGCACAGCCATCGACATATGTTCCAAAGACACCATGAACATCACAGTGTCCAAGTGCTGCCTCAATGTCTTCAACAACCTGGCGAAGGTAAACAAAAAGTGACAAATTCTTTATAATGTTTCAAAAGATTTCCATTTCAAATAAATGTTCTTTTGAACTTTTCATTCATCTCAGAATCATGTAAAAAAGGTATCATGGTTTCTATAGAAATATTAAGTAGCACAAATGTTTTCAACATTAGTAATAATAAGAAATGTTTCTTGAACAGAAAATCAGTGTGACAGTGAAGACTGAAATAATTACATTTTAAGTAGTTAAAATGCATTAATATTTCACAATATTTCTATTTTAATGTATTTTTGTTAAATAAATGCATACTTGTTAAGCATAAAAGATTTTCAGAAACATAAAGAAGTTTACCAACCCACACTTTTGAACGGTAGTGTATGCTGTACATGCAGTTCTGGAAAAAAATTTAATTTGCTCATACATTTCTCTCTTGTCAGGCGTTCTCCGAGAGCACAGCCTCCACTTTTGACCATTCTCTCAAGGAGAAATCCCCCTTCACCATTCGCAATGCATTAGGCATTCCTCTCATTGTTCAGCACAGCGCTAACCTGCGTTTGGTTGACTCATCCTCACCGGGTAAACTGCACGAATTGCCTGTGGATAAAAGTGTGGATTTAGAGCATTCATCCTTTGAGCGTTCATCACGACAGTCTGCCCTGCAGAGGCAGGAAAGCTGCTTATTCAATCTCAGCATAGGTCAGTAACATGGATAATATACACCTTATAAACTGTACAAATGCCTTTGGTTGCGTTTCAAATCCTAGTTAGCTGCCTACCTAGATAGCATTATAATATGCACTTAGAAAGTTCAAGCATGTCTATGATGCCCAAAAGCCTGTCGTAGTTGATTTTTAGAAGACTCAACTAGCCAAAAAATATAAACCAAAAAGCTATTACTACTTCTCAAATTTTTTTACTTGACATACCCATATAAACATAAAGGAAATTAGATCTTGTTATTCAGTTTGTTATAGTTCCCTTTTTTTCTGTTATCAATAATATTTGAGCTATAGTCTAATCATTTGTAGTTCATGAAATATAGTTTAATGCAATACCCTAATCCTAATGTTAAATGTCCTCTGTGTAGTTCCCTCAGGTTACAGTGAGATTTCAAATATCCCGTTGGGTAAGCCTGGCCGCAGACTGTATAATGTCAGAGGACCCATGCAAATGGAAGCTGTGTCTGTACTGCTTCAGATTGATGCCAGCGAGGGCAACAAGGTCATCACAGTACGGTCCCCCCTACAGGTTTGTCTGCTCACTTTGCCTGCAGAGAGCATACATCTGTCCACCTGTCTGGATAAAGAAATACTCCCTCATGAAAATGACCTTATTAAAATCACGGTGACATTGATGTTTTGTACTTGAACTGTATGTTAATTATGTGTTAACAGATAAAGAACCATTTCTCAGTGCCTTTTGCCATTCTGAAGTACTCTTCTGAACTTGGAGTGATGGTGAATGTAGGGGTTGCTGAGCCTGAGAAGGAGTGTCATGTTCCCCTAGAAGCTTACAGGTATGGACTGAGAAGTGGAATTGCCTTGTTTCAGTGCATTTGAATTTAAAACTGTAAAGAAGGTCTTTGACTACATATCATGCATATTTACAATTCAGTCACTTTACCAAGGGTGTCAAGCATATTGTTTTAATGAACTAGAGGCCTTTAGAAAACATTTACAGATGAAATCGCCAATTAGAGAATATTAATCAAATTACATTTATGACAAGAAAAAGAGATGCAACTTACTAGATTTAGGGTGTGTTCACACTTGGCATGTTTGGTTCGATTAATCACACCTGGGGTGTGATTGCTCTGTTAGTGCGGTTCATTTGAACACTGCCATCTGAACCCATGTGCACACCAAACAAGCGGACTGAGACTGCTGAAAAAAATGGGTCTCGGTCCACTTCCAAATGAACCTTGGTGCGGTTAGAGTAAAATACGAATGCAACATGGATGAAAGACATGTAAACAAACCAAAAACAGGATATCAGGTAACAAGATACAACCCTAAAAAGGACAGAATGCTTAAGCATACCTGTTTTTCTTTCTTGTCATAGTCGCAATGTTGCTAATCACAGTTCGTTACAGGCATCAGAACCACGTCTCCTCACAGCAGATCTTCGTTTGTGCGTGTGACATAGCACTTCGTGCCACTGGTTTGACTCCTTTACACAATTTATAAGCTCTTCATAAGTTCTCAGCTGGTCAAAATACTATCATATGTAGGCTATGCACATACAGCAAGCACATTTAGCCCACAGCCCATCACAGAATATACATAAAGTAATAAAAGCCGACCCGTCAGGTTGTAAATATATCCCTCTACCTTTAGGTTCGGTATCTTAAAGTTCAATGCTAAAATTCCATTGTCCATGCTAAGCAGATCAGAACTAAATGTTTTTTTTGGGGTAAATCTGCACTATTCTGTAAATTGCATTGCCTGTGTTTTTTGTGCTTTATATTATAACATTCTCCACTATATGTATTCCATTAGGAGTCAGCTTTTCTTGCTGCCTGTTGGTCCATTAGAAGATCTGTATCGCGCATCATCCACATGCATCTCATGGAAGGAACAGGTGCACGTGAGCTCAGAGGTTCAAGCAGTCCTGCAGTGTCCTGCCATAGACAGCAGCTTCCTGCCACTGGTGGTGAACACACTGGCCGTGCCTGATGACCTCAGCCACATCGCCAGCCACGGGGAAGGGGACTGGGACCCTGCTTATGTCATCCACCTGCACCCAGCTGTCACTGTCAAAAATCTGCTGCCTTACTCAATACGCTACCTGCTGGAGGTCTGGAATATTGCACTTTTAAATACACAGTACCATTAAAAAAAATTTAGCCAGTAAGATTTTTTATTAATGTTTTTTTTTTAAAAAAGAAGTCTCTCACCAAGACTGCATTTATTTGCTATCAAAAATGCAGTCACAACAGTAAATTTGTAAAATATTATTACAATTTAAAATATTTTTACTTAATATATTTATATATAATATATAAACTTAATTTATTCATGTGATGTCAAAACTGAATTTTCAGCATCATTACTCCCGTTTTCAGTGTCACATGATCCTTTAGAAATCATTCTAATATGATGATTTTGTGATCAAGATACATTTGCTATTATTTTAAATGTTGAAAATAGTTTAATATTTAGCTGCTTATTGTTTTTGTGGAAACCATGATACTTTTTTTTAGAATTCTTTGGTGAATATAAAGCTCCAAAAAACAGCAATTATTTGAAATCAAAATCTTTTGTAAAATTTTATATTTCTATAGTGTCACTCTTGATCTATTTAGTTTGTCCTTGCTGAATAAAATGTAAAAAAATAAAAATAATTTACTGACCTAACTTTTAAATAAAAAATCTGTATGGTTTATTATTTATATAATATTAGCCTGCAGTCACTTATTAAAACATCGTCATGTCTCTCATAGGGTTCTGCAGACTTCTATGAGCTTCAGGAGGGTAACGCGGCGGATGTGCTGAATTCGAATGTTAGTGGTGAAATAATGGAACTTGTTTTGATCAAGTACCAAGGCCGCAATTGGACTGGCCGTTTGAGGGTTAGCAGAGACATGCCTGAGTTCTTCTCCATCTGCTTCACCAGCGACACCACAGAGGGACTGACCTTGGACGTGGGGGTGCATGTGTCTCACGCGAACAGCAAAATTGTCCTTTCTGTTTATAGTCCGTACTGGATCATCAATAAGACATCCCGCGTGCTGCAGTATCGTGCCGAGGATACCTGTGTGAAACACCCATCCGACTTCAGAGACGTCATTCTGTTCTCCTTCAAAAAGAAGAATCTCTTCAGCAAGAATAAGGTTGGATTGGGGTCTTTGGCAGTGTTTGATGGATAAATCTGTACAGCTATTAGCCAAACATCTAAAATAATCAAATCATGAATAAAATGTGTTTGTGCTATAATCATATAGAAAATGGCTATAGTCAGAAAACCATTTTCTAATACAAAATGTTCTAATATTCCTTTCTAAATTGACATGCTGCTCTTCCTTTCAGTTGCAACTTTGTGTGTCCACCAGCTCCTGGTCCGATGGCTTCTCGCTGGACACTGTCGGCAGCTATGGATGCGTGCGCTGTCCAGACAAATGCGGAGACTACCTGGTAAATGCTTTGAACATTTACTGTACATGTGAATTTAGACACAACAACATTATAATGTACAGTACGGAAAATCGCATTTGATGTACCAGGTTGGGGTCAGCATCCAGATGAGCAGCTTTAATCTGACACGAATTGTTACCATGAGTCCCTTCCACACGCTGGTCAATAAGTCTTCATTTGAGCTGGAGGTTGGAGAGGTGCAAAATAACAATGGTCTAAGCAACAAGTGGCACTACATCTCCTCGACTGAGGTCAGAGTTAATTTTAATTTTTATCAAAGGCAGCAGTATGTGTACACACACTGTATGTGTCTTTGACTGTACAATTGTGTGTGTTACAGTGTTTGCCTTTTTGGCCTGAGTCAAGCACAGGGAAGCTGTGTATACGAGTTGTGGGATCTGAATCTATCTCCAAATCATTCTTCTTCAACAAACAGGACAGCGGGACTCTGCTGCGCATGGATCAGGTGAACATGTTCTGGATGTAAAAGTGATGCTAAATATATTTTATTAAACCATTTTGACCACCTAATTCTAATCTTCTTTTCCATCAGTATGGTGGCGTGATAGTGGACGTGAATATCTCAGACCACTCCGCTGTCATCAGCTTCACAGATTACTATGATGGAGCTGCACCTGCTTTGGTTGTGAACCACACGCCAGCAGCCACTGTCAACTTCAGACAGAGGTCGGCAGCACTAGAAATATTTTACTTCATGTGATGAATGAAAATAATAATACCATGGCGAAGAAAAAACTGGAAACTGGAAAAAACTGGCATTTTAAAAGTTTGTGGTTATACTTTTAATAAGCATGGATGATTAAATTGTAATATTTCACAATATTACTATTTTTAGTCAGCATTGTATAGTACATAAAGTAATGAATAATACATCATTTTTTATTAGCGGCATTTACAGTACAACGAAAGATCTGTAAAATCTGATTCAAACGGTCTAATGCGCAGATTCAATATATTTGACTTTTTTTTTTTTTTTTTTTTTTGTAACCTGGCTGTTTACATACAACTTAAATCATGTGGTACCAAAGCACCGGTACATCTTTATTCTCTTATTGAGTGTGTGAATGTTTCATAACTCTAATCTGTGTCTGTGTCTCTGCTTGTGCAGAGGATGTGAGGAGTCTTGGGCACTGAGACCAGGTGAAGCTCAGCGTTTTGCATGGGACGATCCAGCAGGGGTGAGGAAGCTTTGCTGGAGCTGTCAAGACCACAGTGGGGAACTGGACCTTGTCAAGGTTAGAGAGAGATTCTGGGTCAGTGAATCTACTGATCATCTTATGTTGCTGTTTATATTGTTCCCATGTTATTTTCTTTAGGACGAATGTGGGCAGTTTGCTTATAGCAGCTTAGTTCAGATTCACTGGGTGTCTTTCCTGGACGGCCGACAGCGGGTGCTGATCTTCACAGAGGATGTTGGCATAGTCACAAAAGCACGGCAGGCGGAGGAGCTAGAGCAGTTTCAGCAGGAAGTCAACATCTCATTACAGAACCTGGGCCTGTCACTGATCAACAATGACATCAGGCAGGAAATTGCATACATTGGCATCACCAGGTAAATAAATCCGACCCAGCATCTAGTAGTGTTGTTTACTAGAATTTATAATGCTTTTAAGCAGGGCTTGAGAATAACCTTTTTGTTCACCAGCCACTATGACTAGTGGTTTTCCAAAACTGCGCCACCTAGCATTTTAACTTGGCCAAAATGTTGTTGGTAGGAATTTTTTTGTTGGCTATATATAAATGACAACTGTACACACCCATATCAAGTTTACATGAAATGTATAGATGATAAGGTTGTGTGTAAAGCTCTTTAATCTAGACAAACACTAACAGATTCAACACTAAGATTTTTTGGTGTAAACATAATTTATTCTCAAACAATATTCTCATCAGTGTTCTATCACCTATGACATTTAAATCCAGCATATTTTTATGTGATTTGACAGGTTTTTTTATATATCAAAAATCCAATGGTTTTATGTCTGTAAGTCATCCTCTTCAAATGTTATTGAAGTTAGAAATGTGAAACAATGTTTTATGTAACTTTAGAGAGGTTCCTAAATTAATGAATATTGAACATTGTCTAACATCAAGCCAAATGTATACCAGTCACATCAGATGCGTTCTGGTTTTGCTGTGATCTTTGTTTTAAACTCTTTTCTCTGCTGAAATGGAACAAAAACGTCAATCCCTGAATGATGAATGAATCACCTACGTACATCGCATCTCTGCTTTGTTGTTTATAATGAGTGCTAATCTGAATGCTTCTGATTATTAGATTTTGCATTTGTAAACTCAATAGAATTGCGTGTGATTGGAAATAATGCGCAACCCGTTTATAGCAGATGCCTTTTGAGAATACTAAAGTCCAGCCTGCCAAAGTGGCTAGTGGGAATGACTGTATTACATGCCAAAGCTGAAATCCACCCGCAAATGGCAAGTTGGCGGGTGTTAATGTCAAGCCCTGCTTCTAAGACTTTAAGGGGAACATAAATGCCACTTGACTGTCAAGTTGATATTTGAAGATGATTGAATTGTTTTTTCTGCTAGTTCTGGTGTGGTTTGGGAGATGAGACCAAAGAACCGCTGGAAGTCCTTTAACCACAAGAACATTGGACTGTTGGAGAAAGCCTACCAGAACCACATCAGCAGCAAGAGTGAACCATGCTGGACTAGACTAGAAACTGGCCTAGAGGTAATGAAGGACTTGACCAGGAAAAGTTTAATGATCATTTATGTTGCTTAGACTTTATAGTATTGTTTTTTTGTCTTTATTAAAACAGGTAAACTTTGGAAGATTGCCCATGTTGATGAGACAGCCATTTTCCTGCCATATCAGGAGAAACTTCCTGCCTGGCATTCATATTGAGTTGAAACAGTCGCCTCACCAGAGGAGTCTACGTGCACAGCTCTATTGGCTGCAGGTAACACCCACACACAATGTACTTGTTGAATATAACACTTCTGTCATTTCTGGCAGTCGTTCAGTTATTATGTGCACCATTTATTTGTTCCAGGTGGATAATCAGCTGCCGGGAGCTATATTTCCTACTGTGTTTCATCCTGTTCCTCTTCCAAAATCTATTGTTCAAGACTCTGGTACAGTACAAACATCAGCTTAACATGAATGCTGCACTAAGCTAATACACTTCAGAGTGCATATTTGGAGTGAGTGGACATGAACACACCATATCCCTTTTATCTTTAGAGCCAAAGCCGTTTATTGACGTGAGCATCATCACAAGGTTTAATGAGCACAGCCAAGTCATGCAGTTTAAGTAAGTGATGACACGTTGATTACGTTTTTACTTATGTCACCGTCTCAAATATACTAATTCAGATCAGTTTGGGCTTAGTATGATTTTTTTTTTTCTTTAATTCAGCAAGGATACATGAAATTGATCAAAAGTGACAGTAAAGACTTTTACATTGTTACAAAAAAGAAACATTAAATTGATAAAAAGTGGCACTTTTCAAGTAAATACTATTCTTTTAAATGTTCTGTTTGTCAAAGAATCCTGAAAAAATTGTTTCGACAATTACTATAAATTGTAATATTTTACAATATTACTGTTTTTACTGTATTTTTAATTAATTTGATTCAGCCTTGGTGAGCATAAGAGACCTCTTTTAAAAACATTAACTATCTTACCGACCCCAATTTTCTTAGGTATTTAAAAATATTTATTTAGTATTCAAAAAATACAATTTGTTCACACATATTTAGTGACATGTTATTTTGTAGCTTTGATGACTATTTTATTATTATTTGGTAATTAAGTAGAATGAGTAGATCCAAATATTTGACTGGCAGTGTTTGTTTTCCTTTAGGTACTTTATGGCATTAGTGCAGGAGATGGCAGTGAAGATTGATCAGGGTTTCTTGGGGGCAATGCTCAATCTGTTTACCCCTGCCACAGACTCCCTGGATAGTAAAGAGAAGGTAACTACTGCATTCTCTTAGAGGTGTTTATATTCTGTCACATAATGTTACTAATGAAATTAATTCATAATGATCGCAGTGGTAAATACTTCCTCCATCATTACATTCTTCTGTTTTTGTTTCAGTCATGTGGCTTTATGAAATGTGAATGAAAAGGGGGCTGGAGATGTTAGTATGTGTTTCTCTGTGCTTCAGAATAAGCTGATAGAAAAGGATCTGGAGGGACTGCAGGCTCAGCTGATGGAGAGCTCCATGACAGACACCTCGGGCCTGAGCTTCTTTGAGCATTTCCACATCTCCCCTATTAAAGTAATGACTCGGCACCACATTCCACTTCAAAACACAGCACATTCTTTTCAAGATCACTTGTCACCAAGATTTTAAATAAAACCTTATGCCTAGTTTCAGTCTTCCACATTCTACAGCGTGATTGAACAGTTATGCACTACTGTTCAATAGTTTGGGGTGGATCGTTTTTAATTCTTTTAAAAGAAGTTACTTATGCTCACCAAGGCTGCATTTATTTATCAAATATACAGTAAACAGTAATATTTTGAAATATAATACTGTTTAAAATAACTGTTTTCTATTTTAATGTATTTAAAAAAAAAGTAATTTATTCCTGTGATAGCAAAGCCTTCAGTGTCACATGATTTTTCAGAAATCATTCTAATATGCTGATTTGGTGCACAAGAAACAGTTATATTATTATCAATGTTGAAAATAGTTGTTTTTCATAATATATTTTTGAAACTGGGATGCATTTTTTCAGGATTCCTTGATAACTAGAAATAACAAAAAACAGGATCTATTTGAAATAGACGTGTTAAATATCTTTACCTTCACTTTTAATATGTCTAATGCATCCTTGCTGAATAATTTTTTTTATTTTTATTTTATTTTTTAAGATTTTACTGACCCCAATCTTTTGAATAGTTCAGAGTTTTTTTTTTAATAAATTCTATTCATTTATATTATGTCTATTACTTTCAAAAACTCCATTATTAATGTCTTTTCAGCAATAATTGTGTTGTGTGGCTTTTAGTAAATACTGACAGTAGTTTTTAATGCCAAAACGGGGATAATACTGCCACAAACTTAGTAAATCTGGCTATTAATGAGCAAATCACGGTATATGACATTTATCTACTGATTGAGAGAGGAAATACTACTGTAGATTGACTAGAATGCCCCATTTAATTGTCATGATGAGGGAATATTGTAGAAAAAGTATACACTAAAATCAATACTGGTATGGAAAGCCCCACAAAATGATGCTGTGGGGAGAATATTAAAATATGAATATTAAAATATGACCACAGAGAGAAAAAAACAGATTTTTAAAATGCATCAAGGTGCCCTCAACTCTAACCCTGTATAACGACAAACTGACAAAATAAGGGAGAAACACGGAAGACCGTTTAGGCCCCAATCAGACAGAACACGTTTTTCAGGTTTGAAAACATGGTTAAGGGGATACGTCACCCGAAAATAAAAATTTGATGTTTATCTGCTTACCCCCTGGGCATCCAAGATGTAGGTGTCTTTTGTGTCTTCAGTAGAACACAAATGAAGATTTTTGCTTCATGAGAGCTATGAGAGTAAAAAAACCATACACATTCCATATTATAATATAATCCATATTAAACCCTGCGGCTCGTGACGACACATTAATGTCTTAAGATCGGTTTGTGCGAAGAAACCAAGAAAAAATTATATAATTTTTACCTCAAATACAACACTATGTACATCAGTTTTCAGTGTGCCATCACTTCCGGTCCGGTAAGTGATGGCAAAATACACAATATGGGCTGCGTCCGAAAACCAAGACAGCTGACTCGTTGCTTGCTGCCTTATCAGGCAATGGCTTGTAAGGCAGCGTTTTGTGCATGAAGGCAACTCACAAAACTAATTTCAGACAGACTTCTAAGGCAGTGTAACAGTTTAATGATCTACAGCAAAATAGAGTGAGCTTTGGTGAGAACTAAACGCATTTAATTACTACATTAGTAATTTCTCGCTAGAAATGACATCAGAAGTGGAAAATATTTGTAAAAAACATATATTTATACATAGAGTCACCAGCAAACGCAACTTTCGGATGCCATCTTATTTTTCCAGCTCAACTGTCACTGAATGGAGAGAACAGGATTGTGTGATCATCAAAGGCAGCGAAGGATACATGTATGCTGCCTTCAAAAATCGATCAGATGAAGGTCTCTAAGGAGACAGAAAGTGAAGCTAACATTAGATTCGGACGTGCCTTGGTGCCTTCAAATGTGTCCCCCAAAGGCAGCATTTTCCTGGTTTCGGATGCAGCCATGGTGTAGAGATACGCATGAGAGCTCACTTCCGCCGCTTGATTTTTTTTTTTTTCTTTTTCTTTTTCAACTTTATGCATTCAGAGTGCTCATACAAAAATGTGAGGCGCAGCAGGTGGTTAAAAACAGTTTGCAAAATGCTCACTGCTAATAGAAAACAATTAAAAAAGGCGCCTCTCACGCATTCTGTCTTATCCGCGCATTAAAAGGTCTAATAATATTTTCAATACATTTAGGGGCACTACAGTCTCTTAACAAACTACACACATCAGTTTAACACAGAAAGAATAAAGGCTACTTTTTTGCCCATTCTACTTTGAATTTTTGGTCACACATATTTTTTTTTACACACATTTCATTTGAAGACGATGTAATTAAATATGTGCACTTACTGGTTCATGCTTAGAGCATTCGATTATATAAAAAATATGTCTTATATAAAAGCTTGAAACGCTCCTGCTCTTTTGTCTGTTCTAATGTATATGATCCATGTAGTGAGCATTGTTAAACTCATTGTGGCGCTCCGTGCAGAAACTGTTCTCTTGTGCAACTTGTGTGGTTTGAAATCTCTGCGGTAATGCGATCTGAGCTGTGCCATCACTACAGTGCGACGGTGAAAATGGACCTCTCTCAAACAGTGTCACGATGCGCCACATTCCAAACGTTGTTTAAGCGGCATACACCGGTATTGCGGTATAATAAAAATTCATATCATAACAAAAATAAAAACTGGTATGAACCGCTATAACGCCCAGCACTATACCAACATCAACAGGTTTTTTAATATTATTGATGCGCTAGCCTGTATTTTCGTATGAAAGATTAAACTGAATCAACTGAATCTTACTTGTCTACCAGGATATGAATGATTTAATAATAAGAAATTGTTGATACATTTCCTTGATGGTAAACTGCATCAAACAAAGTCATGTAATTGTTAATGTTTACCCTTCATTAACATGTTTTTGTTTATTTGTATAGCTGCATCTGAGTCTATCTCTGGGCTCCAGTGGAGATGAATCTGAGCAGGGTGATATGGTGGCCATCCAGTCCGTCAACCTCCTTCTTAAAAGCATTGGTGCCACACTCACTGATGTAGATGATCTGATTTTCAAGTAAGGCTTTCAGATGTGCATGCATGCACTCTAATACTGACTGGCATGCTTCTTTGAAAAGACGATTCACTTAGGCATTGATTGATGTCTTTTTGTCTCGCTCTTTTTTTCAGACTGGCTTACTTTGAGGTGAAATATCAATTCTACAGGCGAGAGAAACTGATGTGGGCAGTGATCAGACACTACACTGAACAAGTGGGTGATCTAAATACACACTAATACAATGTCAGAGGTCGTTGCATGAGCAAACACACTTACATTTTCACTTCATCACTGTATCTGAAAGAAATTGAGTCTTTTTCTCTCCTTATAGTTCTTGACACAGATGTACGTGTTGGTTTTGGGTCTGGATGTTCTTGGAAATCCATTTGGCCTGATCCGAGGCTTATCAGAAGGAGTGGAGGCTTTCTTCTATGAACCCATCCAGGTCTGACAAATGCTGTTAATTTATCTCTTCATTCATTTAATTCAGTACAAATGTGAGTGTATTCTCCTTTAAATGTTTAAGTACTTAAAAAATATAAGTACATGTTTAAGGTATACAGATATTTAAGGTATATTTTTTACAATCATCATTGTAATGCATGTGTAATGGTATTATGCCTAGTGGGAACTGATATACACTACATTGCCAAATGTATTTGGACACCTCCAAGTCATTAAATTCAGATGTTCAAATCATGTCCATGGCCACAGGTGTATAAAATCCAGCAACTAGGCATGCAGACTGCTTCTGCAAACATTTGTGAAAGAGTGGGTCGCTCTCAGGAGCCGTGATAGGGTGCCATCCGTGCTAATAAGTCCATTTGTGAAATTCCCTCACTACTAAATATTCCACGGTCAAATGTTAATAGTATTATAACAAAGTGGAAGCAATTGGGAACAACAGCAACTCTACGTAAAATGATCAGAATTATGCACAGTGCGCAGAAGTCACCAACTTACTGCAGTCAATAGCTACAGACCTCCAAACTTCCTGTGCCCTTCAGATTAGCAAGTGTACAAGTGCAAAGTGTTGGATGCAGTGGTGTTAAGCACGGCACCACTGGACTCTAGAGCAGTGGAGATGTGTTACTCTGGAGTGATGAATCACGCTTATCTGTCTGGCATCTGATGAAGAAGTCTGGGTTTGGCAGTTGCCAGGAGAACGGTACTTGTCTGACTGCATTGTACCAAGTTTGAAGTTTGGTGGAGGGGGGATTGGGTGGGGTTGTTTTTCAGGGGTTGGGCTTGGCCCCTTAGTTCCAGTGAAAGGAACTCTTAATGCTTTAGGATACCAAGACATTTTGGACAATTTCTTGCTCCCAACTTTGTGGGAACAATTTGAGGATGTTCCCTTCCTGTTGCAACGTGACTGCACACCCGTGCACAAAGCAAGGTCCATAAAGACATAGATGAACGAATTTGGTGTGGAGGAACTTGACTGGCCTGCACATTAACCAGACAGAAGAGCTTTGGGATGAAATAAAGCGGAGACTGTGAGCCAGGCCTTCTCATCCAATATCACTGCCTTACCTCACAAATGTGATTCTAGAATAATGGTCAAATATTCCCATAAACACACTCCTAAACCTTGTGAAAAGCTTGTGAAAAGCCTTCCCAGAAGAGTTGAAGCCGTTAATTACGTATTAAACACTAGGGATTAAGAATGGGATGTCATTAAAGTTCACATCCATGTAAAGGTAGACGTCCCCAAAAACGTAAATTAATTTTTTTATTACTTTTTTGTCTCAAGGTTTCAACAGTTAAAAAAAAAATTGTTTTTGTGGTCTACTTAATATTGGTAACATTTGTGATGTTTGTGTGTGTAGGGGGCTGTTCAAGGACCTGAGGAATTTGCAGAAGGTTTTGTTATCGGTGTTCGAAGTTTACTGGGCCACACAGTGGGTAAGGCACCTTGCTTTTTCTTGCTTGCTCTCTCAAACCCACATGTACTCACTGAGGATCCTTCCTGCACACTTGTTTTGTTTCTACATTATCTTCCTAGGGGGCGCAGCTGGCATGGTGTCCCGTATAACTGGCTCTGTAGGTAAAGGCTTGGCTGCCATCACTATGGACAAAGAGTATCAGCAGAAACGGAGGGAGGAAATGAACAGACCCACTAAGGACTTTGGAGAAAGTCTGGCTAAAGGAGGAAAGGGTTTCTTCAAGGTACTGAAGTTCCTGAAATAAAAACACATTCAAGAAAACATCCAAGCACATGCCTTTCTATGTTATGCATTATATAACAAAGTTCCATTGTGTATAGAATGAACTGACTTTTGTCATGTGCCTGTACTCCTTCAGGGAGTGGTTGGTGGAGTAACAGGAATTGTGACAAAACCGGTGGAAGGTATGGCAGTTTACTGCTGATGCATCACACTTAAATCGATTGAATCTGTTTTTTAAAAAAGTTCAACAGTAACAATTTATTGGCCATTGACAATACACAAATACATATATAATGGCAACCACTGATGTATAATCAGTATAATGTATAACACCAAGAATGTATAATATGTAATTTAATATTCTGCCATGGGTTTAGGAGCGAAGAAAGAGGGTGCTGCAGGCTTCTTCAAGGGCATCGGGAAAGGCCTGGTTGGAGTGGTGGCCAGACCTACAGGGGGCATCATAGACATGGCAAGCAGTACTTTTCAGGGCATTCAGAGGTGAGACACACATGCACATGAATATTACATCTATATACACACATACAGACATGCACAGTCAGAGAACCATGTACATACTATACAATATGTTTGGGGTTAGTTTGATTTTTTTTTTTAAATAAATAAATAAATAAATACGTTTATTCAGCAAGGATGCATTAAATTGATCAAAAAATAATTTTATAATGTTTATAAAACATTTTCCCCCATCCTAAGTATAGCTTGGAAATCATACTTCTTGCTATAGGACAGAGAGAATTATTTGATGTATCGTATTATGTAAGCGCAGATGTCATTGCACTCTAATTTAAAAAAAATATTATCTAAGCAATCTTTTGGAACGGAGAAGCATATTGAGAAAGAAACATTAAATAATTACAATTTTCCTGTGGTGATTTTCTAATGTACAGCAGACTCTCAGATTAAGATGTATCTAATTGTGTCGGTGTCTTAATGTGTGTGTCTCTTTTGTTGTCTAGTTTTTCTTTCCTCATGTAGTGTTGCTTTTGTTTTCCTGTGTGTAAACTAATTTTGTGACTCTTTCTTTCATGTTTTTCATAAGTTAATTCCTGGATGTGTTTGTTCTTTTTAGTTCAGTGAGTATATGGACACTCATGAGTGTATGTGTACAGATGTGTGTATGAAGGTCTGGATGACTGAAGCTTGAATGTATGTGTATTTATGCCCATGGTACCCAGAGAGATGACAGTGAATGATCCCTCTTGCAATCACTCTGTTGAGTTTGCTTGTTTCCTGGGTCAAAAAAAGAGCTAATTTGGCAGCATGAATGACTTTTTAATCTAACAGGGTGTGAATTGTTGAAAGGTAAGTATTGCATCATGGGAAGCAAAGAATGTGAGCTGTAGCACAGAGCATTCTGCCGTAATCTACAGCTCAAGAATCCCCTTATAACTGGATTCATCAACATGTGCCTATTTTCCCATCATTGTAACATTTGCTTCTGATCTCCACACCCCTTTCACTGGTGCATTTTGGGGCCAGTGGTAAGTCTGATGAGCAGAAAAGGAGCAAATATGATGTATAGAGGAGCGGGAATACAGATAAACACATATACTCACTTATACTCACATTTAAGGGAAGCGGTACTTTAAATAAATAAAAAATGTACTGGTGTTTTTATATATAGTGTCGCAAAAATCAAACATAGTTAAAGGGATAGTTCACCCAGAAATTGGGGGGAATTGTTTTTTGTCAATACAATGAAAGTCCAGTCCTGTTTGGGGCCCCATTAACTTTCATTATATGGAGAGGAAAAATAATAAAAAAGTTGAACCTCATGTAAAATATCTTCTTTTTAGTGCTATCAACGTTACTGCTCATTTTTTATTTTTTTATTACATTTTTGTCTAGCGTTACATTTATATGATTACGTTATTCATGCAAATGCTTTTAAACCATTCAAACATGACAAGTCAAAAGAGAACACGCTGCTCTTCAACAAACAGTAACTTACACAATTATGCCAAAATGTCTGTTTTGTCTAGTATCCTCATAAGAGCAGTCTTAAACGGGTTAAATAAATTTGAATGAACGTAAATAGTTACATAAGAGTTAAGAATGATATGCGTGTGAGATCAGCATCATGCAGCAGAGGCAGGTCTTAAAGTGACAGCCGCCACTAATGTCTGTCATTTAAAGTCCCTGTAGAGTCAAAATTAAATATGTGTCCTGAGTTTGTCACACCACAGAAAAATGTATTAACCACCCAGCCAGATTTGAATGATAAAAATCGCCAAGTAAGTCTTAAGCAAATAGCTTATCAAAATCCTACAATCAAAATAAGCAGCATTCTCAGCTCTCAACTGAAACGGCTGAAACCTAAAAAGCTGTAAGCGCTCAAGACAACACTCGTTGGAAACATACTTCCGACGATGGCACATGAAGGCCGGGCTGGGAGATAGTGGGTTCAGCCTCATTCTGCAGTGGAATATTAATGAATCCCAGTTGTCTCCGATGAAAGTTTGTAAAACTGTCTGGTGTAAAACGTGGTGTAATCACTGCAGAGGCAGGTGTTGGTGATCCTCAGCTATCCATCAAGGTGGCTCTTCACAATGAATCCACCTCTTCTTGATATAATGGCTTTTGTTTTTAAAGCTATTTTGCAACCAGGTAATGTACGTGATGAAGGCATAACTAGCTAGCAAACTGTAGGCTGTAGTAACAAACGGTACTGACAGTAACTCGCGATTAAGCGGGCGAACTGATGCGAATGTGCTCCAGTTATAGGTGAGGGGGCCATAGTGGCTCCAGTGCGTCATCGAGCCACAGTTATACCCCTGCCACCCATAAAACCTGTTTAATGGTCTAACTCCACAATTCAGTAACATTTCTAATGTTTAGAAACATCTCAGAATTGCCTTTACAGGGACTTTAATGTTTATTAAAGAATAAAGGTAACAGAGAAAATGACTCGCTGCTCTTGACTAAAGAATAAGGATTAATCTATATTTCATTCATAATTTATGCAGTACGGAGGGTTTGATAACCAAATTCAATTTCCTACCTGTTAGACAGCTGTTAAATCATTTTCATTAAGACAGCATTATAAGTATCAGTGATACTGGCCTTCATTTATAAAAAGATGCCATTAAACAAGTATTTGAAATGTAGTCTTTGTTGTTTCTACATTCATTTGGAGATTAACTGTGAAAGTGTTACATTAAAATATATTAAAACCGTGTTTTAATCCGAACAAATGAGTGATTAATCTAGTTCATTTTTTGAATGGATTGAAAGCACTTTTATGTTCCATGGAAGAAAAAAGTAATGCAAGTTGGGAACAACACAAGATTAAGTAAATGACTTTCATTTTTTTTGGGTGAACTTAGCATGATGTCCCCCTCACTCTCCGACTGCTCTGCTTGTCAGACCAAGCCCACTGCACGAGCTCACTGCACTGCTGATGCACTGGACTCTATGGTGTAACCACCTGCTCTCCAGCAAATAGCAAAAGAAGCATTATGATTTCAAAGGCGGTCGACAACCAAGCTAACCAATCACATTTTTCACCCATTCCATTAATTCTGCCCTGAAAAGATGAGTTGGCAAATCTGTTGTGTTTTACGGTGTTCCCACCCTTGGCTTTTTCATGCCAAACCTTTCCCGGCGAAAACTGGAACAGCCCCCCCACCCCTCCAGTGATTCTCTAGCATATGCGTTTAATCATCCATCCATTCGTTATGCTCTCCATATTATACACCTGAACAGATCAGCACCGACTGTATGAACTAATCATGTTGCTTTTCCATGCTCGCACTGTAGAAGTAACCAAAGGTGAGAGAGGGCTTAAGGAATCAGACACTGCACGCAATAGTACAAAGAAACTTTGTAGGTTGATGCTTCTTAAATGACTTTTGAGATGCATTGCATTTGTTCAAGGCTGTTCAGGCATGCTCAGATGAACTTTAATTGAGTAGATTCTGTTCACTAAGAATGACTCACTCGTTGCCCACGCTTTTTACATGGATATAAAACCACTAGATCACAGGATGGCGTCTTTGTCAGAGTTATCTAAGGTGCCGTTTCTGATTTGCAGGGTAGCAGAATCTACTGAGGAGGTGACTAAATTAAGGCCAGTGCGTCTCGTACAAGAGGACGGCATCATACGGCCCTACGACCACAATGAGTCGGAGGGCTATGACCTCTTTCAGGTGAGGTCACCTGTCAACCCTAGTGACCAGGCTACTAAACCCAGATGAGATGGATTTTAATCAGCATGACCCTCTGTTTTAATTTAACAACTACTAACAGCCAAATTGTTTTGAAGGATGGAAGTCAGTTTGACAGAATAAGGCAAGAAACTACAGGCTAAAGGCCCCAATATACTTTAAGCGAATGTGATGTCATTTCGAACTAAATCAAGTCAAAAGTGAATTTCAAAAGGTCAAAACCATTTGCAAAAGCAAACTTTCCAAAAAAGTTATACGGCTAGTAAACACCTTTGCACTACCATTGGTCCATGGCAATTACGTTATAGGAAGGTGTGCGGGGAGGCTCTGCCTTTCCTTTTATATAGAAATCTTTTCCGGTTCATTTCTCCTGTTCAGACCGCTGAGGTCAGATGTCCGTGTGCCGCTTTATAGTAGAAAATTAAGTTGCACTTCTGATGAAGGTCATGTCATTTCAAACTTTGTGTTACCCCTTAGCAAGGGACAAAGAAAAACTTTGCCATGAGTATATAGAGGCCTTAAACCAGTGGTTTGTTCTTTTTCATCAATGGTCAATTATGAGGATTTTAGGCTATATTTTAGTCTTCTTTCAGATATTTCACATTTAAGTGTTTATTTTAAGTGTACACATTTAAGTGTATATTTTATCTATTAGTGTCTGTGGATTTTGATTACAGTACATATCTTTAAGGGCCAACTTTGCATTTTTGTTCCTATTTATTGCTAATGGTTTTCTGAGGGTTGATGGTATTTTGTATAAATTTGAACTGTATAAAAATCCACTCTATAAAAATATTTTATAACATCCATAAAAAAATCTCTGTCAGCAAATTAATTTTGAACCTAATTTTATTAAATGTTCAGATTTGTTATGCTATTTAACTGTGGATTTTTGCCTTAAGCTCAACCAAATTCTGAATCCCCTTGTTACAATTCCCGTTGTATTCTTCATTGAAACTGACCTTAAACTCAAAAGTTGAACTGACTCCATCCCTGCTGTGAACAAATGAATTCCTGCTGTCATTTTCATTTAATATTTCGTATTTTCTCTCTTTTCTGTCCTTTCCCAAATGCAGCCTGAGGAAATGTAAAATGGGAGTGGGAGATGGGAGATGGGATTGGGGCTATTATCTTAAAGATCCATGTTATTAAAAACATTTGAGTATGAGAACACAGAGATATTGTTGCACTTAAATGAACCAAACTGGATATTCAGTGCTAGATCCAGTCTGGCCTGCTCCACCTACAGTAGAATGTTGAGTTTAGGAAATTACATAATATCCTAAGTCTGCATCTGAAGTTGTCTTGTGCACCTTTATGGCTTTGCTAATTTTCTTATCTAGAAAACCTTTTTTGTGTCTTTTAATTTTGCCAAAAATAATTTCAGCGTTATACCTCAGACATTTTTATTACATTAGTTTTATATCACTATATTCTTTATTTTTTATCAGTTAATGCCAAATAAATCCGAACATAACCTCATTAGTCAATATAAAAATGTTCCCAAAATATATTATTTGAAATGTAAGAAAACAAGGTAGTTTTAAGACATCAGAGCCATATGATGGCAAACAATTATAGATTTTCGGTATTAAATGGTATTTTTAAAAAAACTGATTAGATTAGATTTTTTTTTAAGACTAGGATATGAAGCTGGCAAAGTTTGTCTATTTTTCTAATCTTCATTTTAATTTCTTTAAACATATGTCTGTAAATGCATTTCCATGCATCTGAACTCTGATAACAAATTTACAGTCTATATAAAATATATTTATCAACATAATGTTTATTCTTAATCATTGTGAATACATAAAATGTGCATATTAATATATGCAAACTCATTTATATGCAATAAATGGGCATTTTACAGTGCATGTTGGAATGAATGTCTGATGTGTTTTCCTATATACTTTATTTATCTAATATACGTAACACATGGTTCATAATTGTCCTGTAATCATTCGTTTTAATGTGGCTTTACTGTGTTGTGATTGTCAACTGAAAAACTTGCTTGATTCCTGTGATTGACCTTGAATAAATCAATACTCCTCTTTGACATGATTACAATCATTTTTATGCATTTCAGATGATTTATGATTTTAAAATGATTTTGATTGTTATTCCTGAAAGATTATATGTCCGGAGCCATAAAGTAGTGTGCTGTATTTTGTGTATAGTGCTGTATAAGTGTGTATGTTTTTCAGAGGTCTGAGATTAAACAGTTGGATGGAGAAATCTTCAGAGAACACTATGAGTACCCAGGGCACAGAAAAACAAACATCATTATCACCAGCAGGTATTCAAACAACAGAAAAATTATGAAACTTGACATTTTCCTAATTGTTTCTCTTTTCCATATGCTGTGTGTGTTGGTTTCTTTATCATCCAGGAGAGTGATGTGTGTAAAGGAGATCGATGTGATTGGACATTTCAGTAAAGAATGGGAATGTCCATTTGAGAATTTCCAAAAGCCTCCAAGCACAGAGGGAGGAGATTTGAAGATATATTACCGGGTACATAAATGCTACTCTTAGTATTAGCAGATATATGTAATTACATTGATAGTAGATTGACAATTGTACAGGTTTTTTCTAACTGATATATGGTGAATGAATTAACATTGCTTGACAATAATCTGGATGTTGGTGCAGGAACAGAACAAATTGAACCTCATTAGGAAGGATGGACAGCCGCAAGTAAAAGTGATTCACATGAAACATGCTGACATGGCTGAGGTAAACATCACAGGCGTGGTTTCTAAGTTAAAACTGCTGGTGAAATTTTGTTCGCTTTTAAAGGGATAGCTCACCTAAAAATGAAAATTCTGTCATTTAGTCACTCATTTAAAAAGGTTGGTAACCAGACAGTTGGCGGCACCCATTGACTTCCATAGTAGGAAGAAAAATGCTACGGGAGTCAATGGGTGCCATCATCTGTCTGGTGAACTAAAATGACAAGCACATTTTCAATGCCCAGTGCTGAATATGGCACTGGGCATTTTATATTAGCATGCTATTTCATAGATTTTAAGTTGTGATCAACAGTTAATCTAGTTAAACCAGTTTTATCTCTTTTAGGCTCACAGAGCAAAAGTTCATAGCTATTAAAATGACTGCATTTCATTTTCTGTCAAGATCAAACTGTGGCCTCTGACATATTTTGCTTCACACTCCACAGAGACTGCGAGAAGGAATCGACAATGCCCAGTTTGCACGCAAGCAATATCAGATGGCAAGACAGAAATCTCAGCGCTTCATCAAAATGGGCAACAGTTAAACCATGTAAACGGGTGCCCACGTGTCCTTAGATTATTATCCTGCCTATAGCATTCAAAGCATCAATTATGTTTATGGTTTGGTTATTTGGCAAATATATTAGTTCCACTCACTTAAGTTTTAAATGTATTTCTGAAATGTTGCAATTAGCACTAGACTTTTTTTTTAAATGTTTCACTGAATCGAAGCACTTGCCTTTATTATTTTTATTTTTTTGGGTTCTTGAAAACAAATATGGTAAAAGCGATTATTCTGTTGGCACTTTGTATTAAAAAAAATCACTGCACTATACAACTGTCATGTGCAATGTTTGGCTCACTTGGTCACAAATACTGTTAAAAAAGAAGACAAAAAGCTGGCATAATGCGTACCCTCGTTTTCTTTACTAGATCATCCTTTCACAGGCGTTACATAAATGTACTCAACAATGATGCATAAAATTGCTCTTCACTTCTTAAAAATTATAACCTCGCAATGTTTTATTTTCTTTTTTATTGTTTTACGGAAAACACAATGCCTTTTTGTCTCTAGCACTGCACTTGGAGACATGGTGTACTGTGACTGAAGTGAAAATGGTGTGTCTGTGTCACTGTTGTTCCACAACTCATTAAAATGGCAGACCACACCTGTGATTTGAGGTGGAGACTGTGCTATAAGCTTATAGCGCTACCGCTCATGGTTACATGTTTGTTTTGGGAGTAACCATGACATGATTAAAGGGGTGCGTTCATGGCAAGGAAATACTGCACTGTATTCCACAGTTTTCCCACAACGATGCAGTGAATGTCGTGTCAAATCACCTGGCAATGGATCCTCTCCATGTTGCTAAGTAACTCGGCTTCCTGGATGTGGGTGCATGTAAACCCTGTTGGCCTGGTGTGGGCAGGAAAGGAGAGGATGGTTCTCCCATGCCCTCTGCGGTGGGTCTTTCCATGTCCTCCTATTTCCTATGCATCAGTAGACCAGACATACGCCCACAGGTCAATGCTACTGTGTAGACAGCTGTAACAGCTAAATACACCGAAAATTTCATAAATCTCAACTAATCCAACCCAAACATTAATGTCATGCTTTACATAAGAATTTCCTGATCTCATTCACCACTCTAATGAAAAGCACTTTTCAGAAACATCTGTGATCACATCCTCTTGTAAGTCAACACAGCACAATAAAACTATTTGATCTAGGATAAGTCTTAGACTGAGCTCTATTGTGAAAACTATGCCACTGTATAGGCTATACATGAAAACTCAGTTATTTCATTATTTTTATCCATAAACTTTTTAACTAATAGCCTGTTCTCTACACAATGTAGGGATGTTTTTCATGATTAAAAAATTGTAATTAGCTGTTTATGCTGAGAGGGCAATGGGGTCTGTAAAGGTTTAAATTCTCATTTGTATACAAAAAAAGAAAAAGTTCAGTTTAAGAAGCTTGAAAAGACGGTCAATTGCTGACACCAAATACGTTTTAGGCTTGACATAAATCTGTTGTTTGTTTGTCTTTCTTGTATTCAACTACTAGCCTATATTAAATAGTTGTTGCACGCAACTTGAAGTCCACGCATTGCGCGCCTCGACGCTTGCAGACTCACTGCGTTTAGCGGAAGTACGTCAGCAGCAGCATGTTCGCTCGAGTCATCACGTCAAGCATGCCGTTTGTGTGTGTGAGAGAGAAAGGGAAAGATGCTAAGACCGTCAACATTTGAATAACAGAGTAAATACCTATATTTAGCCTACTAATAACCTCTATTTTGGGACAACGTACTTTAAGTTTCGACGTAATTATTATTATAAATAAAGTTTGGCGACGTGCCTTTCCCACTCACTTGTCGGACTGAGCTGATATAACGTTAGTCAAATATTATTAACGCGCGTGAGACATGGATGAACATATTAACTTGTCTTATTTGGGAACGAACATCGTTCTGTTGAGTCGGCTATTTTAATAAACCGGTTTAACCGGTTCACAAAACCATGCAGTCTAAGCGAATCGTTTTAAAATGAATTTAATAAAATTTAAAATAGGTAGTTTTTATCATTTGTTTAGTTATTTTAAAGATTATTTTAATTTTTACTTTTTCAAAATTATTGTAGGCTATTTTTGTAGCCTGAATGCAAATTATATTTATATTATAAGCTGAATCGTGGCTGCAATCTGAATTTGGTCGCAATAAACATTCGTGTTTTTTAAAACTTAATATATGCCACATATGTCTTTACTGGAATGTTTTAGAGAGCATGTCAGTATGTTTGGCGTGACCGTCTCTCGCGCTCAACAGCGCTGTCTGTGGACAGAAGAGCCACACCCGCTCCCATGAACACAGATCTGTCACACGCTCAAGTGCAATCCGAACCAAAAAACGATGTAAAACGATTCCGAATTGTTCTACAAAGCGATCCCATTGTAAAAGTAACTGAAACCCGCAGACGAACATGGAGTCTCCTCCGCCAGAGTCCGTCACGGTGCCGCGCAAGACCGCTTCTGAAGCGGGCGCTTCGGTGGAGGACAGCCCGGTGAAACTGGACAGCAAGGCTGAAACCGACAAACCAGCTCCAGTTCGGCGGCAGAGTTGCTCAAGTACCAACAGGGGTAAGCTTGAAGAACAGAGCTTGCTTGTGGATTGTTTTCCATTTTATTCAAGTTCACGAAGATCAATTTTGAGTTGTAACTTCAGCCCTTTCGTGTGACGTGTTTCACATTAGCTCTGAATTCACAATGAATTAAACAGATTAAATATGTTATTTTACACATGGAGGCCTGGTAGTAGTCTAGCTAGCACATGCACGCTTTGTGCAAATTAATGTGATGATACACGTTTAATTGTAAGCGAGCCCAAACAGTCCTGGTCACTGACTACCTGTCATTTCTGATCTATTACTCGCATGCTGTTTACTAGTTAATCAAGCACTGTTGTCATTTTTCAGGACTGTCTCCGCTTTTAATCCTGTTCTCACTGTGTATAGTCGATGCAGTGTGGCCAACGTGTCCATATGTTTCAATAAACACTTGAATGCAACGTCTATTCTATTAAATGTTTTAGGTCACTGCAGAGACGAGACGTAGGCTATTTGCATAGCAAACTGGTGATTTCATAGTGTGTAAATATAAGCATAAAGCCATTTTTTACATGGGACTGCCACACCCCTTTTGTATGTCTCTGATTTGGGGATAACGTTACAAGTCAAAGAAATGTCGGTTAATGTGTCATTCGATAGTTGAATCAGTTTAGTCGGAGCAGATTTCAGGTCTGCTTGGCTTTGGCAGTCATGTCTGTATCTGTGCTTTAAAACATGGTTGAGCTTCCTACACATGTAGCATTTTCGGGTGCCAAATGCTACTGTGTAGCCTTCAAATGCTGTCTAAATAGGCAGCTTGTTTGGTATTGAGACGCCGCCCGTGTGTCTGGCAGGCTGTGCGCGTGTGTGTGTGTGTGTGGAGAGAGCTGTTATGTAACAGGTTAAGTCACACACAGAAGGAGAGGATATGAAGGGATATTTTCACGTCTTTAACTGCTTGTATTAACAAATGTGGTTTCATCTCTGACTACTGCGGTATTCTTTAAATGTATATGGCAGCATTATTTTTCCTTTGTGTTGACACGATTGCCGCGTTTTCTCTTCGCGGATACACGCAAACGGTCTCACTGGCTTGCCCGGTTACGTAACTAACGGAGGCAGGTACGCTTCTGGATCCGGCCGCTCGAGTTTCATTTGGGCTCACAAAAAGGGTCTGACACTTCGAGTTTCATTTGGACTCACAAAAAGGGTCTGACACTTCTAACCCGCTAACCTATATTCTCAAAGGCTCCTTCTTGTTTAAGATCACTTTCTCTGAAATTTGGCCAAATGATTTGCCCAGTGTTGAAGAATTTCACGGTGGGCGTGTGGAAAACAATCCGTTTTACACTGGGTGAGGGTTAAGTCATAGCATATGGTTAAGGATACAAAATTGTTACACATTAAGTTTCTGGATGGTCAACTTAATGAGTCACTGTAATCCCTTCGATGGCCCTCTGTCCACTTCACAGTCAATTCATGAACAAGTTCACTGGCATTGATCAATATGTGAATTAACCCTTACGAAACGAAAATATATTTACCAATATATTATTTTGAAATATATTATAATATATTGTAAATACATGGAATAATATATTGATGGTATAATTCAATATATTATATATTCCTGTAACATATTGCAAAATATTCAAATGATTGCCGCTTTCATATATTGTAATTTATTGGAGAATATAAATATTAAATCCCATATATGTGAATATATTGTCTAATTTATTACATGATATTTTCCAATATACTGCAATATATTTTTGTTTCGTTAGGGAAATGTTTGCGTTTTTTATTTTTAGTATCAAACATTATGAAAAGGAATATTTTTTGTAAATGCATTTTGTCGTCTTATTATGAATGATTCATCCATACGTTTAATTTAAGATTTCTTTCATTTTAATCAAAATGTCATAACTTAGAGTGAAACAGACTTCCCTCAGGGGATGTGTAGTAGCTACTGGACTTCTCCAATCAATTTGTCCACATAAACCCCATCTCTTTGTTACAGTTATCTCCAAGCTAATATTCAGATCTGCATCCATCCAATTAAACAACTGAAGGATAAAAGTCCCCACCCTACATTTTTTTCTTTCCATTAACGTAATAACTTTCACTCAGCCATATGCCACAGTTTACTGAAGAAAATATTTGTTGGCTCATGACTTTAAAATTATTCCGTACCCTCATACCCAAGCCCAAACAATGGAAAGGCATACTCGCCCTTGTGTTTTTTCAAAATACATTCTTCAAAATACCTAATTTTGTATTTATTATTTTTGGGTGAACTATCCCTTTAAGGAGTTCTTCAGCCCCAGCAGCTGAGACTCTTCCTCTCAGCAGTCTGTCTAAAAGCTCCATGTTTTATACAGTGCAGGGACTACTACCCAAGCTGGTGTTACATAATTCTTGTTTCCTCAAGTTCTTCACCCCAGTGGAGTTGGTGGGCCTCAGGGTGGACAAGTGGCTACACACTAGCACTCAACTAAAATTGTGCAAGGACATCGCTGAGCATCTTCTGTCCTCTTGAGGCTGTTGTGTAGTGGGGCACAAGATTGTGTCTGACTCAGTGCTCAAATGCAATAAATAAACGAGGAGAATAGCTGTATTACATGTTAAAGCAATGGACTTTAGCTGAAGGAGAATGATGCGTCAGCTCATAATGATTCTACTTGAGTAGAAGCGGCCATTCTGTGTAATGTTAAGGTGTGTTCACACACCTGGCATGTAGGAATTACCAAAATGATGTGACTGTCTTGTTCATGTGTTCATGTCCTCATTGAAGTCATAATTACAAGTTATTCTGAATTTTTGAGCGCTCCAACTTGTACCACCATGACTTTACAATGTCATGCGGAAACACTCAAAAGCGCATGCAGCTGCTTTAGCAGTAAAATGTAGTGAAGCAGTTATGTCATAATATTTCTATGTAATTCTTATAACTGACACTTGGTAACATTTTAATTATCCCAAAATACACACAGTACAGTTTAATGTTGCTGGCACAATAATGATTTAATGATATTTGCATAACTGTTAATTGTTGTATTGTAGTTTTATCTGTTACCGTAATTACTCTAATTTTAACAAGACATAGCTGCTTTCACAAAGTAAGGGAGCTATGACATGGTGGTGGCAGTAGTAGTAGTAGCAATAATAATAATAATAACAATAATAATTTCATCTCAGTTTTATGTGACTTAAACCAGTCAATAAAATGATTGCAGATACACACTACACTCTAGGTCTGGGAGGCTCTCCAACGTAATTACTCTAATTACACAGATTAATTTTGACATTCATAGTTTTGCCATAGAAGATGAACAGCTCAGAGTAGGATGTCCCAGGTTGTCATTAATAACGATAATTACAACATTTTGTGAACGCAGCCTTAGTTCCATCATCTATTGCCATGTCAATGTTTTGTCATTTATTTTTCAAGTAAATGTAATATAAAATAAGCATTATTTTCATCCATTTTAGACCTCCTTACTCTAGGTGTTGATCAGACATTTGCTATTAAAAGGCTTTGTTTTAAAAGGTATTGATAACATAAATATAGGAGTAAATGAGGAAAAACTGTCTTGGGAATGGGATGTGTGAGTTGTCCAGTGGCATGAAATGAATATGTAAGAAACCAACGGGGCATGGTGCCTTCAACACCAGTGGGGGAATAAGGGAAGTTTCCAGAGTCCATGCAACTGGTGTTTTAGAATTGGCTTTAACAAAGTCTTGTCTGGAATTGAACATACACTAGGAAACATGCTCGCACAGAGCGAGAAAACATCCTAGCCTGTCTTTTTGTACAGCAATAGAGTGTTATTGCAGTGGTGACAGTAGTAATTGGCTATAGGTGCACCCCATCTGATGCTGCCAGGTTAGAAGCTTCCAAATGATCTACTCACTCTGGGCTAATTGGCTTTTGATTCTGGGCCTCACTGCAACCTGAGAATTGCTGTGGATTTAGACGATTCAGAAGCACAGGACATTGAAGTGATTGGGGTTGTTGAGGAGCTGCCGATATGAAGGCGAGCTCTGGAATAGATACAAATCATTAACTTCTCTTTTAGGTAGAGGAGAAATGCATTGTCCATCTGTTGGAATATTTGATTACATGATACACTCCGATGTTTGGAATCTCACTTTACACTCATTTACTAAAGTCAGTAGGTCCAGGAAATTGTCCATTTGTCATGTAACGCTTCCATTTCTTCCTATTTAGTATTTTGTTAGAAATGCCAAATACAAAATGAAACCTTTGCGGATGTACCCGTTTATCAAAATCAAATATCTCCATGACTTGCTTTGTAAACTACTTATAATAAGTCAGAGAGATGATGAACATGTGGTTAAAGTCTGGCCAACACTAAGAAATTAAAAATGCCCAATTTTAACAAAATAAGGAATGCTATTTCTCTTTAGATTAGAAAATAATAAACCAAAATGTAATATTTTTAATATTTTGATATTGTAATAATTTCAGATTCTTTCAAAATAATGTAGAGACAATTTTAAGACAGCATACTTTAAATATTTGTTGTAATGGCTCTTTTTCTGAATGAAGGCCAGTACCACTGACACCAATGTCTGAAACATTAATGACATTACATTACAGTATAAATTAAATCTACCCAATCTTGTAATGTAGTGTGTGGGTGCCTTAAGAAGACATTCACAGGATTTTTGTTGTTGTTGTTGTTGTTGTCGTCGTCACTTTTTCACTTTCTTGCATTTCTGGCTCAGGCTGAGTTTATCTGTATACGCGGCACTGTACTCTGTGTACTCCCCGCCGGGTTGTAACCGTGGATCGGGTACCGTTGCTTGTCCTCTGCAGCATGTACCAGAGATCTACTAGATTGTTTACATTAAAGCCTCTCCACCTCACAGGTTCCCCATAATTCATTCTGCTATATTGTGTAATAGGTTGTTTTGATTACTAGGTCAACGTTTGTGCTCCATAGGAGTTGAGCTAATTGGTTAGTGGAGTAGACTAGCTCAGGGGCGTTCAAAGTGGGGTCCTGCTTTCTAAAGACCATCTGAAGTCAAAAACCATGAAATTAATTGCAATTATTTTATTCTGTTGACAGGCCACATTTTTTTTAACAGAATTCAAAATATTCCTTTTTAGGTTTATACATCTAACTTTACTGTAATAGTATGCAGAAAAAAATAAAATAATGTATGCCCTAGTGAAAAAAAAGAATGAATACAAAGAATGCAGTTTTTGAGTTTTCTTCACCCATTAGTAAATAATGGTCTTGGTCTTGCTTGCATGCCGAATGAGCTGCCCAGAGGTATTGTAAATATCACTGCTGAGTGAACTGTTTTTGAAAGTTTCTTTCTTTACAGGAATCTTTTGTTGGGTGTCTATTTCATCATCACTTTGATGATGATGTTCACAACATTCTTGTGACCAGAAGCTTTGAGTTTATATGAATCATCTAATCTGTTTTTAATTTGATAAATTGTCAGTATAAGCACACTGACCTTCCAAGAGATGATGTTTGTGCTGAATCCTTTTTTCCATTGCGCTGAGTTCCAGTCTAAACAGTGTGATAATCTCTTTATCATTTGTCAGAGTGTCATGTCAAGGAGCCTGGACAAACATCCTCCTTTGTCTTATGCAGCTGGAGTAGGTCTGCATGATATGTCGAAATTATCAAAACATGTATATATTGAGATATGGCTTACAAACTGAATGATTTTAGTACTTTAATTTTTCAGTTGAGGCAGACAGCAGAGAATAGACTGGACACATGATTGTTACAAACATGTGGCATGCCTAATGTTATTAGGTGGAATAAGCAGTACGTACTGCCACACGCGTACATGAAGTTGTGTCTCGTAATCCCGATTTCAGTTGTCTTCCACAGCTTGTATGGTGAATACACAAAATTATGTCAAAATTCCCATCTTGCCGAGTTGGTTGTATAGTACATTGAGAGAACATCTGTTTTTCCATAAAGCTATTTTTCCCCCTTGTAATCAGTGTTGTAATTGCATAAATCTCATAGTGCTTTATAGAGTAGCAGAATTTTTTCAAGTAAATGCAGTCTGTTATGTCAATATATTGGATCTGTGCAGCTTTTATTGTGACTAATAAATCTGCTTCCATCTGTGTGCTTAATGTTAATCAAACAACAAAAGACAAAGAGAACGGAGTAACTTTTGTAGCTTGCAGCTTTATGAATGAACTACTCGTTTAAAAATCTTCCTAGTCTAGAGACATTTATGACGACATCCGCTTCAAACATTACAATGATCATTTTAACTTTTGTTAATGCTACAAGAAGTAAATCCACTTCCTAAGCGAATTACTCTTGACAGTGAGGCCATAGAAATATACAGAGCTACCGCAAAAACTGAAGTTCAAAGTAAAATATATATTTTTCATTTGATTATTTAATTTATGTTGTTAAATAAACCTGTACGCCTACCTAAAAACCCCTGGTTTACACTTACGTTAAAATTACTCTTACTTTTTATGTAGCTAATGCTATAGTAAAACACTGCTCTTCACTTTCAGAAGTTGTAGGGATTCCTCTCACAAAAAGAACACACACACAGAGTCTCTCTCACACACATTCCTGGATGGATGCATGATTCGTGGCATTGGCAGAAAGTTACACTTTTGTTGAATGATGTCAGAGCAGCTGGCAGACAAACATAATCTCAAACAGCACATTGTTAATTCAACATGGAGAAGTGAGTGAATTAAACATAGGTGGGTGCACTCTGCTTATTACGCACACAGAAAAGTGCAGTAGCACACAAACATTTTCTAAATATTAAAAATCAAAGGATTCCTGGAGAAGCATTCAGTCTTTTTTGTTTGCAATTTCCGCCATGTAAATATGCCCAAAACACACCCATGACTCATTAAGAGACTAAACCTTTTTCGACCATGTGCCTGCAGCACCGACCGTGTTTTCTGTCGTTAAATTAGCAAAAATGGATTCGGACACGCCCAAAGTGCACCTGTGCCATGCGCTCAGATCATTAAAATAGGGCCCTCAGGATGTGTTGGGTTTTACTTTAATGTGACCTGTGTTACTTTAATGGACTTTACAGATGCTTTGTCTAAAGTGACAAACATTGCACATATTTTATCAGTTCATGCATTCCCAGGGAATTGAACCCATGACCCTGGTGTTGCAAGTGCCATTATCTACTGTATGAGCTAAAGGAATACTGGAATGCATCAAGACATATGTAAAGAAGGTTTGAGAAATCAATGTTAAGTGGTCTCTTATTTTTTTCCAGAGCTGTAGCTTAGTGCTTAATTTTTAAATATTGTACAGTAATTACTGTAAAGCAGGCCTTTTCGGGTTACAGAATTCAGCCTGTTTGAAAATCAAGACTATCCATAATTTTGATGATGTACATTTTTACCAGAGAAGTCATTGTTCTATAAAATATAGTGGCAGTTGATCTTTTTAATGTGACTTCTGTTTTGTTTATTGTAGCAGTTATCTCATTTGTAGTATATTATTCCATTATTAAAAAAAAATGCTGTCTCGACCCACTAAAGGTTTTTTCCGTTTGCCACTTTTGTTGATAAATAGCCCTGCTGCCCAGTATACTATGCTTCTTTTTTTTTATATATAAAATGAAACAATATATGAAACAACAAGTATATGAACATTTTTTTATATGCAACATAATCTAGCATACCACTGTGTGAAACATTTAAGTCACATTGTTTCATGTTTAGTCAGTGAGATCATCCAGTTATCCTTTCATACTTTACTTGATCCTTTAAAAATTTGTACATACAGGCCTACTAAACATTATTTATAATTTTATATAAAATCTGTTGGGTATGAATAGGTCATTTTGCCGTTATGTTTGGCCTCTGCCAGGTAAGAGTAAACATCTCATTTATTAAAGGGATCCCATGGTGTTGAGACTTGTATGGCTTAATATAACATAAATGATGTCTCTTACTGAATTATGTGGTAGAAAACCCATGAAAGATCTACGTTATTTAAAAAATCGATTTTATATTTGGACCATGGGCGGCGCCATTTTGTTTGCGTTCTAGGTTGATGACGTAGAGTGGTTGAACTCCTCAATCAGCTGGCGTTACCCGTAGCTATTTTTACCACAACGCAACTCGAAAATTGTTTCAGAGTTAAACAAAACAAATGAATTGCTTTGTAATTGTACTTAAAACACATTCAAACATACATGTGCACACAAACTCACCTACACAAGTCACAAACAGATCGGCGGGCGCGCACACACACACCTCTGACAGACTGCTCTGTCTCAATCGCATGCATCATCACCAAAACATCCTGCCTCTCTTCCTCACGTTACTTTATCCCATCGTCCTACCTAGATATTTCCCTCTGCTGGTCACATTAGGCATTATAGTTAATCTACTATCAACAGTCTATCTAGGGAACAGGATGTGTTGAACAGGATATCAACACGAATAGATTGAGGGTTATGTATGCGCGCACGCAGTGCGTGTGTGTGTGTGTGTTCGCGCCGATCTGTTGGGGTGTGTGTGTGTTCGCGCCGATCTGTTGGGGGATGTGTGTGTGTGTGTGTGTGTTCGCGCCGATCTGTTGGGGTGTGTGTGAGTCTGTGTGAGAGAGAGAGTTTGTGTGCACATGTATGTTTGAGTGCGTGAAGTCGGACAGCTGTTTGTAAATCGGCTTACACTCGTTATTGCAGTGGAACGTGAGACTGAATGACTGCACTCGAACATGTCCACTATGGTGTCGGACAACACTACAAATGTCCGTCCCTTCAAATAATGCCCTATTTAAGGGTATAGGGTCGATTTCAGATTCAGCCCCTGTCGTGGAGACTGAGCAGCCCAACATCTCGATTGAGACAGAGCCTGTCGTGTGCGCGCCCGCCGATCTGTTTGTGACTTGTGTAGGTGAGTTTGTGTGCACATGTATGTTTGAGTGTGTTTTAAGTATAATTACAAAGGAATTCATTGGTTTTGTTTAACTCTGAAACAATTTTCGAGTTGCGTTGTGGTAAAAATAGCTACGGGTAATGCCAGCTGATTGAGGAGTTCAACCACTCTACGTCATCAACCTAGAACGCAAACAAAATGGCGCCGCCCATGGTCCAAATATAAAATCGATTTTTAAAATAACGTTGATCTTTCATGGGTTTTCTACTACATAATTCAGTAAGAGACATCATTTATGTTATATTAAGCCATACAAGTCTCAACACCATGGGATCCCTTTAAGCTACTGGAATGAGGCCAGGCTATTCGTCTTCTGTGACAGTTTTCCCACTGGTTAAGGCAGGTGGTTCAGCTACCCTGACACAGCACATCTGCAACTGAGCTGGTATGTGAGGCATTGTAGCGGTGGTACAGTACAGTGAGAGAACATCTGTTTTTTCATATTTTTTCCCCTTGTGATCAGTGTTATAATTTACTGTTATAACTTGAAGGACTTTGTAATTAGACCTTTTAAACCAGAGCACTTATATTGATATACTGAAAGGCCAATGTCAGGCAGAAGTATTTAGTGAACCTGTAATGTAATTTCATAGATCTCATAGTGCTTTATACAGTAGCAGATCCAAAGTTACAGTATTTTAACCATCCTCTGGGTTGTTACCACAGACCTTCTTGTTGAAGTTGTACTGTAACTAGAGTGACCATAGAGAAGTACTAGTTCAGTTTTTGTATTCTGTTCTTGTTTTGTCGTTGCCCTGAAAACAGACACAGTTTATTGCACACTATAGCTTATGTAGCCCCGCTCCTTTTCAGCGCTGCGCTCGTTGTTGTCTTCCGGTTTGTATTTCCACAGCATGAAAGTTAGATCTTATCGATTTATGAATGAGCTGCTCGTTTTAAAATCCTACAAAAAGTAAATCCACTTCACCAGCTAATTACTCTTGACAGTGAGATAATAGAAATACGCAGTGAAAAAACTGAAATACGCTAATGAAAAAACTGAAGTGCAAAGACAAAATTCTGAAGATGGCTGTGCGCTTGTTCCTTTGGCGCACAAGTTCAGTCTCAGTGGAAACCTGTAAATAGCATATTTAGTTTAGGGTATGAGTTTACTGCTAAATATAGACAAATTTAGTAAAACAACTAATTAAATAATGTTTAGTTTAAAGTTTTAGTTAACCCAAAAATTGTAATTCTGACATTAATTTCTCACCCTCATGTTCTAAACCCGTACGACTTTTTAATCTTCGGAACACAAATTAAAATCTTTTTGATCAAATCTGAGAGCGTTCTGTCACTCCATTTGACAGCCACGCAACTACCACTTTGACGCTTCAAAAAGTTCATAAAGAGATTTGTAAAACTAAAGAGGTTTAGAAGGGATAGAAAGATCTTCATTTCTGTTTTTTTTTTGTCTTTTTGTTTTAACGATGATTGAAAGTCTTATGGGTTTGCAACAACATGAATTTTCATTTTTAGTCAGTTTTTGTGCTCAAGAAACATATTATCAATTATCAGTGTTATTATCAATGTTGAAATCAAAAAGTTTTGCAGCATTATATTTTTGTGGAAACTGTGAAATGTGCTGTAATTCTGGGGTTTCTTTGATGATTAGAAAATCAATTCAAAAGTTCAGCATTTTTTAGAAGAATATATATATTTTTTTAAATATAGAAAAAAAACTTTTTCAAAACAATGTAAAAGTTTTTGTCATTTCATATAATGCATCCTTGCTGAATAAAAGTATTAATTTCCAGTGTGACAGCTAGTCCTGGTGCCCCTTGTATCACATACATTCAGTTAGTAATGTATTTCTTTGTGTTTGTCTCATGTCCACACATAGCCAGCAGCCATATCACCCTGTAGCCCAAGCCCACTGAAGCTAAGCAGAGCTGAGCCTGGTCAGTACCTGGACGGGAGACCAACTGGGAAAACCAGGTAGCTGCTGGTAGAGGTGGTAGTGAGGCCAGCAGGGGGTGCTCACCATGTGGTGAGTGTGGGTCCTAACGCCCCAGTATAATGATAGGGACACTATACTGTCAAAAAGCACCGTCCTTTGGATGAGACGTTAAACCGAGGTCCCGACTCTCTGTGGTTGTTAAAAATCTCAGTATGTCCTTCTGAAAAAGAGTAGGGGTGTAACCCTGGAAACCTGGCCTGCCCATTGGCCTCTGTCCATCATGGCCTCCTAATCATCCCCGTCTCCTGATTGGCTTAATCACTAGGTCTCCTCTCCACCACATCAGCTGGTGTGCGGTGAGCGTTCTGGCCCAAAATGGCTGCCGTCGCATCATCCAGGTGGATGCTGCACATTGGTGGTGGTTGAGGAGATTTCCCCCTTCAATGTAAAGCGCTTTGAAAACCCAGAAAAAGCGCTTTATAAATGTAACTAATTATTAATTATTGTTATTATTTTCAGTCACTGTTTTACTTCTTTCTCTCGTTCTCTTTCTCTCTGCTCTTACACCAACACTTAGAAAATGCGAGTGAAATAGAGTGGTACATCTGTGTACATTCGCCTACATAGGGAAAGTTTTAGGCGTGATGTTTTAGGCTAGCCACATCCAAACAGGGCAAACCAGTTGTCCCAACCAGCGCATCAATACAACTAGGCGTTATATGTGCGAATCTCTCATTTCTCTCATCAGGCAACTTTTGCATCGTCAGTTCGTCACGCTTCTTATTTATCTTTGAATGAGTAGTGTGAGCATGCCAAGAGATAACATCTCAAATGGGTTTGTGCTGATGAACGATCTTTGGTGATTTTGAGATTGTGAGGGATAACGGCACTGTTGGAAGCAGACAGACATGACCGTGGCCCAGGGAAATCTGCATCCAGGGTAAGACCGATGTGGAATTCTAAAAAGATGACGTCAATAAAGCCATTACATTTTTCCATTAAACTCATCCTCCATCCTGTTAAACACATGCAGCCACTAGGACCAATATAAACACACATGCGTTCACCTTCACCAACTTTTATTTTATTTTAAATACACCTCTTTCAAGTGTGATTGAGCAGAACGGCTCTTAAAGATGCTTCATCATCATGTCTGTCACTCCTCTGTGTCTACTTGAATTGTAATGTTATGGCTGGCGGTGTGTGTGTGTGTGTGTGTGTGTGTGTGTGTGTGTGTGTGTGTGTGTGTGTGTGTGTGTGTGTGTGTGTGAGAGATGGAGAGTGAGTGAGTGAGTGATTTGGTGACTCAGATGCATTAGCTGCTCTGTTACACCACTTTCCTTCAGTGGAGGAAATGGCACTCTGATTATTTACATGGTATCTCACTTTAAAGCATCACAGTGCCACTGGTGGGTGCTACTAAAAATATACACGTTAGTATGCGTTGATTTTTTTTTTTTTTTAAACTAGCAAACGTCAGGAATTAAAATGCATTCTGACAGTTACCTTTTCTGAGATTAAATGTTTCATTTAATCCAGACTATCAAGTGAAAACATGAGTGCTGGTCGCCTGGAGAGGAGATGCTAGTGGAATTGTTGTTAGTGGAAACCTGGCAGTGGCTGAAATGAGTAATTTGACAGATGCAGCATCCGGATGGGAGGGAGGAGAGAGCCGAGCCGTGGGCTTATGTAAGATGAAGCTAATCCTTAGTGATTGGGATTATATAAAGTCTACATTCAAAGTGTATTTTATTCTCTCTCTCTCTCTCTCTCTCTCTCTCTCTCTCTCTCTCTCTCTCTCTCTCTCTCTCTCTCTCTCTCTCTCTCTGTCTCTCACAGCCTCTCCTTCTGTGCTCTTTTTTTTATATAACTTGGATAGAAATACATTATTGAAAAGACATTCTTAATAAGGAAGAATACAATAGGGACTATAAATGCTGATAAACAATAAATGCTGTTATTTTCCCCTTTTTATTTTGCCTGTTTAATACTGCTCAATAGTCTGACTCTGTGGATTTGAGATTGAGTTGAGATTATTTGATTACATGCATTATTTTTATGTGCCATGGGGGGGTGGTAGTCTTCATAAAGCTGACATCATGACCCTTTTCTCATGCTGTGAAATGTGATCAAATCTTGTAGCGCCATTGAGAGGGTGATTCATAAACACAACATATTACATAAGAATCTATACTGGCGTCTGCCCACTATGCATCTGTATATCAGCATCTGGTTTTATGAAAAGATTATTGACAGAACAGCAACTGCTCCTAGTTTTAGCATAAACACATTGGTTGGCAAAAGTCTGAGATTATGCTGAAAATATGGGATTTCAAAATTGATTTAAAACTGGAAATAAAAAGGACGTTTGAATATTTTAAACATTTGTAATGAAACATTATGACATAATGAAGAATACATATTTCTTATTCGACACTAATGTCGTTTAATAATTAAGTAAATTTGTGACCATTATCATGTGAACTCCTTCATTCATATTTTCTTGCCTCCATTGAAGCTCAAGATTCTTTTGGATTATTTTCAAATCACGCTGGATAACAACATTGAGTGCTGCTTTATGTGTACAGGTGCTGGTTGTATAAATAGAATGTCAGCAAAAAGTTGATTTATTTCCCTAATTCCATTCAAAAAGTGAAACTTGTATATTATATTTATTTGTTTCACACAGACTGCCTAACAAGTTATAATTGATGACTAACAATTTATAATTGATTATAACTGACAACTAAGGAAAATCCCAAATTCAGTATCTTAGAAAATTAGAATATTACTTAAACCAATACAAAGAAAGGATTTTTAGAAATCTTGGCCAACTGAACATGAAAAGTATGAGCATGTACAGCACTCAATACTTAGTTAGGCCTGAATTACTGCTGTGATGCGGCGTTGCATGGAGTCGATCAGTCTGTGGAAGCATGAAGTGCTCTAAAACTTCCTGGTATATGGCTGCATTTACCTTGAACCTCAGAAAACACAGTGGACCAACACCAGCAGATTACATAGCACCCCTAACCATCACTGACTGTGGAAAATTTATACTGGACCTCAAGCAACGTGGATTGTGTGCCCCTCCTCTCTTCCTCCAGACTCTGGGACTCTGATTTCCAAAGGAAATGCACAATTTTATTTCATCAGAAGAAACAACTTCTCAGAAGTCCTTTTTGTCTTTAGCCCAGGTGTTTTGTGAATCTCCCCACTTTTTTGAATGGGTTTTGTTTCACAATCCTCTCCAGGATGTGGTTACCCTTATTGCTTGTCCACTTTTTTTACCATATCTTTTCATTCATCTTTCACCTCTATATTTATGTTCTTTGGGAACAGTTCTGTGAATAGCCAGCCTCTTTTGCACCTTGTGCAAGATGTCAATGGTCGTCTTTTGGACAACTGTCAAGTCAGCAATCTTCCCCATCATATGTAGTATACAAAACTAGACTGAGAGGTCTGGGCCTTTGCAGGTGTTTTGAGTGAATTAGCTGATTAGAGTGTGGCACCAGGTGTCTTCAATATTGGACCTTTTCACAATATTCAAATTTTCTGAGATACTGAATTTGGGATTTTCCTAAGTTGTTAATTATAATTATCAAAATGAAAAGAAATAAACATTTGAAATAAATCAGTCTATGTGTAATGAATGAATGTAATATACAAGTTTCACTTTCTGAATGGAATTAGATAAATAAATCAAGTTTTTGAAGATATTCATGACGTGTGTGTGTGTGTGTGTGTGTGTGTGTGTGTGTGTGTGTGTGTGTGTGTGTGAGTGAGACAACGTCCTCACTGTAAATTAATTATAAATGTTTGCTAGATTATGTTCACGACATGTCTACTTATGTACGTTTTTTTCAGAAATATAATAAAATAATGGTTTGTATTTCAAAATATATCTAGGCTATGGCATGTCGTTATGTGTCTGTAGTGAGTTGTCTCATGTGATTTAAGTTCCACGCTTCAGAATTTCTGTTAAAGCTACACTGTGTGATATTTTCCCCCATCTAGGGGTGTAAAGGTATATGAGAATCCAGTGAATATTAGTTTCTGTTCCACTCAATTCCGATTTTGTTTTAACTGATACAGTGGCCGATTTAGTCCAAGATTGACATGGCTTCAAGTTCGACATCGTTCATGACTGCCATCACGTGTTAAAACGTGAAAAGCGAAGCTTGAATTTACAGGTATGTCCCTCTTTGTCTAATGTACTTTCAAGATGGAGGGGCAACATGGCGACCAGCATTCGAACCCCTCACCCGTATGTATTTTCAATGGCATATTATAAACTTACGAAAATACTTTACTACTTGAAAGAAGTAAACATGAGCACATATATTTTTGAAAGACCTAAGTGTTTTTAGCTAAGAATAAACTAAAAAAGTTACACAATGTGGGTTACACAGTGTTAAGGGAACATGGAGAGCATTGATGCTCCCTGGTTTTCATGGTGCATGGTACTTTTTAGGGAGCGAACGTTTCAGTGACATGGAAGGAATCTGCATTTGAGGCAACCCTTAAAATGGCCGACTGCCTAATCAGCACCCTGACTACTGAACTAGGGAGCTGATTGAGACATGGACTTGTTTTTTTTGTGTTTTTTTTTCAGTTACCGGTTTTCTTTGTTCTAGTTTCCCGCCAGTCATTACTTACTATTTACATTAATTCAGTCATCACACCTGTTCGAGTCATCATCATCATCATTATGTATTTAAGTTCCTCTTTGTTCTCAATTGAGTTGTGCATTATTGTTGTTCCCACATGCTGTTACGTTGACATTTGCCTGCTAATCATCTGTGCCTAGTTGCATAAAGCCCATTGCACATTGTTATCAGTTGTAAATGTATAATTAATGTTTCAAGTTTTTAATACTCTAATCAACATGGGTATGGACAAAGTATGCATGCTTTATGCAAATTTGTGTTTATTTTTAGTGAAACCATACTCAACATAGCATGAAGACTAGACATATAAAAGGTCATAGATGTTTTTCAAAGAACTTGTTCATGTTTCTGAAAGGGTTATTTCAGCATATGGCTTTGTATCAGTAGAAACCCAGAAGTATATTCGAATGATCATGAACATTCGCTCGGCTTACATTATATTGAACAAACACGTTCAGTTTTTAATTGTAGTGTCTGTTCTCTAACTGATCTAAATGATTATATGAAAATGAACAGAACGGTAGGGACGTTGCCAAGGTGGGAAAGTGATCCAGTAGTGGTGGCTTTGGGAGTGGCGTTGTAGGGCAGTGAAGCAAGTGCATTCTGGAAGTTAATGTCTTTGATCCACATGAGACAAAAATACATTTTGTCTTTTCACAGTCCAGAAGGCACTAAATTAAAAAAAATAATTTCACGTTTCTACTAGGGGTCTGCACGAATATTCGAATAGTCAAATATTCTAACTGTAATTAACATTCAAAAACTAAAAATAGTATTTGAATTTTACTGCGTTGATTTGCTGGCTGTAAATGCAGTGAATCCATGAGAAATCCCTCTTAATGTGGGTGGCACTGTGGAGTAGGTTAATAAGTTAAGTGTATTTGATCACAATCGTCTGCCTCGCGATGTTTGAATTACTTAGATGAAAATTGAAAATGATGTTACAAAATGGAGTTACTTTTGATGAAATCAATTACTGAAACTGAGTTATCATAATATCACCACCACAAACAAAAATCACATGAACTTCAAACACCAGTGGAATGAGCGATCACTGCATTCAAGAGAACAGGTAAGGGCATCTGTACCCTGAGTGAGAGTACGATAACTTATGATAGCAAAATGATCTCGAGACAAATGCTTCCTTTAAAGTTCTTTGAGGGTTTATGAACAGAAAACACAGTGCTTCACTCAAACTTCACTTAAATGTTATCTTTGTCTCCACAAAGCCTGTCAGTGGCGCATTTTCTCACCCGAGAATGTCATACTCCAATAATATTGTAGTTTCTCTCAACATGAAAATGTGAAACAATACAAGCACGACAGCCATATATGACGTGTGTGTGTGTGTGTGTGTGTGTGTGTGTGTGTGTACGTTCTGCACGATAACTGTGCTCTTTATAAGTGTTTCTTACCGCTTGCGCTGCTTAAGCTTATAATGCTTTTGTTCTTTAGGCATTTTTTTTAAACACTGTTTAATATTTTAAAAACCTTAAGAAATAACAAGCGTGTTGTGTAAATTGTCTAATCATAAGCTTGTTGAGAAAAAAAGAAAAAGAAACGTCTCTCTCATTTTCTCAAAATACCTAATTTAAATAAACGAATATTCGATTTTTATGAGCTCAAATATTCGAATACAATATTTTGGGAAAATGCCCATCCCTAGTTTCTACTACATTAATGACTCAGTTTAAATACAAAGCTTAATGCTAAATCACTGAAGTTAACCATTTAAGCCTAAGCTTAAAAATTCAGAATAAGCAGTGGTTTCTCTCATTTTAAGAAAATAAATAAAGGGAGTTTTTACATAGCAGTTTAGTTTAGAACAGGGCACAGTTCGTATGAAAGATTGGTAATGATTATGAGAGCTGTCATGCGGACCTGGGAGCGAGGAGGTTGTAACGAGAAGGTATATAGTGCGGCCCCTTTAAGAGATGTGCGTTCCCTATTGAACTGCCGGTATTTTGTGCGCGCACCGAACTGTCCTGCGATTCACGTGACCAGTGTGAGAAACGTGGACTTGGGAGCGCTCTTGTTTAGAAAATTAACTTGCATATTCGTTTTAGCCAATTTTAATGTATTTAGTTCAATAAAACGCATGTACGCATGTAGTAAAACGCACCTACTGTAAGTGGTAATGGTGTTAATGATTTACCTCAGACATGAGCGAGAGTGAGCTTGCAGTGTATTTGTGCATCGTGCTCAGCAGAGGTGGACAAAGTACACAACTCTATTACTTGAGTAAAAGTACTACTGGTTGAGTAATTAGTAAGTATTACTTCGTTACAAGTGAAAGTTCTAAAAACTGATTTTTACTAGAGTAAAAGTACAAAAGTGTTTGTTTTTAAAAGTACTTAACTATCAAAAGTAAATGTAATTTTTTAATCTCAATGCATTAATTTATTATTGTTGAATTGTTCATGGTCGGGTAAGCCAGTCAGTGATGCTCGACCTTAAACTAATTTCAATAAAAGTAACGAAGCTCTTTACAAAGCTGCTGTCACTTTAAGTCTGAATGCACTGATACACATCTGATATTCTATACTTTTTACTCTTCTCTTTCTCTCAGATGTGTACATTGTTTAACATTTTATGAGACATGCATCAATTTTATGCCAACTAATCTATAATCTTTTCCTAAAACTGAAACATACTTTGTATGTATGGCCATGGGTGCACACACTGTGCTGAGGAACCGTATTCATCTATTTTGCTATAAACTGATCAGTGTTAAAAATTTTGGGGGAAACTTCACATGAGCCTACACAGGATTACTGAAAGGCTGTCTGCAAAAAAAACTAAACTTTTAACGTCACCCACAAAAATCACCCATTGACTTGAAAGCTGCTACAGAAATTACTTTTGACTTTGAGGACCTTGATAGAAATGTAGTGGAGTAAAAAGGGCTGTGCAATATATCGAAATATCGCAAATGTACATATCGCAATATTCATATCGCATCCAAGCAATTGCTAGCAATCTAGCACTCGGAAAGCGTTCCACCCATAGGGGCGGCCATTGCTAACCAAGCCATCACCTGCTGTTAGCATCCCATTGACTCCCATTCATTTTTGAGTCACTTTGACAGTGAATAACTTTACAGTCCCTGACAAAAGTCTTGTCACTTATCTATTTTCTAGAAATACCTGATATTAACCTGACTTTTAATTAATTCATTGGTGTTAGAAATAGCTCATATGAAAAGCTAAAACCCTCCAAAATGATGTTTAATGCACTGAAATAAATCATTTTCACAGAAAAAATATTTATAATTTAATCAAGACAGAAAGGTCAAATTTTGGCAAGACAAAAGTTTTGTTGCCTATACAGAAATTGAACAAATTTACAGCAAATACAAAAATATGTCAGCAAATTAAGTTGTGGTGCTGTGAGATCCAAATTTAATATCTTGTATGACTTCCATGGGCTTGAAGGACTCCTTCCATGCGGTTTGGCATGGATTCATACAATTTATTGATGAAGTCATCAGGAATGGCTAAGAAAGCAGTTTTGCATGCCTCCCAGAGTTCATCAATATTCTTTGGTTTCGTCTTCCATGCGTCCTCTTTCATCCTACCCCACATATGCTCAATGATGTTCATGTCTGGTGACTGGGCTGGCCTATCCTGGAGCATCTTGATCTTCTTCGCCTTGAGGAACTTTGATGTGGAGATGGAAGTATGCGATGGAGCACCGTCCTGCTGCGGAATTTGGCCTCTTTTATGGTTGGGAATAAGAGGTAGCTAATATTTCTTGTTATTTTAGACTATTAATGTTGCCTTCCACCCTGCAGATCTCTCGCACACCCCCATACTGGATGTAACCCCAGACCATGATTTTTCCGCCACCAAACTTCACTGTTTTCTGGGTGAATCTCGGATCCATTCGGACACCAGTAGGTCTCCTGCAATATTTGCGGCGACTGTGGTGTAATTCAACAGAAGATTCATCTGAAAAATCCACCTTCTGCCACTTTTCCAGCGTCCATCCTTTTAGCAGGCTGTGGGCCTTGGCAAATGCCACACGTTTTTCAATTGTCTTTTGTTTAGTGCTGGCTTCTGGGCACTGATTCGACCATGGAGGTCATTTCGAGGCAGAATCCTACAAACTGTTCTTGTTGACACAGGGACTTCAGGTGACCAGGTCTCGTGGAGCTCTGCTGCAGTGGAAAATGGGCTGGCCTTGGATTTTCGAGCCAACAAACGGTCCTCTTGAGTAGTTGTCTTGCGGGGTCTGCCTGACCTGGGCTTGTCAAAAACGTCTCCAATCTCTTCAAATCTTTTTTTTATCCTCTGTACTTGACGCTGAGACACATTGAAGGTGTCTGCCACATCAGCAGTGGATCTGGTCTTCAGCCTCTTGATAATCAAAACTTTAGTCTCAGGGTGAATCTTAGGCATGTTTGCAGAGGTCTAGTTGCAGTTGATGTGAAGGTCTAGTGTACTGGGGTTCTTTTTATACACACCTGAGACCTAATTGATCCATTATTAGTCACAGGTGAAGCTCCTATGACAATGTGACAACACTTATGTCTTTGCAAAAATTGACTCAATGGGCTTTACCAAGCTGTGAATATTAGAATACTTTTTGAAAGTTTAGTTTTTCACTGGTGGGATTAAAATTAGCCATTTCTTGT